>NC_135202.1:10627500-10941250 GCF_050948175.1 Xylocopa sonorina | reverse complement strand
TGCTCGTTTCGTGCGGCTTTTCCATTCGTCCTGCGGCACGGCTGCCCCCTTTTTCGACGCCAGCCCGGGAGAGGGTCTCTTTTGCCAGGCCTTCGCACGCACTTGGACGCTCGTCGCGTGTCACCTCGTCGCGTCGCCCGAACCAGAGAGAAAACCCTCTCCGCGCGGATCGCGGCGGACCTGTTCGCGATCGAGGCAAAAATAGGCGAGAGGAGAAACCTATCGCCGATACAAACCCGTAACCGTCGAACCCCTGTTCAAAGTAGCGTCGTACCGATGCCAAAGCTCGTGCCGGCTCGGATCGAAGCCGCTTATCGAGGATGACATCGTTAAATAGCCGCGCGACCGCTGTAATCGCGTCGTAATCGGTGACGAACGGCACCGATAGTCTGGGAAACGGTCGAGCCACGGTCCTCGCCGGGCAGGACAGGCTCGTAAACCGGCGATCGTTGCGCAACGCGGTTACACGCGCTTACGAGCGCACCGCTCGTCGTCGTCCTCGTCGTCGTCGTCGTCGCGGATACTTCGAAGAAGGAAAGTGCACACGGCGAGAGAACCACGCGAGGAGAGAAAGAGAGGGTGGCGACGACCGTTCCTCGATTCAGTTATAATCGCGAGTCGATGCCGCCGAATATAAACCTCCGCAGGTTGGTTAACGGTTTCTGGGCAGGGATCCGCGCGGTACACGACAGTTACATTAGCCTGGGGGCCCCCGAGATACCGATACCGTCGAGCGGCGTTCGGCTTCGTTTTCCGCGACCTCACGCGTGCCTAGCCCGCTCGAGCATTCGCCCGGGGAGTGGTTGGCGTTGCATCGCGCGATTACTGCCTCCTTCCGACCCTTCCCTCTATCCCTCTCTCCCTCTCTCTCATTCGGATTCCCTGTTTTATTAACTCGGAACGATGCGTGGAAATGTAGAAGAATGTTCGCGCGACCAACTCCTCGCGCATGGATGTAATAATAGTCTTTATTACGCCATTAAATTGGAAAGGTGAAATGCGCGAGGTTCAGCCTTCGTTGAGACTCGAAACTGTACAAGCTGATTGACGAAAGCGGGTACAGAGACGGCGAGGAGGATTGCGAAAAATGTTGTTTTTCTTTTCTTTTTTTTTTCTTCTCTTTTTTCCTGTTATCGCTTCGCGCGATGCCTCGCGAGAGAATCGCAGACGCGAGCCTCGCGGAAGGCGGACAGAACCGGCGCGCGAAACACAGGAGGAGGCGACTATAAACGACTATCCCTATGGCGTAACTATACGGCCCACTAAAACTTACCCGTTGCATAATTCCGAAGCGGCGCGTATGCCTACGCTCTTCGAGAGGGAGCGTCGTTCTCGCGTCCTCCACGGCTTTCAGCAGCCCCGCGCGCGGTTCTTCCCTTCTTCTTTCTGTTATTCCACCACCGTTCTCCGCTCCTTTGTCCCCTCGCGCTGCGCCCTCCGCCTCGCGTCCGCATCTCTCCTCGTTCCTCTCGCGAACGAGATCTCGTTCGCGTCGATCGCGAATCCATTAACGAGTGGAACGCGGGGTTGATCCGTTCCTCCGTGGGATCCTTCAATTATAGATGGCTGGATCAAACCCCCTCCCGGTAATTAGCTCGGAACTAGTTACATTTTACGGCGACCAGCGCGCGCCGTAAGTTTGCGCAGAGTTTAACGCTCGCGATCCATAAACACTTGGCACTTATTGCAGCGCAGCTGTAATATCATTGCCCCGGCGCATCCTTCGGCGTAAGCCGATGTGCGGCGATAATTTGCGCTACACCTGTTTCGTTCGAGTACACGGCTACGTCGTGGAACGATGTTCGCCGATGGTGCCGTTGCGAGCCGTGGCAGCCCGTTTTCGAAGTACGAAACGGGGCGAACTTCTTCTCGCCCTTCTCGTTCTTCGATTCGTGCAGACGCGGTTCGAGCGTTGCTCGGCCAGCGTAACGATCTACATAAGAAAAGGAGGAAGGTGACAAGGCCTGGCATTGTCTAACGGCGACGACGGTTCACTTTGCTCGGACAATGCTTTGGAAAAAAAGATGTCACAGCAGCGGGGACCAGCGTAAATTACATTCTGTACTAGCGAGCATTTTCGATCGAACGGCGCTCGTTTCGCCTTCGCCGCCTGCGATGAGTCAACGAGCCGGCGCGTTCTCACACACGAGAACGTTTCGCACCGTACCAACAACGATGGACTCCGAAACGAATCGAATCGAATCGCCACGAATCGACAATCTCCAATCGAGCGGTTTCGAAACCTCGTTGCCTGCTCGTAATCAACGGGTGCTGCTTATTCGAGAAAAATCAGTCGGTTCCCATGCGACGAATACCCACCGGTTCGCGGCGTGTTTTCCAGCTGGCCGATCCATTAGCCTCTCGATCGCATTCCACGACTCGGTCATTCGGCGCGGTGCGTCGCGGAGCGGCGCGCCGGCCACGGACGACTAATTGCGAGAGCAATGAATCCCGTGGACAGTCCGTGGCATCGAAGCGGAATTAACGACCCGGGGACCATCGCCGCTATCCTTAAACCTCGCGCGCTTAATCCGTGCGCTCTCGAACGTCTCTTCTCTGTAGACGACGCTTCGAATCAGAGGGCAATTCGAAAGATCGTCGTTGATCGTTTTACGAAGGATCGTCCCCCCGTCTTTCGAACGCCAGCCGTCTGCGTGGATCACGAGAGGAAGAGTAACTCGTTCCACGACCACCAGAGATTACGATTAACGCACGGCGATCAAGATCGCAGCAATTGGGAGACGAGTCGTATTCCAACGACTTTGCATCGTCCGGTGGAGGGTGGAGGGTGGCGTCCCGCGGGTTTCGGCTGTTGCCGGAGCGTCTGAGAGGAAGAGAGAGCCGGAGGAGGATGTGGATCGAGAGGAGGGATTCGCGGGGGTACGATGAAGCGAGAAAGAAGACGGAGCAGAAGCGAGCGGAACGCGTCTCGATAGAGAGAACGAGCGAGTAAGCGAGCGAGCGAACGAACGAACGAACGAACGAACGAACGATTTCGCTGGCCTTGACGCAGCGACGGAGGGCGATGCACCTCTCCTGGCGAACACACTGCGAAACCAGGAGCGCGTCGCGAGCCACGGACGCACACACGCGCCGGTTCACTTTCTCATAGACGACACACGCTCCTCCTCGTGTCCCTCGCCGCATCGTGCACGCTCCGTATTTCGAGGATCCGTGCCAAATTTCGCCGGGTTCGTTATCCCTCTGCGGCGAGGGGAAACCGCGCGCGGTTGGCACGGCTCGCGCGCCGCGTATATTCAACAATTTAATTCAACTGTTCGTACGCGACCTACTTGCTCATTATGAATGAAGAAGAAGAAGAAGAAGAAGACGAAGACGAAGAAGAAGAAGAAGAAGAAGAACAAGGTACCAGGAGGAGGAGTAGGAGGAGGGGGAGAAGGAATTCTACTCCGAACGTGGACGAAAACAGCGAGCTCGATTGGCATGCGATAGTGTCCAATGGAAGGCGCGCACGAGCGCGAATACGTATGTGTGTACGTGCAGGCGTGCAACGGGTGCAGGAGGGCCCGGTCCAACTCGCGAACGCTCGACACTGACCTCACCCAACGACCGCCACCGCCGCCGCCGCCTCCTGCACCCCGGACCCTTCCCACCCAGCCAGCCCCCAGTACACTGCCTGCCAAAAGTTGTCCCAAGAATTCGCCTCCGCTATAGTCTGTGTTCGCGTGTGTGCATCGACGGGCACGCCACAGGTGCGCGTCCCCTTTCAATTCGATCCTCTCTCTCTCTCTCTCTCTCACGCTCCCCGAACGCCTCGCTTCCCCGAGGAATACGCGTCGATCGTGACGCTCGAATGCGCCTCGGCTCGAACAGCGAATCTCTCGATCGTTCGAAACGATCTGACCGGAGAAGAGACGCGGGTAGCGTCTCGATGGAACGGGCGAAAGGAGGCTCGAGACGTCCCGTCTCCGAAACACTGGGACGTGGACGACGCGAGAGGGGAGGTAGAGGGGCAGCGTCGGAGGCGAACGCAGAAACCGCAATTCTTTTCTTTCGCCCGCTCCCAGCTTCGTGGCCACCGGTGCAATGCACCGTGAACCCCGGGCATATGGACTGACGGGCATAACCGCGGACGAGCCAACCCAGGCGAAACCCCGAACGGGAAACGACTCGACGAAATGACGGGAGAGGCGAAGCGGCGGTGGCGAACGCGAACCAGAGGAGGCAACGGAAGACGAGGAAGAAAGGGAGGAGCCGGTCGACGCTCGCGGAGAGAGTCGACGGGACTGGCTTCGCATTTTCGGCCCGCGGGAACGCGAGCCACGGCCAAGCCACGGGGACGGAGGATAGGTCGGGACTTGGTTTATGGACCTGCCGGGGTCCTCCCTTCCTTCCTACGATCCTCTTCTTTACACTCGTCCCCCCCTTTCCGGCCCCGTTACCCGGCATTGCCCCCTTATAGTCCCTTTCTTCGCGATCGTTGCACCGCGCGTATACGCGCCTCTTGTTATTAAGCTCGGTGCCCACGGTCGTTCCAGCCGGCCCCGACGGCGAACGCGTACTGCCCGTTCGGCCACAGGTGGTCATAAATGAAAACGGGCCGCTCGTAGATATCTACCGAACTGGAATGAAGATCGAGAGTGATAAACTTCCGCTCGAGGCTTACAGAACCTCGACGACGATCCGATGTTCCTTGGCTGACGCGATTCTCGCGTGGTACTCTCTCACCCTTAAGAATACGGTAGCGCGAAATTTGGAGCGTCGTCGCTGAGTCGTTCGACCTAATCCTCTGCCTCTTCGTCGCTTCGCTAAGCGCGCTGCATCGAACGGGCGTTTATTGGCCAGTTCATTTAATTGTAACGAGCAACGCAGCGAGGATCGATGCACGAAACGCGTTCCAGCTGGCTCGCGGGCAGCGTCGAAAAAAAATGTTGACGGGGGCAAGGGAAAAATGGGGCCGGTCGGGACCGTGGCCGGCGCTCTCGCGCGTGTCACGAACCAGTGACTCGCGGAACGAAGTCGATGAATAGGAGCGTTGATAATTACCGAGCATGGGCGTTCGCAATGGCCGGGACAAAAGCCCCTTTTGTTCGCCCCGGGACAGGATACTTTTGCAAAAGCAAATACAACGCCGTAGGTTCGGGCTCGCTCTCTCCTCCCGCGTCGATTTATCGACTCTGCCCGTTCGCTATCGGCGCCGATCGTTCGGACGCATCCACGATCCGTTGCTCGGCGGAACGGACGTCGGGGAACTTGAGGCGACGGGCAAAAACCGATACGTTGCCTCTCGCGTCGAGCGGACCGGTTGCAAGGATAACGCGAACCGATTTCGATCGATGCTCCATCCGCTGGACGCGTGCATTCTTGCTTTCCCACTTCTTCTTCTTCTTCTTCTTCTTCTTTAACCACGAACGAACTGCGAGAACCATCCATCCATCGATCGATCCATCCACTGGCATTTTTCGACGATTTTTGGTGCCAGCCACACGGAGATGGATGATAACTCGCGTTTAACGCTGGTGACCTCGATGGCAAGCGCGTGGGGTCAGAGAAAGAGAGGATCTTTCAGTCGGTGCGAACGGAGGCGACATTCTCGGAACGACTTCATGGCCGGTGCCAATTTGCGCGACCTTGCGCCGAGTTGGCGGCCAGTTTGGCCATCGGAAGGGTACGCGGCATCGACCTCAGACGGGAGAAGAAACGATTCGGAAACGGTTCGAGGCTGTTCGGGTTGTCAGTGGTTCGTACACGTAGGCGTAACTGGCGCACCGAGAGCGGCTATAAATAAGTAACGCCGATCGAACTCGTGGACGTATCGTGAAATCTGGCGTGTGGTATCGCCGGGGCTTTTGGAACTGCTAACTCGCACTTTACTCGGGAACGCGAATAAACGCGATTCTCGAGCTGTCAATCAGAGAGAGAGAGAGAAAGAGGGAGAGAGGGAGGGAGCGTCTACGCGCGAATTCGACTGTAACAGATGCGCTTTAATCCTGGCAATTATGCCAGCCGCCGCGAGCCGTTCCATCCGCCGCTGATCGTTACAAATACCTACTGCTCGTCAGCTGGATGAACCGCGGTTGATTTCTCGCGAATTACAGACCGTGCGCAGATAGAGTAAGATACACGTGGCGTGGCGAGAGGCGCGCGATTTTATCTGCTGGTCGAGAATCGTGTGTCGCGGATCAAGAAACGGGCGTAGCGCTGCTCCGCGTCGACGATATCGGGGATCACGGTGTAGATAATCCGGCGGCGACGAGCCGGTTTCGAAACAATGCCTGCCAGACGATAACACCCGCGCAGCATCGGTGAAATTCGGAGAAAATCCATCGGCAACGACCGATAAGCGGTCGCTGCCGGATGGCGCAATTATAATACAGAGGCGCGTGCAGAGCGCGGCGGAACAGACGCGCGCGTCCGAGGTGTTTATTTGCCTGGCGTTGATGAGAACGAATCGCCTCCCTGGTGACACGCGCGCAACAGGAAAAATCGTGGCTGAGAACTGAAGAGGGAGCGGGTAACCGCGTCCGTTAGTTTCCCCGCGTGTTGAAATAAAAATTCACCCGTCCCGGGTCGTCGACGGCCGGGTCTCGTTTTATTCATTTCCGGGACGAGAGAGAGACGCGGTTGGTAAAAGCTGCTCGCGGTCGACGTCGACATTGACCCTGTCCAGACGCGAGACGAGATCAAATTCGTTCGACGCATCGGCACGAGAATCGTATCAATTATCCCGGCGCGGAGGTAATCGCGTTTGCAGACGTTGATCGTCGGTTCGCGAGTGAATTATTTTCACGGGCGAACGAGCGCGTGGCCTAAATTCGGTGGCTGGGTTCCTCTCTGTTGGCCAGTAGCCGCGAGTAATTTAAACACCTATTAGCCCGCGCGGCGGCCAAGCGCGATCCATTACGCCCGCGGAATGCTCTTAATCGGTTGTCGCGGCGTTACGCGCGCCTCGTCCCGTCCCACGAAAACGCGAGCCTCGGCTGCGGCTGCCCCGTCGTTCGCCGTGGGCTACTTTCCTTCAAAGCGCGCGATACAAAAGCTACGCGGCGGCATTGAAAACCGGGGCGATCGCAATGAGGGAGAGAGAGAAGGGCAGAGAGCTGGCTCGCCGGATTAAAACGATCGGTATCGCGAATCGAGGCTAATTTTTAATCCCTTTCCGGGGTATCGCGACGTCGAAACGCGGATGGAAATCGCGGCGGACGGAACAAAAGGCGCTCTCGGGAAGAATGCGCGTGGCAAAGGACCGGGGAATGGAAACGAACGAGCCCGCGGTAATAGAAGAGCATAGAGTAGAGAGGAACGAAATCAGGGCGACGGCTATTGTTACTTAGTTAATTTCAAGCTGCACTTGGAAGAGGTAAAACTGCGCTCGCTTAATGCCCGTGTGTGTAGCCCGAGTGCGCGCATTGTCTGCGCGCTGCCGATGCCCAACGGGGTCCGCTTCTAAATCCGAGCGTGCACTCGCTTAATCCGCGCGCACAACACCGGTACCAGGGCTTAGGGGCGCGGGAGAGCGCGCGCGCACGAGCGCACGGCCGTGGGGGCGGAAGGTAGCGGTTGGTCGCCGTGGAACTCGCGCGGACACAGCCGCTACGCGCGATTGCCGGTGAGCGGGCACGCGGGCTCGCTTCGCCCCCCGGTGTCCAAACAATGCGCGTTTCGCCGCGAATACGCGGATTTATCGACGATACAGAGACAATGAGCCTGCTCGCGGGCCTGCTGCGCCCCGCGTAGAGGGGCGCCTCCGTTAGATAGGATACCGCCAGGAAGACCGCCCCGCCCTCGAATTCCACGCGAAAACCTCTTAACTTTCGGTATTGTTCCCGGGGATAATGTCTCCTCTGACGATATCCGTTTCTCGGAATTACCGATTAACGAGCACCAAGCCGGGAGATTACGCGCGCCGCTCGTTTCGCAGACCGCGGCGATCCACGCGCTCCACCGCTGTATCCGCGTGCGCGCACACGCGCGTACCTTAATACGCGGTACACGTCTGCGTGCTTCGCACGACCCGGTGAAACGGAGTAAATTCGACGGCGATATTTCGCTCGATAGCTTTTGGAAGCGGAGTACAGAGAGCGCACTGGCGAACCTAGGAGGAAGCAGTTTGTCCCTCGATCCGATCCTCCGCACCCTCCACGTCCTTATCCCTATTTAGCCGCGTCGTGGGCTTACGTGCTTTGGATTTGAGCAGTTTTTGCGAAACTATGCTACCGGAAGTAACCGCGGAAGCCCAAGCGGTAGCCGTGTGCACCCTGCCCCTCCACTAGCTGCCTCGAGTACGATCGATTCTCGTTGGATAATTTCCAGTGTGACGATCAAGGAGCCGACGCGAGCCGCGCCACGCGTTATTTAAACGACAACGCGTGAAGCGAGATGAACCGGCGCTTTTACGTAACGCGTAATTAAAGACGCCTATTGTCGCGTTAGCTCTTTAATCGCCGATACCCGAGCACGTCTTTCGCGCTCGATTTTTTCGCTCCCTCGACGCTCGCTCGTCCTTCCTCGGACCTACTCGCTCCTAACCGACCACTTCGTCCTGTTTCGCGGTAAATTTCTAGCGCCACTTTTCGTACGGCTGGGGGAACGAGAACGCGCGGCTCGCGCAAAAAGGAGCAACAGACGCGACGACGAAAAACACGTCGAAGGTCCGCGCGATTCACGGCAGAGTTCGAGGTCGGGCCTCGTCTACCTACCGAATACTCGTCCGCCTGCAGGCCCGCCCCCGACCTTCGACGCGGCTCCAGCTAGCCACGACCTCGATTCGTTTTATTAACATTTCGCCTGGGCAAACATTCGGCTCGAGGGATCCGACCTACCTCGAGGTTAAGGCCGCCCAGCAGGGTGGGGACGGTAGACGATCCGTGACGATTCGACGGCCGCCATCCAGCCGAATTCTTCTCGGATGATTCCATCCGTCGTCCGCGCGTTCGTGTATTTCCTCGTGACAAGTGTTGCAGTAAATACGGACGAGGAAAAAAGCGCGGAACTCGCATAAATGTCGCGGAGATTGCTCTACGTCAATTACAAACTCCAACTACGATAATATTATCTGTTCGAAACGGATGTCCACTCCAGAGCGCCGCAGGAATGTTACGAAAACGCGCGTTGACCAAATCGTCGACGATCGATCCATCCGCGAACGATGGACGATCGCCACCGTGGATGCGACGCTCGACCTCGACGATCCTCGAAAATCGTGATCGTCGCGAGAGGATCGTACTCTCGCGGGTAAGATCGACGAGTCGAACGACAGTTGCGAAACAAAGATCGCGGGGACCGGAAGGATGAGGCAATAGACGACAGAGGAACAAGTTGTGATAGCGTGTTTCGCAATTAGCGTTGGCATACGGACGAGTTCTCGCCGGCGCAAACTCCGCGAACGCGTTTCAGATCCCCTTAAACTCTTCCCCGGGTAGAACTTTCGCCGTAACAGTCGCGCTAGCCGAGTGGAACAGTCGTAAAATCAAATGGTAGCGCGCGTCTGAGTTTAAACGCGTGACTCTTGCTCGGATTACCGGCGTCATTAGCGGGCCAGTTCCCGCGGCGGGACGACGAGGAAGACGGCTGATATTTCGACGGTGCGCCGTTGCGGTACGCGTCAGCCTCGTCGCATTCGAATTGACACAGCTGCTTAAAGTTTCCGACCTTCGGCGCAACTGGCGACGGGGAACGCGCGACGAGCCACCAGGCAGAGGCGTGAAAATTTCAGGCCCCGGACCACTCGCTCGAGGAAACGACAAAATTTCGCGAGCGTCCAACAGCGCGGGTGCGTCATCATCGGTTCAAGTCGAATCACCGAGCGGTCATTGCACCGTCGGTAGCTCCTCTGTCAATGAAGCGGGCCGAGTGCTCGCTCTAATTTCGATCAATTAATAAAAGACTGAGGCTGCCCCGCCAGGAAGGGCCGGCCGCTGTCTCCGTTCGCGTGGAATTAAGCATATTTACGGGAGATGCGGTGCGGGAACGGTCGAGCCGTTCCCGTGCCCGCCTCCCTCGAACGTCCCATCTGTGCCATCGCGTGCTCTCGTCCGCGTCGTCGCGATCCTTTGCGATTCTTCGCCGGAACCAACGATCGAGCCGCGCGCGCCGCGACGCGTGGCTCTCCTCGGCTAGCCGATGGATGCTCGCAGCGGGTACGCGGAGGTAAAAAAAAAAAAAAAAAAAAAAAAAATAGGGCGTGCGCGAGAAGGTGGAAAAGAAAGGGAGGAAGTCGCGGCGATTCGTATGAAACGCCGATAACTCCCGTTATCGATCGCTGCGCCGGATGCAGGTTTATAAGCCTTTCAGATTACGCGGTCCCCTCGACGGTGCATCGAATGCACCGGCCTCTCCTCTCTTTCCTCTACCCGTCACCCTCCTCCTCCTCTTCCTCCCTCTCCCGGCCACCCTTTCCTACTCTTTCTCTCGGCTCTCTCGCACCCGCCTTCGGCCCCTCGGCGTCCCACTCGCCCCTTACCCCCAACCCCGTTTCACGTTCCCTGCCGCTGAGACCCTTCTGCGCGATTTATCAACCTCGCCCTGCTCTCGCCCTCTCCCCCTCCCCTCCCTCCTCCTCCTTTCCTCGCTTTCGCTCGCGCCGGCACCGATGCAGTTTTGCAATTTCAACCTCATTTTTGCGCATCGCTATCGCGCCGGGCAAACACGATAAAGCGAGCGACTTTATCAGGTACCGCGGCGCTTATCGGCGCGGTTTATTTTTTCAGGCCACTCGGGCATTTTCGCAAGAATCCACGCGCGCGCCCGGCTGTCACACTCTCTCTCTCTCTCTCTCTCTCTCTCTCTTCCTCTTTCTCCCTTCGAATAACGCACGAGCCTCTGTCGCAATTCCGTCCCCTTACGATCGTCGCACCGTCCGCACCGTCTTTCGATAGCCTCGACCGGGGACGCCGTTCGATCCCCGTAGCTACCGCGCGAGATGAATCCGCGCGAGCGGAAAGAGGCCAGCGAGCAACGGTGGCCACTGGTGAAAGTGAACACACGCGCGAATCTATATCTATCCGTCGATGGGACCTGTAAATTCGCCGCGAGTACGCGAATAATCGCGCTCCCGTTTACGGCTAGCGATTTTTCCGGCCCCGCCGTCAGCCGGCCGTCGACGCTCGCGATCTCGCGATACCGTGGCGTACATTCGAGGCGACGCGACGCCTCGCGGAACGGTTTCTTAATAGTAATCGGCGGCGTACTCGCGGCGGAGATAGCGTGACGTTAATTCATTCATAAATAACGGGCGAGTACCGGTGGTAACCGTGCGGGTAGCGGCTAAACTATCGCAAAAATGTAATTCACCTCGGCTTACTTAGAGGTTCGAGCGGGCGCGTTCGACGGCCAACGATTCGCCAATCGTACCGGGGAATTCCTCGTCTCTTCTTTTTTTTCTATTGTCAATCAGTTATTTCTCTGTCATCTCCTTCTCTTGTCTTCAAATAATTACGTTCGATCGTGGATTAAAAGATATCCCCTTTCTCGCTGGTCTACGCGAGGCGAACGTCCCCTTTTCGGCGTACTCGAGGCAGCCATTTTGCCGGGGAAGAGAATATTTTCTAATATACGCGAGGGATCGCCTCTAATTAATCAAGTTAAGCTCGCTTCGTTCCAGTTTTATTACGCGTTCCCGGAAAATTCTTTCCGACAACCGATGGGTGTTGCCAGACGGTCGAGTAGATTAGGCCCGACTGGTCAGACCGGAGACTCGAGCTCGAATTTCGTTCGAAGCAATCGAGCCTGGCCAAGGAGTACTCCAGTCGTCCTCCGGATGACTGGCATTTCTCGAGCACGCCGTTTTTGGTGCTGCCTACAAAGAGATCTCCACGGTCCCCGCTGAACGGTGCTCCGCTTACGCGGTTCTAATTACGTTACCAGGCGGCTCGAGGTCGTCTAAGACACTCCTAAATTCAGATCGCAATTTTCCGCATTAATTTCGCGGGACGACGAGTAGTCCGCGCAGAGAGAGAGACGGGTGGAGGGTATCGCGGTGACTTACGGATCGAGCCGGGGGACAAAGCCGCGAGTTAATTAGAGCGAAGAACGAGGCGCAGAGCGGCGGCGGTGCCGCGATTCAAAAGGTTCATCGACGTCCCGACGCCGCTTCCTTCCTACCGCGGATCGTTGCGTCGTCCCCTGCAGGATAGCTGCGGTCTCATGAAAACTTGGGCTTTACGTAACAAGATGGACGCGCCAGTTTCCGTGTGCCTTTCACGCGGCAAGGCCACAGAAGCACGCCGAGTCGCCGTGGGATCGTAAGGGCGCGTTTACACGCGTTCGATTCCGCGTGTACGTGCCCCTACGTGGCCGTTACGTGTGCGCCTCTCTATGCGCTGGATATATGTGCATACCCGATGCAAAATGCTACACGTAGGTAGCTCGGCTGGCCAGTGTCTCCCAACCTTCTTACGCGTCCTCATTTTCAATTTCTGTCTGCTATTCTGTCTTCTCTGCTCGGAAACGGTCCAGATCGATCGAGATCGATCGTCACCTCGAGTCCTCCCTCGTATGCGCGTTCTTTCGGAAGCGTCGCGAGAGACCACGCGTACAGCGGCGAAAGCGTCGTTCGATCGTAAATGTCTCGCGTCGCCGACGTTGGGCTCCAGCAAAAAATCACGAAGAAGAGACATTGGGAAACGCTGACACTGTTGCGATTGCGCCGATCTCCGTCGACTTTGCGAGCCAAGACCGTGAACCGATCGTGGGAGTCTGCGGAGCCGAGCAGTTAGACGCACGCCGAACCAAAGAAATACCCGGCGAACGCCGCGCGCGTTCTCTCTTTCCATTCATTTTCTCGGATCTCTCGCTCGATCGCCGCCGTTTCGGCGTCGAAACGCCTCGGTCCCGGCCGCGGCTGCCACCTGGCGAATCGATCGTTCTCCCTGCGGATGTTAAACGCTCTCAGCCACCGCTGTACGTCGAAGCCGTCCCGCTTCTTCGCGATGATAACGACGGGGATACTGTTATAACGTACCTACTCGCGTAGGTACGCGCGCGTACAGCAGGTTCGAGTATTATTGCGGAGCGAAACGAGTTACCGTTCTCCCCTCGATTCGAAATCTCCTCGTACGTATGGACATGTATGTTTGTACGTATGTATATATATATATATATATATACGTATATACGTGTGTCTCTTTCTCTTTTTTTTCCCCTCCGGAAGGCAATTAGTTCGTGCTTGATTCACGCCGTCTAATTTACCATTCTAATCGCGAGCAGTTGCATACTGGATGGTAATTTTAATAGAAACCGTTAATTTAACGTCCGCTAAGAAAGGCACCGCGATCGTGGTGGGAGCCGAACGAGGAGGAGGGACACGCGGGGCGGCGGCGCAAAGGAGGGCGATTTCCTCGGCCATTCTCAGGCTACCTTGAAAGATCTCTCCGCGGCTGAGGCTGAGGTACGATCCTTTGACTTTTGGTTCGACTGCTGATTGCCTCGCGAGCGAATGAACGCCTCTTACTTTCGTACCGATCGCACGGCGCGCCGCGCCGTTTCCATTCACGTTTCCATTCACCGGCTGTCAGAAGTTACGACCGGCCGACTCTTTCAGTGTCGATTACATTATCCGCGTTTTAAAAGCGCCGATTACGAATCGCCGCTCCTACCTCGCCGGACGCCCCGGCTCGATTCAAGACCCGACTTTGAATGCGACTCCACCGCGCTTACCACTTTCTCCGTCGTTCTCCTCTGTCTCGTTGCGATTTTGGCAGCGAGAGTGCTCGTCCGAAAAGTCTGAATGACGCTACCAGAAGCGTTAGGTAAGGTCGAGGCGCGGTGGCTACGAAAAACGGACTGCCGTGAGAAAGGACGATTAGGCCTGGTTGCGATGCATAAATGTATGGCAACGGGGCGGGAGGGGCACAGGAAACCTAGCGGTGGAGAACGTAGGTATTAGCAAAGATGGAAAATGAAGATAGAAAATAGAAGTGATAATAAAGATAATTGGGTGAAAGAAACCGCGAGGAACGAGCGGCGTGGATCGTGCGATGTTCACATGACGCAGGCCGAAGGAGCTGTCAGTACTGACGTACGAGTCACACCGCGAGGAGAGGATGTAGCGGCAGTTACTTAAACGCGCGTGGAATATTTATGAGCGGAGTAGCTCGCTTAATTTCAATCTCCCCGTTTGGTTGACGCCTCGAAGAGCGGACGGCTCGCGACGCCCTCGACGCTCGCGCTCGATCGGCCCAATTCTACGACCCGATTAGGCCGCGTTTCGGATTATCCGCGACGGGGACCTTTCTCTCCTCGGCGTCGCGCGCGGCCGCGACGAGCCGCGCCACTCGGGATTTAGCCTTCGACGGTGATTTTTACGATCGATCGCGTGGAATGTCGGCTCGCCACTCGAAAGGGTCGCGGATCGAGAACGATCGGGTGGCCCACGCGCGCCGCGCGGCCAGAGCCCACGTTTCGATTTGCCCAACTTCGCCACGGATACACGGATGTCTGTCGAGGTAGCGAACCGCTGTGTTCCTTCGAATCGACCAACCAGCTCGAGAAGAATATACGATTCAGAACGGTTTCATGCCGTTTCCTATCTCCTCCGGCTAGGCATTGTTGCAATCCACGATAATCTCTTCTTTCATTAAACTTAATTAATCTCGTTACATTGGATTCGTTACGGAGGAAGCGCTCCCTGGTATACTCTCGGGTGTACACTCTTCTGAATACGAATAGGTACGCGAGCGCGGAATTGTGGACGGGGTGCGAAACGGGGTGGTAATATCGAGGGTGCGTGGAACGTCGCGGCGATACGCGTACCTCGAAGGGCACGCTCGTCTGGTGCAACGGCGGCGCAGAGGGTCGCTGCGGCGTGCGTCGATGTCGCAGCCCAGAGGAACGGATACGTTAATGCAGTTTTTCGGTAGCGTGGCACGCATCGTCGTCGCGTGCGTGCCATCTGTCGCTCCATGTGCCGTTCCCTTAAGCCACGCGTCCGCGTCGCCGCGCGGAGAACAATCGCTTAGGCGACGCTCGACACGACGCTTTTCAGATATCTCCCCCAGAGTTTTTCCCTCGTCCTCGCCCGATTCCAACGGCGTGGGATCGCGGTTCTAGCCTGTCCTCGGCTCCTTTCCACCGCGCGGAACAATGACGATTACGAAAGACCACCGTCCCCGCGCGATTCGTGTCCGCTCCGTCCGATTTTCGATCGTCGAAGGCTCGCGCTCGCCGCCGTCTCGTTCTCCAAGGCATCGCGCGGCCAGCCGCTCGGCTCGATAATAAAGGAAGGCTCCCCGTTCGATTGACCGAGTTCGCCGCGCGAACGGAAAAGGCGTAGATATCGGGCGTCGGTTGGTTATTTTTAGCCTGGACGTTCATTTCGATCGTCCAGCCCGATTTTTTTCTCTTAGACCGCCGCGAGATAATGCCGCGATCGTACGTCGCACGTGACAAGTCGGGTCACCGGCCTCCAGCAGCGGTGTTCTCGTTATTTACCAGCCAGAAATCTCCCTCTCCAACGGGCGTGCTTCCTCCTGCGGAGCGAGCACGAGTGACAGGGCGCGTCTCGCCGAAATAAGAGAAAAAGAAGAAGGAAAGGAAGAAAGAAACGAGAGGAAGAGAGAGAGAGAGAGAGAGGGGCGAGCTAGCTGGTGCACCAGCTCGACGACGCTGCTGCATTCCGACACGTGTCCCAAACATGTCGTTGCGACATCGAGGTCCCTCGCCGATCGTTCGATGCACCGATGCGCCCGTCCGCGTATCGGCTATCGGTGCATCTCGCGCGATCTTCCACCCGGCTCGAAACAAATCGAGGACGCTTGGTTACGTACGTCGCGGAGATAGCGACGACGGCGACTCGTCCTTGGCGATTCGTTTCGCGATTCGTGTTTCTCTCCCCGCGGACCCGATCGAAACCCGAAGTCTTTCGCTCCTGCGGTGGGTAGAACCGAACGGGGAGGCGGAGTGAGCAAACGCTCGAACGCGGCGACGACGACGCGGAGGGTCCGATTTTTCCCGTAGAAAGGGAGCGAAGCCCGACAGGGACGCGAATCGCCGGCTGTCGCGCGCGAACCCGCGCAATTTTTATCCCGCCGCAAAATGGAAACGCCATCGGGCATTTCGCGCACCCCCCGTATCAAGTACGCGCCTACAAGGGTGTCTTCCGTTGTATCGATGAAACTGGAGGCTGAAGAGAGAGAAAGGGGGAAAATCAGTACTCCCTCGACGGTTTCGCGATTCGAGAGCTCTGTTCACGCACGTGGCGCGAGAAGAAAAACGTATCGGTCGTGTTCTTGACCGGTTCACGGCCGGGCAATCATTTAGACCAAAGTTTAGGAAAAATCGCGCTCTCGATATCGAAACGGCAGGAGTCTATCTTGCAATTAGCAATAGAATTTGACCCGGTAACCCTGCGGAGAGCGGCGTTTCGTCCATCGATGTCGTCTGAACGAGGAGCGGTTCTACCGGGAGGCCACGTGTAACGGTTTTGCCTCTGCCACGGCTTGTAGGAGTCGTCGGAAGCGGGAGAGAGGCTTGATCCACCGGGGTATCCGAAACGCGATAAACGCATTCGTACACATTAATTAAACTCGAAGATAAGAGGAAACTGCTGCGGAATTGGTCGCGTCACCGGTTGATTTCGCGTGTTTCTCTCTCTCTCTCTCTCACTCTCTTTTTCTCTCGCTATCACGAATTTTTCCGCCGCGTCTCTCAATTATATTTCTCTCGTCGCGATAACGCGTTTCGAGGCTCTATTTTCTCTCGAATCGATCGCCGATCGCGGAGACACGACCGACGGACAACGCCGACTGAACTTTTTCGCGACACGTAACGTTGTTTGCAAACTGTTTTATCGCCCCTCTTACGAAAAGTCAAGCAATAATATCTACGGTCTTTTTTCTCGCCTCCTTTTTTTTCCACGGCTCGATCGCGATTCGCGGAACTTCGCTGACGCGTCGATAACGCGGTCCTAGCGAAAACTCGATCTTCTTGCCAGCGGTTCGAGGGAGGCGCGCTGGTTTTCGCGACGCGTCCAATTCGAACGAGCCAGGTGGAAAAGTTTGCTAAGGCGATAAGTCGACGAATTTTTTCTTCCGCGGATCTCCTCGACGAAGCAGGGACGCGTACGACGGAAATCACAGTCGCGAGTTATCAACGCGCGTTTCGTTGCTTCACGGAAAAATGTTTGGATCGTTCCGGGTGCAACCGGCTCACCCAGCCAGAGGCCAGATTACGGGCCGATCTGTTTGCGCACGGCGATACTTGCGCGACGGTTTCGCCTGCACCCACACACGGATTTTCGCGAGGCAGCCGCGCTGGACATTTTCAGATAGCGCAATTATTTCGATAAGCCTTATCGTGAACGAACGCGCGGCCCTCCCGCGTCATCCAACACCGCGCTGACCAGATAAAGCTTGTTTTCAACAAATTAATCTTTTTCCTTCGAGCCGCGGCGAGTGCCGCGAGAAAAATCTCCTATCTGCTCGCGGCGAAGCGCGTGCTGCCATTATTTTCGCCTTCCTAGTGAGCCCTCGAGCCTTTCCGTCGACGAACCCGTCGAGAAACAGGGAAACGCTGAACGGCAGCGCGTTTAAATCGCAACTATTCACCGCGTCTACGAGTAGTCGTGGCCGTGTCGAAACACTTATTGTTTTTCAAGTTTCTCTATCGCGCGCAGGCGAGAAATTGATATTCCGCGTACAAGCCAGTTAGCTAGACTCGGACGTCGGCGAAGAGGAAGACGGCGAGAGTGATTCGTACGCGAGGCTCATTGCACGACGGGGCATTCTTAAGAACTCATCAGCGTTTTATTGTCGCGACACGCAACTTGCGCGCGCGCGATCTCCCCCTTGAATTTATCGCGGACGTTCGTTAACGCGACAAAGGGAAGACTTCGTCCTTTCGCGGAAACCTGACCGTCCGCTCGAATCGCACGGCTCGCCTCGCGTAGGAAACGCGCCTCTCCGAGCTTCCTCCTCCGCCTCTCGATCGATCGAGTCCCATTTCTCCTTCTTCGATTTACGCGAGTTCCATCGATTCGAGGCTTCGCGCGCGCCACCGGTTCTACTTCGTTTGGATCGCGTACGTAGTTTCGCAAAGATCAACGTTCCATCGAATAAAGGAGGCTATTTTTAGCCGCGAATAAAAGACGTGGAGAATTTCGACATCCAACTACGAGGAGGATTAGCCAATAGCGCGACAAGACGGGACGGGACGGCGCAATCTCGACGGCAGGTGCGAAGGGAACGTTATCTGAAAGGTCAAGGTGGTTATCCAACGAGGACGATACCACCACCTTCTATCGGTGTCGCGTCGCATTCGCGATCTACCGTGGCGCGAACCACGCGTTTAACACTCCGACTCCGAGCCCCGTTACCGGTTCTACCGCTCGATCCACCGTCTCGCTCTTAAACTGCCCCTCTTCCTTCGCCAGGCGTAGTAGTTTCCACAAATTACTTCGATTACAATATAATCCCTCGTCGAAGGAGGCGGACGGCGTAGGGAGAAGTTTAACGGAACCGCCGCGGCGTGGAATAAAAGTGAGAAATCGTCGGGCGCGAGAATAAGCGGAGAGGAACTCGGCTGCACAAAACCGTCACGCATACGTAACTCGTTTCATTCGCCGACAGTTCAAGACTTTCTCATTGCGGGGTGCTTTTATTAGCCGGTTCCCGTCTCCTCTCCTCTTTCCGCGTTCCTACGTATCCCCCGACGCGAGGAATCATCCTTCTATCAACGGCGATCTCGCGGCCGATCCGGCGAAGGGTCGAGGGACAACCGCGCGGCGCGTACGTTAATTACCGCCGGCAGGACGTTAACTTTTCACGTCGCGGATCCCCAGCCATCTTCGAGCGGCGATACCACGCGCGTCCGTCGCGATCCATCGCGATCCACCGCGATTTACGTCGCGCACGCGGCTCGAGATAGAAAAATATCCCATCGCGGGCAAAACTTAATTAACGCGAACGCGTCTACCCCGGGAGAACCGTCCGCGGGCGACCACCACGGGAACGTTCTCTGCAATTTCGCGGCAGGATCCGACGAAACCGCCGTCGACCCGTCGCGTCCGCCATTTAATTGAAACTTCAAAAACAACGCTCCGTACGAATTTCCGTCCTCTTCCCTGGCGCGTCTCTTGTCCATCAGCGAGCCTCTGATAATTTCGCCCACCGCGACGAGACGCCTGCCAACGGTATTAACGCGACAGCGAAGAGGCCGAGGAGGAGGGTCCGCGGTGCGAAACGTTATTAAATCGCCAAAGACGATCTCTGTATTCGGAGAGACAAAGGCGGCACGCGACAGAGCGGGAGGCGAGAGAGAAGGAGGAAGGAGTGGAGATAAAAAAAAGAGTACAGGGGCGGGGGTGAGTTTCGAGACTGTCAGGAGGGCGGAACCGGCGGTGCCCAAAGCGGTGCGTCTTCGGCGGCTAGTTCAATTTACCCGTCGTCGTCCCCTGTCCCTCCTCTCGTCTGGTCTCTGTCTTGCCCGGCCACGTTTCGAGGGCTCGAAGCCGTCCGTGCCACCGTAGGAGAGTTTCACGGGCGTAATAGGGAAGGGTGCCCAGGGGGGTTCTGTCCATCCTTTGTATCGCCGAGCAATCACGACCTACCCCACGAGCACGTATACGCGAGCCGTATACGCGAATATATATCCTCCCTTATCCTCTCTTCCCTTTCCGCTCTCCTGGCCTCCCTTTCGCGAACCGTGGCGCACGGGGGCGAGAGCCGTACTACCCCCGTTCGCCGCGCTCCACTCTCGCCGCTCCAACCCTACCCTACCCTGCCCGTACACCCTCCGCCGCCCACGTCATTTCGCGCTCTGTGGGGTTGCAAATGCATCCGCGATGACTGCCGTATACTCCCGGAATGACTGATGAACTGCAACACCGTTCCTTCTGCTGCCTTGTACGCTCGTGTACAGGACGTTTCAATTACGCGACGGCCGACCCGGCTCTCTCTCTCTCTCTCTCTCTTCCTCTCTTTTCCTTCCTTCTTTCACTATCTCTGCGGTCTACTGTTTTTTTTTTTTTTTTCTTGCTTTTTTTCCTCCTGTTCCGCGTCTTCCAACGAAAGAGACGTTCGGATGGACGCAGCCAGCGGCGCGCAAGAGTGGCCGATGACGAGGCCAAAGGGAAGAGACGCGGCCGGGAGAGGAATTTATTACGTCCTCGGGCGAACTGCCCCCTCGGTACAATATGTTACAAGTACGCGGTGGAATGAAAAAGAAGAAGGAAGAACACAGTGTGGCGAGCGGGGTGGAGTATTGGCGGGTAATCGGATGAGGGCTTTAGCGAACGCGGCCGCGTTGCTTAGACGAAGAGTGACACGAGAGCGTCGATACGATTCGTGGAATCGTTGGTATCGAAGAGTGGAACCGCGAGCACCGGTGGGTTTTTTTTTTTTTTTGAAAAATTGCTCGCTCGTCGAACGGGCAACGGGTTCGCGCACCTGCCGTCGCATTGCGCATCGACTCACCCTTGGACGAGGTGGAATTATTATCGCGGTGTGCCCGCGCATTAATTCAAGCAAGTGGTAACGGTCGACCATTACTTAGGTCGTTGCGATGGAAAGTAGCGGCGTGCTCGCCGTGCCCGTTCGTGCCGCGTGGCGATCGTGATCGCGATAAACCAGAAATCTATCAAATTCACGGCGCGACATCGGGAAACGGCACGGGGACGGAGAACCAGTCGGGACGGTTCGGTCCGCGCGACCGGATCGGCCCCGAACAGGCGGCCGGCTGCTGTAAGAGGATCACCCGAGGGAGAAAAAGAAAGGATGCGCGAGAACCGAGGGACTCGGGACCAGCTGAAGGTACTGACCTACCGTCACAGCATCGACGCGATGCCACGCCACGGTGCCACACAGGCTTCCCCTGTAATTTCTCCCAGCGAGAGCCACGCGTTTCGTCCTTTTCCGATAATTATTAGAAATCTGCCGTCCGACAGAGCAGCCGGACCTCGTCTTCCGTCCAGGAAGCGGGACGTCGCAGCCTATCATTCCGTTGATCGACGAGAAACGCGTCGCGAAAGAGAGACCTCGAATCGAGGGGACTCGTCGAGGACTCTTCTATCGACGTTTACGAATTTATGCTGGAAACAGGGATACCTGTATCTCGCGTGATAAGTTATTAAGGAAAAGTTTCTTAAAATAGCATCGTCGACGGTACGCCTGGAAAAGCGACGCAATCGGAAGTACCCTTAGGCGGTAACGTGATCGTCGGTCTTCAGCCTTCGGAAGACTCGGTCCGCGGATCCGAACGATTCTTTCACCGCCGTTTACTTAACGTTTCTCCGCGCGAGGAGATCCGCGCGAGATTAAAAGGAGCTCGTCAAGGTCGGATTACAAAAAGGATTCTAAACAGACGAGAGGAACACATACAATATTCAACGTGGAGATTTAATTGGCTCCTCGCGCTAATTGCTCGAATTCGTTTCGCGTACACGCTCGTACGTGCGCGAAGAAAGTTCCCGTCGATGCTGCGCGAGAGGATTCCAGGCTAGAAAACTCGGATCGAAAACGTATTCTCTCGACGGAGATCGGTTCCATCTAAGGATCGCTGCTGAATATGTATATCGATATCGAAAATTGGAGCGGAGCGGGTCGTCGAGCGCGGACACGCGCGCGTTGATTAACTCGGCTGTTCCTCCGGAATCTCTCTGGTGGAACTCTCGACGGGGTTTTCTTCCCTCGTCTTCCGTTGACTAGCGGAGCGGCGAGGCCAAAATTTCCGCTGGGACCACGCGGGATTGGCAGTCGAGCGTGGAACGCGGTGGAACGCTATCGGCTCTCAGCCTCGCGTGTACACCTCTGCTCGGCTGGTGGCGAGCGTGGAAACGGGTTTCGAGAGTCATTGAGAACGGGCGACTTAGGGGCTCCGGTCGACGCCCGGCGAGAACCAGCAGAGCTCACGCACGGCCGCTGTTCGCCGGCCCGTGATGAGAAGACAGCCGATGGAAATAAACGAGACGCGGAGACCGGATCGAGGGGATCGCCCGGCGACGAGGAGGGACACGAAAACGAGAGGGAGAAAGCGGGACGCCTGCAGAGAAACTGGACGATCTTACTTACGCGAGCGCGTGAAAAATTTCGTTCACGCGGACTCGGACTGCGGCGTATCGCGTGGGAACATCTCCGCTCCGCATCTCGAGCGATTTCTTTGGTTCAACGCGATTTTCATTCGATCGAGAGTTGTTCACTGGTAGTAGAAATGGTCGACGGTTCGATCGAACCGAAATTGAAGTGGATGAGGATCCGCGCCACGTCTGTAAGGACAGTCTCATACCGCTTAAACGCCTCGACTTCGACTCCTGCGACTCTCTATGGAAATAAGTGGTAAACGCGGTTAGAGAACGGCCGCGTACGAGTGTCTGTACCACTTAAGTCGAGGCATGAATCGGTGGTTACGATCGATCGGCCGTTGGATCATTGAAAAGTTTTCGAGCGGCGCCGATCGGAAAAGGTGCCGGGAGTCTGATTCATTTTCGCGGACGAAGGAAAGAGGCGAGAGCGAGCGAGGAGTACAGGGACGCGGAGGGATGGTAAACCTTGCGTCCCTGTCGTGAGAACACGACGACGTCCGTTAATGGCGGCATTAGAAGCCGTTCCTCGCGTGCATCGGTAAAGAGGTTGAGAGCGTTAGGAGGGGAACACGGGCAACGGCGGGGCGGGAGCGGGTGCCGGGTTGCCCGATCAGCGGAGATGCATGCGAAAAAAGGTGAAATTACGTAAACATCCAAGCAAACGACGATTACCACACACCGGGGGGGGACTCCAGCTCGGCGTTCACCTCTGTTCGAGGCGCCTGAAAGAGACCGCTGCAGCCTAGTTGCATTCGCGTCTACGTGCATACGCGGCCTGCTTGCGCATTGTGCGCGACTCTGTACACAGCTCGCGCGACCTCTCTCGCTGAGAAATCGGCTGGTTTTCGGCTCGAGTCGAGTCGGCCAGGGTTCGCGGCGAACAGCGAGAGGGTCGCCTGAAAATCGTCGAATCCGCGAGACTCAAGCTCGACGCGTCGCGACGCGATGGCATCTCGCGTGGTCGCCGCGTGGAGAGGAACGCGCGAACCCTCGGACGTAATCTCGTTTCGCGAGCCCTTCTAATGTATTTTACGAAACGCTGGTCCGGCTCGGGACAATCGCGCGAACGGATCGGATACCCACGGAAATTGGACCAATCGTTGCGAAAACGACGGTGATACACAGACCGAGGTCGGCGAGGATAGTTTGCATGCGATAAATATTAATGCGGCCGGCTCGTTCGCGCAAATATTTGCGATCGAGGAGCGCGTTCGGACGACGATAATTGGTCTAATGAATGCGCGGATCGATCCCCTCGAAAGAGGGGGGGAAGGGGACCTCTCCCTACCCTCGAGGCGGTCCCGTCGCGAATTTCGCATCCCGAAGGAGAGGGCTCCGCGGAGGCGGAACGAGCCAAGGTCGAAACCGCCCAATGCTTTTTGTCATTCGTCGGGGACCTTGCCTACGAGATGCGCATATTCATCGACACGGAAGTATTTCGATCGATGATTATGTATTCGCTGGCAAAAAAGTGCACCGTGGCTTCGTCGAATCGATCTGTTATCTACGATCGAGCGATAACGCCCGCGCAACGCACCGCGAGTCGAGTTCTAATCGCTTTCAAAAGTTTCACTTTCGTCCGCGGCTCGAGCCGGCCACTTATCGCCGGTGACGATGGCTCGTTTTATTGCGCACTTGGATCGAAAACCTCGCGTAAAGCAAAGCGAAGTACGTACTCGTGACAGGATCGAATCTACTTTGTCAAGGTTCTCGCGGCGCGACGCGGCGCGACGCGGCGCGCTCGGGAAGGGCGTCAGCCGGTGGCCATTTTGAGTCGGCCATTCCGTCCCCGAATCCGAATTTCGTGCGGCTCGTTTTTTACGAGGACCATCGCGCTGGCCCGGACGATTTAGAAAGTGGGAGGGGAGGGAAACCGGTGCTGGCCGGCGGCGATTGGTCGCCTAAATCCACGGCCATACTTAGCCGCCCGGGCCCCTCCTGTTTAGAAGGGCCTGACGTCATCTACGCCAGCTATTCGAAGGCCACGCGTCGCGAAGCGCCGTGAATGACGCGTTTCCCAGATTGATTTTTCCAGCAAAAATCTTAATCGATCCCAAGCCGCTCGGTTCTGTCGCGCGGGAACACGATTCTCGGTGATCGCGCGGAAAGGAAGAAGCAAAAAAAAGTTTCGTATCCCCGAAGCGTCGTCGCGTTCCACGCTCCATCGTTCGTCTTCGATCCGTCTCGCGTCGCGAACCGTTCCTTCACCTCGCCTCCATCGACTATCCCTGAAAAGATCGCGATCGTAGGAAACCAGTCGCGTCGAATCTCGCGCGCGTAACTTCGTCGCCGCGGGACGAACGAGAACCGACAGGAATTCAGGAACTCCCGCTCGGATAACGGAGATCGGGGACGAGTTTTTAAGCCCCGCAACGCGTCGCTCCGACAACCCTGAATTAAATCTGTCCCGCGAACTGTCTCTCCGATTTTTTTCCTCTCCTCTCCTGTTTTCTTCCCGCCAGGCGACTCGGGAGTGGCTTCTAAGGTCGCGGCGAGACGCGTTCGCGCCGCGCGAATTCGCACCGCCTCGGCTGGTGGTTTTCGCGAGGGAAAGGCCCCCGCGACTGGCTCCTCGCTCGAGAGTCGACCAGGTTTCGACCGCGACGATCGGCAACCGAACCGTCCCCGGTTCGGCAACGATCCGCCGCCTAGAAACCTACTTATCCGTCCCGCCGGCCACCTACTCTCTTACCGCGACCTTCGACATCGCGGAAGTCCGCCTAATCGCGGCAGGATCGTATTTGCTCGCGAGCGGGTACGGCCGCAGATATCGAATCCCCAACTCCGTTACCACGAGCTACAGAGAGACACGCGCGCCGTTTCGTCGCGTTTCTCTTTTTCCCATTTTTTCGCCATTCTTTTTTCCCTTTTTTCTTCTCCTCTCCCCATCCGTCGTTTCCATCGCCGCGACCCTCTCTCTAATCGCGTATCTAATCGCGCGACAAGATATCCGCGAGACCACGCCATCGCCGATTCAACACACTCGATAGCGAGCGGCGATTCCCTGTCGAACGGCGAAAACTATTGTCCGAGATCTCGGGAACGGCGTTATCATCGCGGTTTATCGGCGGGACTCGGCGGCGATAGGCGCGCGAGAGGAAGGAAAGTGAAACGCGGGAGCGGGACCCGTCGCGTTCGACGGCGGGTAAAGGGAGGAACGGGCGATGGGAGAGCAGGTACGAACTTTGACCGTAATACATGGAAAGAGCAATTATCCCGAATGGGGACGGCCGGCGAGATATTGTGCAGCTCACTTTCAAACCGTGGCCGGTGGCTTCAAGGTTCTTAAAACCATTGGTAATGCATTCCAATCGGTTGCTCGAAAGATAGAGAGAGGTTCAGAGAGACGGATTTAGCATTAGAATCTTACAAGGACAAGGCGCGCGCTCGCGCGGCTCGGATAAGCCGCCGTCGCCGCCGCCGCGCAGCGCAGCGCTCAATCCAGAGGAACGACGTACCGCCGCCGCCGCCGCCGCCGCCACCGCCGCCGCGCTCAGAGAGAAATACCTTCGCGAGACAAATAAGATTTTATAAAAAGATACCACTACCGCCTAGAAATACATACATACGCAGATACGTAGAGAGGTGTACCCAACTAAGTCTCGGTACGTCTGCGTACCGCGTGCAACCGCGTCTCGTTAGAATTCAACGCTCGCGTTCCCGTAATACGATGAATAATTCCTGCTAGGCGGAAATTAATTTCGTATTTTTCTTTCTTCTCGCACGCGGAGCCGAGCGAAGGGGAACACACCCCGGTACGGGACGTCCAAGCTTTTCGACGGTCCCTGGGATGGATTCGTCCGCCACCCTTCGCGTACGTTGCTCGATTTCTCGAACCAGTCCCCCAAAACCGGACTCGATTTCCTTTTCGTTTTCCTTACGCATCGAGACACGTCGATGGTATCAAGGTAAAGTTTAATAACAGCGCAATCACTGAACCTCTCGAATGGAAATTTATTCGTATTCCTTTGTATCGCGTCGCGCATGACGGATACGCGGCCAGACTTTACACGATATCTCGTTCTGCTGGTAATTAGGCAAGCCTTTCGACACGAATTCGTTTATTGCTCGCGTTTTTCGGCGATGCCCTCGATCGACGCGGGATCGCGCGAGCACCCTCGTCGCAGGGTTCAAGTCGGGAGCGCGTGCAAACGATCGCGAGACGATCGCTCCAGTTTCGAGGCGCGAGATTCGAGCGGGCCCCGATATTTGCGTCTCGTAAATAGCCGGGAAATCGAACGGCTCGACAGGTGCAAAGGCCACTACGGTGTATCCATATCCAGTTCTAAATGCGCACGCCAGGCTCGTTACGATCTACGACGCTCGCGGTCGCATTATTCCCCGCGATCGTATTCTAAACACGTCAGACGAGCTCGCCTAATTCGTGCCGCGAAACGCTCGATCGCGATTACGATTCATTATCCGCGCGACCGGTATATTGTCTAACCCGGGGCCCCGTAATAGCAGACCTTTGTTCTTCTACCACTTATTGTGAAATTGTAACCAGCGACCGATCGTCGATGCCACCGGCTAGAACAAAAAGGCGCAACGATTGTTGCGCGCTCGCCGTGCCCAGCTACTCTCGCTCCCGACTACGAGAGACGATACGCTCTTTTCTCCATAGCCTCGTTCCTCCGCCTCTTCGTTTTCCGCTTTTGCAAACCGAGCAGAACGTTCGACGTCTCGAAGGTGCTACTGAATTTTCCGCGAGGGTTTGCGAATCGAGAGAGACGAACGCTGCTCGCGATTACGTCGAGTTAAGTTTCCTGATTGAAAACGGACGCCTTCGAGCGAGGAATACCTGCGCGTACCGGGGAACGTCGACGATATCCACTTGGAAGACGAGATCGTCCGCGTCGCCTGCGGTTTTCGGTCATTTTTATCGGTCAGCCATCGCGCGATCGATCTTGCCGCGATTCTTTCCTTTTTCTTTTTTTGCGCGCGAGCGCGCTGCGAAACGATCCTCGATGGCGATCGCTACCGCGATACACCCTCGATCCCAGCAATCGATTTCGTCCACGTCGAGGCGGCGAGTCTTGACGCGTAGAAACCATATATCGGGCAGTGGGCTAGAGAATGCGTCGAACCGCTTTCGATTCGAGGAAAAAGAAACTGGTCTCCCATCGCGAGCGTTCGCGTTTGATCGACGCCTGATCTTGAAACGCTCCGGCGCGTCTACGCCACTTTTGAGGCGCGTGGAGACCGTACGCACGCGCCCGGGCCGAGTTCGTACCTCGCTTTTCGGTTCGCGGTTACGAACGCTCGAATCCGTTCGAGGTAATTGGTTCGTTATAAATAAAGCTGAAACGCACCGCATCGAGCGATTCGAGGAGCGCGGTATGAATATTTATCGCGATCGAAACGATAAATTGTATTATGGAAAACTGAAGCAATTAAGTAATGTTCGAGTCAATGCATACGAGTTTGCATTCCGTGCTGCTGAAAGAACGAAAAAAAAAGAAAAAAAAAATGGGAGAAAAAAAGAAAAAACCGCTCGCTAAATCACCTTATATCCCGTGTCTTGGCACCGTGACGGTATCACCGCGCGCGACCTACCCCTCGCGTCGGTCCGTGTCGCGAATTCCACCCTGTAGCGTCGCACGGACGCTGTCGTCGGCTCGCGAGCGAGTCCGGTTGCGCAATCCGTCGTCCCTGCCCGCGGAAAAATCGCATGCTAATTAATTAGATCGCAATAGGCGATGGAGCAAAAAAAAAAAAATAAGAAAGCCAAAGTCGAGCGAGGATGAAAAGTTGGCGCGCGGCGTGATCTTTGGATTGGTCGGGGCGTATCGAGCGGCGATCCACGGGAGGCGATCGTGATTGGTTTCTGGCAGTGGACAGACGGCGGTCGAGCGGCAAGTAGTGCGGGAAGCGCAGTCGGTTTCTAAACCGGTCGTGGTAAAAACCTGGCCTGGCCTTCGGGGCGGCCATTTTAGAACGTTCGAACATTTGACGGTCGCGAAGGCCTCGCTGGGCCGCCTAATAAGCGGCCGTTAATCTATTATTCATTACGAACGGAGGAGAGATACCTCGAGCGACATGCAAATCGCTGCGTTACACGAGCGGACGGATGTATGGACTCGCTTCGAACGCGTGGAACACGCGACGAACCTCCGCCGCGGCGCGTACGCCGAATCCACTTTTCCCTTGGCGGTCGCGCGCGTCTTTCAATTACGATCCTCGAATCGAGACGCGAGCGTATTTCCGTCCGCAGCGAGTGCGCGATCTGAAGCGGGAGCCACTCCGCGGCTGGTATACGACGCTCGCTTAGTCCCGCGCTAGTTTTACCGGGAACCGACGAAGGACGCGTGAAAGAAAACGCGAGAAGAGCGTCGCCACCCGTATCAACGGTTTCTATTCGCGACGGCGTTGAAGGAGGCACGTGGAACGCGAAGCATCGTTCAAGTTGTCCGCAATTAAATCAAACGATGCTCTCGAGGCGCACTCGAGCCGCACGAAGGGTATATTCTTCAATACCTTCAGAGAGGAGGCGTAAACGGGACTTAATGCCTGGTCGAGATGTAAGTGGTCGAGACGCGTCGCCCTAAAGCTGCTACGACGAGCCCGTTCGTTCTCCGTGCGCTTTGCGCGTCCCGTCTTTCCACACCTGGAGATCTTCAACGGGGGTTACGCGCGAACATTGCCGGACTTTGTCTCGAAATTGCACGGCACTCTCGAACTGGAAGCCGTTTCGCTTTTTCCAGCCTCGATGCGAGGGGGGAGAGGCGCGCACCGCACGCGAGACGGCACTCGCTTCTTTTCGTTACTCCATCGAAAGGATTATTCGGTGGAGGTCGGTGCATTCACCGACGGGCAGGTTGCTTCCTTGGGCTTTAATGACTTCGAGGAATGACCCCGCCCACGAACCGTCGAAAGGAACGGAAATGGTGATTCGCAATTACGTACACACAGGTACTCGCTGGCTTGCTCGCTCGCTCGCTCGCCCTTACCTCTCTCCTAGCAGCGGCCGCCTCTTTTTTTTTTTTAATCGAGATACACGCACCACTTAACGAGCAAAAAGCGCTGCTTAACGCGCAACGATCGTCACGCATCGTTTTGCTTCCTGCCCGCGGAGCGTTTCGAAAAATCTGTCGTCCGGGTAATCGCGGTGCTACGCGGAGAGGGTGAAAGAGAGAACGCGCACGATCACGTCTCGCGTTGGACGAATCGACGACGAGCGTTGATTAGCTCGCGATCATATCCGCGTGGGGTATCGCGCGAATCCCACGATAAGGGTCGCGTTCGATCGGTTAATTACAGCCCCGTTTGCTTCGAGACGAGGGGCAGCTGGGGGAGAAGAAATTAATTTAGACGCAGATCTATCCGCTCCAGATCCACGGATACGCGCGGCGTCCACCCGGGGATGATGATAACCGTGCGCGCGTACGTATATCGATTCCTAGAGCCGCGTTTTAGCCTAATGGGCATCCTGGGCCGGCGGATCGTTTCGACATATACGACGGTGATTTGCAACGCCGCGCTGGATAATAATATATACGAAACCGGTTTTGTTTTCGATTACGTCGCGGCGATATCGGGCGGCAACGATTCTCGAACGATCGATAAGTACACGGTGGCGGAAGGGAAGGATCGCGGAGAAAGGAGGACGATAGTCGGGGTGCGTTCGAAAGGGTTGAACGGGGGTAGCTCTCCTCAGGATCCCAGACGACCATCGCAGCGACCGATCGTCCTTTCGAACCGTCGTTTTCGTGGAATCGCGAGACACTCGATTTAATTGCGCGTTTCTGTTCGATCTGGACAACGAACGAGAGCAGTTTCGCGCCAGAGAGAGAAAGAGAGAGAGGAGTATGTACGCCTGTAAACGATCTTGTCCGCGCTCCCATACGGAACGCTGGCCTTTTGTACCTGCACCCGATACCCAGCTGTGAGCACGATTTACATGTTTACGATACGCATCGGGGCAAGGACGTTCCGCAACGGGTCTCAGGGAAACCCGAATTCGAGGCGCTGGTAACACTTTCGATCGTCCACCAGTACCGACGCGTCTGAATTCTACGCGTCGAACGATCTCTCCTTTCCGCGTTACGCGTTCAACTCGAGCGCAGAAGCGTGCGCGAAAGCGTCGACGGCAGTTTTACGGCGATACGTCGTCCAAAATCGAGACGCACCGATTCCTTTTAGCTCGCGCGCCGTTTCGATACCCTCGTATGGCGGAAGCTCTTCCGTTCGACCGTATTCCTGGGGCATAAAGCAATCCCAGCGAAAAGGAATCGTCTCTGTCGGGGCGTAACTGTGCGCGCGAATCGCATGCATCGGTACACGGATCTATAATAAACGGATGCGATCCGGACCGATTCGAATCCTGGGGGAGGAATCCGAGGAGGACCGTCGTTCCCGGGGAACCCGTTAAAATTTCATGACCAGCTCGCGCCCGGGAGTCGTAAAAAAAAAATTGAATCCATCGATCTCGCAGCCATCGCGCTCCTTCCGCCTTCCTGCTCCTTCTTCTTAGCTTCCTCGTTCCTCGCTCTCGTCCTGCCTTTCGTCCACGGCTAACGTACGACGCGGTTCATCGAAACGAATCGAGACGCTCGTTTCACGGCGGCTCGTTGGAATTTCACGAGTTTCGCCGGGTGAAATATTCGAGCGGTGGGCAAAGTAACGCGAGCGAGCGGTCTCCTGGCAGGAAGTCGACGCGAGGCGCAGCAAGCGATCCGAGACAAAGAGCAGAGGGCCAGAGGCATTTACACGCAGCGCCGGTAGAAAGAAGTTTTGCACGAACGGAGCGGCACCGTCAGCCACGGTACCCGCGTTCGTGCACACCAATCCACTGGCTGCCAACCGGCCAACCAACGACCACTACCATCGTTGTCGTCCAGGTACGAACGAGCTAGTCAGTCGTAGTATTTGGGACAAGGTCAGAAGGTTCTGCGCTCCCCGGCTTCGAGACACCGAGAGAGCCCGCTCGGCGCAGAGTAACGCGGCGCTGCACTTTCACTTTGCCTCCGCTGCCGCGTGCATTGGCAAATTGCAACTTCGCGGGACGATACCCGGCCGTTTTCCGTTTCAGCCTCGAACGCTCGAGCGTTCCGAGCTTTTCGAGCCACCCGGCGACCGTTCCGCGCCGCTCGATGCGACGCTCTCGATCTTTATCGATCCCTTTTCCTCTTTTTCTCTGCCGTTCGCGCGCGATGCGAGGCTCCGCGATTTCGCGACGATTTCGCGCTCGTCCCCCTCCGATATCGAGACCAGGCACAAAAGTTTCGATTTGCAAACGGGGCCGTTCGCGGTTATTTGTTAACGACGGGACAGCGTGAGCGTTGGCACGCATTCGCATGTAAATCGCACGCGACGCGCACCGCAAAGGCCGGCCAACGACACTCGGTGACGCGCGCGCGTTCGACGCGAGTTTATTCTTTTTTCATTGTTATTTTTTCGTTTGTTTTTTCCCCCCTTTTTTTTTTTATTTTCACCCGCCGCACCCCTCCACGTAACGAAAATTCGATATTACACGGCGGGCACGTTGCCGGCGAGCAAAATCAATTAACCGGCCAGCGAAACAAGCCAAACAATATTCTGTCAGAAATATCATGCAAATAAACCGATCGCTTTCGATTTTGCGCTCGCAGTACAAAGACGGGGCCGGGTATCGTTGTCCAAAAAACGTGAACGCAGACAATTTGATTAACGCGCTGCGTCGGTCCGCGGAAATAATCCAGAGAGTGAAAAAAGCAGCGAAAAAAAAAAACAAAAAAAGATAAAACGACGGATATTCGATACGCGGTGGAATTAATCATTTGTAATCGCGAGTTTCCCTCCTCGCCTCGTCACGGAAAACAATTACAGGTCAGCCAGCTTCGACTCTTCTCTTACCACGGCTCGAGAGATCTCGTCGAACGTTGAGACGCGAATTCAAAGTTGCCGCGCTGTTCGAGGGGCGCGATCGCTGGTCGCGTCCCGTGATTAAAATCGACGCGCGCCAGCCAGCCGTAATCGTTGTTACTCGCGTAGCTGGTCGATCGAAGAAAGTCGGCTGGGAAATATACACAATGTTATTTTTACGCGCGACAACATCGTCTGGTTACTGCATCGGTTTCGCAACACCGTCGTCCCGTAAGTGCGCGCGTTCATTTGCAACTTAACGGCTCGTTACGGCATACGCGCGTACGCATCGCGTCCGATTCAGCGAGATTTCATTCCCCGTCCGGTTTCAGTAGCGCGGCAAATTTGTCGAAGATCGAGCGGCCATCGGACGGTTCATATCTGCAATGCTAAACGGGACGATTTACATGAGACGCACGCAAATCGAGAACGTTTTCCGTCCCAGGACAACGAATAAAGTCGATCGACGCGCGAGGCCCCTCGCCCCGCCTTCGATCGCCAACGATCGTTGGCCGAGTAGTTTTCGGGCGAATTACAGTTTTCTCGCGGTCAAACGGCCGTTTCGAAACATAGTGCGCAGCTCTGTAGAAAAAAAAAAAGAAAAACAAAAAGAGGTGGAAGGAGTGTTCGGAGAAACGACGACGGAAAGAGAGAGAGAGAGAGAGTGAGAGAGGCACGGTTGCTGTCCAGCAACGGGCTCCGACACAATGGGCATTGAAAACAGAAAATAAGCGGCATTGTTCGGCGCTTTTCAGAATCGATATTTGCGAATACAGCATCGACGCGTGTCGCGAGTGCGCGCGGCTCGGTGATTTAAAGCAAAGATTAAAAATAAAGGGGACACGCGTCGAGTTTCCGTCGATCCCCGCGTGTCGAGCAGCTCGGCTTTGTTACCGCGCCTCCTGCCGGCGCTCCGCTCGGCTCCGAAAGTAGCCAGCCACCGCTCTGTTTTCCGATAGCCGCCCGCGTGAACCAACAACAATCGTGCTTGTCGATCGTTTCGTTATATCGAACGGCCGCGAACCACCTCCTCCGCCATCGTCAACCACCGACGCAGCGGCGAACGTCGCTTCTTCCGTTCCGTTTCGTCCCGTTTCGTCTCGTCGCGTCTCGTCTCGTTTCGTTTCGTTCTCTCCTCTCGTCGCGCGTGCACCGACCAGCCGACTTTACTTTTGCTCCGTTTCGATTCGGACGGTTTAACGTCGACCTCCTTTTCTACTCTGGGTATCAAACGAACCGCTCGCGCGACGACTATTCCCTCGTCAACTTCTCGCGACGCTCGCTCGCGTCGACCAGAGGATCCTTTTTTACGGATCGATGATAATTGCCCCCGCGCGGCGTTGGCCCCTTTGCTCGGCCAGGAATCGAGAGCGCGCGACGATGATTCGCCGAAACTCAAGGCGACGACTACGTGAATCGATCGAGAATCGCGCAAATAAAATAAAAACGCGGAACAATGGCTGGCCTTGCCCGGGAGTTGTGTCACTCTGTGTCTTGATAACAGGTGGGACTTCGAGAGGGTAACGAATCTCGCGGTTTCCATGCCTCGCTTCGTTCGCCCGCCATCTTTCTAGGCTAGGATAGCGGCTTCTACGGGCGTCGATCGGGTGACCGAGAGCCGGAGCCGATCGTCGGATGACGCGGGTTCATTATTAATTAACGCCTGACGCGAGGTATCGCTGGTCGCACGGCGATACCCGTCAACCCAAAGGGTTCGCGTCGTCGTGCACTGTAATTACGTGAAAGTTGCATGTTCGTGCTGTACGGGGTACGCTACTCCTGCGCGACAGCCCTTTTTTCTCTCTCTCTCTCTCTCCGTCTCTTCACCTCCTCTCCACAACCGGCGAAAAATGGCCGATCGCTTCGAATCGTCGACCGTCGAACTTGCTCCTCGCTGCTCCTCGATTAACTTAGATCGATGGTTCTCGCGCTCCGACGAACAAATTAGAAAAGCCTCGATTCGCGTCCCGCAACGGTTACACGGTGGGGTATCAAAGATTCCGCGGGACAAGGACAGACGTAGAGAGAGAGAGACAGAGAGAAAGAGAGAGAGATAGTTACCACAGCGATCCAGCGGCTTGATCGATCGGCACGATCGTCGTCCTTGAAGTGGTCGACGTCTCTCTCGGCGTGTACGCAGAGCCGGAGAGGAACGAACGAGCTGAAAGGAAGAGAGAAGGAGGGACGAAGGAGTACGCGGCGGTGCGAGCGAGTAGAACGCGGACGAACGAGAGAGCCACCGTTTGCGCGAGAGATGAAAAGCCCCTCTGGCTCTGATACACCCGGCAACCCACGACAACTCGAGTTAGAAGTTTCTTTGTCGCGTTAGCATGGCGGCATTCGGCAGTCGCACATGCCGCGGTCTAAGCAAGATGGCCGTCCCCTCCTGTCCAAAGGAGGAGGGACGGGTGGAAACCGAAGGCGGAGGGGTACCGGACGGGGAAAGGGGGACGAATTCAGGCCTGTTGGAGGCCGCCCGGTTCCAACTCGCATTAGAGAACACTCGAAGATTATTACTCGCGCCGGTGCCGGCCGCCGCGCGATCCTCCGGCATCCGCGTAATAAATCCACCCAGCGGCCAAGCGCCTCCGGTTCCCAACCGCCCCGAGCCACCCCTCGCGAGCGTCCCCACGAAAACGAATTCTTCTCGCTCTTCGATCTCCGATCGACCACGCGTGTCCCTGGACGTGTCTGTCTGTCTGTCTTTCTTCCTTTTCGAGGCATCGGGCTCGCGCTAGACGGTTAACGGAAAACAATTTTTTGCGCGGCACTCGCGATCCTCTCACGCGCGTCCGCGTTGTTATAAATATCTAACGCGCCGTCGAAGGATCGTCGCATTCGACCGCCTCAGAGACTTGTTTGGAGCCGCTCATGGAGAGCCATCGATCTCCGCCAGGATCGAAGGCTGCTCGCCTCGGTCGCTTCCGCGACTTTCTTCATCCGCGTCGTCCTCGAAAATAGTTGAGGCAGAGGGAGAGAGAGAGAAGTAGCTTGGAGACTTTTCGTTTCTCGCGTTGGATAAGAGAAGAGGAAAAAAAGGAAGAGGATGAAACCGACGATGGCGTCGCGATTGGTCTGGCGCGCGCCGGTTGGTCGCATTCGAACTGCATCCGAGATGCTGCGTCTCGCGCGGTAAAATTTCACGGCAAAACAAGTTACGTAAAGAGCGTGCGTTCGCGGACACGAAGTTGAGAATGCGTCGTAAAAGAGTGTTCCTAAAATTACCAGTTACGCAACGAGGACTACGTGTCGCGGATTGGAAACCTCGGCTGGGCGTAATCGATTCGCGCGAACGCGCTCTCGGAAAATTCATCGCCACGGGCGAGAGAATAACGAGCGGATGATTCGCGCTTTAATGCCATCGGGTCGGTAGCCATCGTTTCCCAAAAAGTGGGAGAGAGAGAGAGAGAGAGAGATAGATAGATTGATGGATAGAGAAAAATCTCGCTCGACGACTCGCGTTACGGCGCGCGTGTGGAAGGAAAATCGAGACGGAGAGTGGAAACGACGAAATGGCAATGCGGCCGAGGCACGGTCGGTTCAAAGATCGGCGCATCCGTTTAAATTGTTCGTCGAATCGGGGAGAGACTAGGTCGAGTGGCGAGTCACGGTGTCACGAAGCGCCTCGAGAAATTGGACGCGCGCGAGGCCTGTGAAGGGCATTTCGTAACGCGATTGCCTGCGAAGATTGGCACAGGTATAGACGATGATCAGAAGACGATGGAAAATCTCAGCCCGTTCCAAAGGTTATTTTCTGCGGCTCCACGACCGATGGATATAGGGTGGCGCAACGATTCACGCGGCGCTAGCTCCGTTCCAATAACGACCAGCCGTAATTAGCCTAGCCGATACGCCCATCCGCGCGCTTTATTAGAAAACGAGATCCTCTCTCGGCGGATTCTCTGGCTGGAAAGAGACCTGGACGTCGGCGTGTTGTTATAAGCCGCTGAACGCAGCGGCTGCTGCTGCTGCTGCTGGTTCTAGCGGTCGAAGGTAGGCGAGCGGGCGCGCGCGCGTTCCCTCGCCCGCTCGCTCGCTCGCTCGCTTGCTCGCGGACACACGTCAAGAGTGGTTTGTGCCACTGACTGGCCAGTTCGTTTCTAGGACAGCTAGTTTTTCACGCGATTTTCGCGCGATATACACACCGCGCTCCGTGCAAGCCTAACCTATACACCGTCGCAGGCCTGGCCTAACCTTCTTTCTTGGCTAAGCGATGAAATTGCGATCGGTGCACGCGATAACGCGTCGCGGCGACCCACAGCCGCCTGTTAACCCGGGCTCTGTTACCAGCACGACGACGTCGACGACGGCGACGACCACCGTCCCATCGCTTCGTCGCTGGCCTCTCTCCCTTTCGTAGTCCTACCGGTACAAGCTTTTACGTAACCCAAGGCTTTTCGATCGTATGACGAACCGAGGAAAAATCCTCGCGTCCGACACATCCGCCTCGATCTCTTTCTTCGAACGGCAAATCTACTCTCGCGGCACGACGTCCGCGACGCGTCGATCGACCGGCTCGCAATTTCGTTTCGAGCCCCACCGTCGGATGGGACGGGGAGAGAGATTAATTTCCGTTCGCGTTCAAACACCCATCGGTCCCGCGGAAGGGAGCTCAACAGGATTCCACCGAATTTTCATCGAGAACCAAGAACGTTCTCTCTTTCTCTCTCTCTCTCTGTCTCTCACTAAGTAGCTAGCCGAACAGACGACGTCCACGGTCCCCTTCGTTTCTCCGCGCGAATAGAGGTCTCGCGTACCCATATAGAGGCAGCTGCGCCGAAAGAAGAGAGGACAAACCGGCGATGCGTTTCGGTGCGTAGCGCGGCGTCGTGTTCGGATTGCAGTCGCGGATCGCGTGTACGGAGCCGCGTCTGTGTTCGCGCGCGGCACGTACGTACGATGGATGGTAGGTAGGTGGGTAGGTGTGTGCGAGAGCACAGCCAGGAGAGGGAACGCGAACGCGAACCGCGTGCTCTCGCTCGTCGATACTCACGATCCCCGCGGTGGTGTAAGTGCGTGTGGACGGGCACCAGGAGCACGGGTATGTGGCACAAGGCCGACATTAGCATCTCTACCGGTATACCCCCTACCATTTCGCGTCGTCGTCGTCGTCACGGCACAACTCTATCCGCAGAAACCTGTATTCCGGTTATCTCGCTATTGCGGGAACCGAGAGACCGGCGTCGCCATCGTGAGAAGGCAAAGGACCTCCTCTCCTCCTCCTCCTCCTACCAACGGTGGTAACCACCGCCGAACCTCACGGAAACCGCTTCGAAATGGATACTTCCGCCGGGGATTTTTCGACGGACCCTTTCCACGACGATAACGGGGCTATCTCCTAGCGAGGACTCCTCTCTGTCGCTATCCACCGCGACACCGTCCTCGACGAAACCGCGGCCACCGTCCTACAGGAGGAACGTGCTCTTTGTTCCTTCCACTTTTCCCCGTTCGTTCGCGGCTACGCGTTATTATCGTTTCAAACCGTAACAGTCGAGCTTTCCGAAATCGTCCTCCGGAATCGTTCTCCGCGAATGGTCCATCCCCCGAACCATTCGCCTCGACAGTTCTTTTTTCCTGTTTTAGGAAACCGTTGCGAACTCTTTTTACCTTGTCGCATGGACGCTGCTCTACCTTCTCTTCTCTAGCGATCAAAGCCGCGTCTCGAGGACGCTGAGAGGGAGGGAGAGGAACGCGTGAGTAAAACTTTCGAAGAAATTTCGCTCGATGGATTTCCAGGTCGTCGGTCTCCTCGTCGAAGAATCGACGATCCGATCGAATCGAGGCTCGGAGACTCTCGAATAGAAGGAATCCGCGTACCAATGGTACATCGAGTGACACCTTAACCTGGATGACCGGTATGTACGTGCTGAAAACTCGCACTCGGGCTCGCCGGATTAGCCGGTGGACGCGAATCGGCGGGATTCTAGCGCGCGTTTCATCCACGGTGAAACAGCTACGCGGCCTGGGATAAGTCTCTTCGCCGATGCGTCGAGAAATCGGACGATCGCGGCAAGAAACTCGCCGATCTGCGAGCTGAATCCCAACGAGCGTCGCCGCGAATCTTGGCTCTGTTCTGGCTAACTAACCAGCCGGACGTCGAGCTTCTCTCCTCGAGCGGAATGAAAGCAAATCGAGTGGAACGCGCCTCGCGAAGACGCGCGCTGCTATTCGAAAACCGTTTCCTGGTGCAACCACGCGGCGGTTGTGTCATCGATGCGACGACGCGCGCGTCACCGACCAATTGGAGTCCGTGGCTGACCGTGCCTCCGAAAATAAACTCGAACGCTCTCGAGGGGTTGAAAGGCCGCACGGTGTTCCTCGCGAACGTACCCACTTTTTTTTTCATCCACCTCCCTCTGCCTCTTCCTCTTCGTTCGGTTCACTCGAGGGCTTGGACCGTTTGCGCCGCGCTGTAGCCTCGCGCTGTTCAAAGAGAACGCGCGCGACTCGTCTCTCGAAGGCACGTCTCGGGGCGAACCGTGGACGGACGTTCGTGGCGCGCTCGAAATTTGCATACGACGCCTCGCAGACGATACTGCACGCTTCCTCGTAAACGCGGTGTTACGCGCTGTAACTGCACCGGTTGCGTCGTTCAGCTCCTCGTCGAGTAACGATAATACCCCGCTCGGCCTGGCGGAGGAGGCTGTGTTTCGCGAGCGAGAAGAAAGAGAGGAGCCAGCTCGCGATTATTCGGTTACGGCACCGATGGACGCCGCGCAGCGAAAGGGCCGCGGCTCGTGGAACGTTTTTCGAGGAACCCCGCGCGTCACTGCGAAACGAGCATAATATCAGGCCGCGTTATCGTCGGATGCACTTTGGGCTCGCAATTCGGTGCCCCACTCAACGGTACAAAGAGTTCGTTTACCCCGTTTAGACGCGTGAGCGAGGCCAGCTGCTATCGGTCGATTCATGCGCGACATTCGACGGGAACCGACGAAGACCGCTTGAGAAACCGACAGAGCGAACCAGACGGAGAGAGGCAGAGGGAGGGACAGAGAAGGAAAGCCTTGAGAGAGCGACGAGATAAAGCTGAATTTAAGGCGCGATCGGGGACCCTCTCGAGAACAAACAGAACTGCGACGTCTAGACGATCGTCGGAGATATACAGGGTGTTAATAAATATCGGGGCACGCGTTTTCGCTGGGATCGATTCGACGCGTCAAAACAACCGGCGATCAAGTTCGCGGAACGTATTTCGCGAGCGTCTCGGTCCACGCGTGTCGTCAATTAATATAACTAGCTGCGAGCGGGGTATCACGGCGGATGAAGCTCGAGCGGTAAAGGAAAACGTTATCGCGGCCCCGCGATCGCCGTGAAACGCGCAGCTCGATTTTACTCCCGGCGATCGCGATGGATTTCGTAACCGCTACCGGAACAGGCGAGCGGATCGTTTCGACGCTTGAAATTTTATCGATCGACGCGGGACACGGGGGGAGGCGCGACTTCGCGTACGCGCGTTCGTTCACCTGTACGAGGGAATCCATCGATAGAGAAGAAGGGCGGAGAAAAAGCTGGGTGAAGAGAAAGAGTGAGAGAGAGAGAGAGACACAGGAGGGACGGTCTCGATGGAAGACGACTTATTTTGGGATCGCGCGAAGTGAACGCGAAAGCGGTTCTACGCTCGATGAAGTAACGGAGAGGAAGACCGCGTGGGAGGCTATTCGCCGCGGTGTGTATACACCGGCAAACCAGTTTCTCGTTTAAATGCGTACGCGCGAGTTGGCTGCGCGAGGTAGAACAGGAGAAACGAAGAAAAAAAAAGGGGTTTCGAGTGCGTCTCGCGGAGTCCCATTAGCATCCTCGGGACAGCTGATCGTCACGGGGAGGATCCATCGATCGCTTTCACCACCCGACTTCCATTTCCTCGCGAGCTGTCGGTTCGCGACGGTCGAATCGAGGCTCGAGCCATCGCGGATGGTGCCCGACGCCGCGTCGAGGGCTTTCGAAATTGGCGAAACTCGCGACGAGGTGTGTCGCGGCGGAGGACATCGCCGCGCGTAGGCGACGCGCTTCCACGCGGAGCCGAATGTAACGAGAGACGAGGAGAATAAAAAGTGGCGAGTCGACGCGAGCTACCGCAAGCGTTGGAAGCGAGTCACGCGAGCGTAGGTCGCGGTCGCGCGAGGACGCCAGGGATCGTGGACTCGGAAGAATCGATCCCTCCCCTGCCGCGAGTCCGAAGAAGACGAAAGGGAGGACCGATCGACGAGAGGGGAGCGACGCGGACGTCGATCGTTTATCGCGGCGCAACGGAATTGCAACGGTCGACGTCGATTCAGAAACGAACGGACGTTATCGTCACCGCCGAAATACCGTATCGATAAGGTCGTCTCGCGGACGAGCGGCCAATGACGCGGCCGTGCATCTGTTCCCGATAGAGGCGCGTTTAATCTGGCTTACGGCGATCGCCCACCGGGGCGTCTTTAAACGCGCTGCGTATATCTAATTGAATCGAAATATAAACGCGATCTTATCGAGCGCGAACGAACGGCGAGATAACGAGCTGTATTTCGCCGGGCCAGACGCGCATCGATAACGCGTCCCCCTTTCGTTCTTTTTCCTCGTTCATTTTTCGGGGGAAAACGATCGAACGAAGACGCGCTCGTTTTCAGCTGCGCCAGGTGCGTTATCTCGCGATCGACGACTACTAATCGTCTAATCGCGAACGGTACACGGCAATTATGCAATTCCATGGCCTTGGTTCGAGCGAATTTCCCTAACGCGAAGCGTTACTCGTGTTTTTCGTGAGCCGTCGATATCCGGCGATGGCTCGTCCCAGCGGCGAACCGTCATCGAACGGATGTAACGCTTTTTTGTATCGCGCGTACGCGAGTCGTGTCATTGACACGCGGCGCGGAATGCACCGGCGCTGTCCCGCGAGTAAGTCCGCCTTTATTCCCGCGTCTGATCGCCGAAATAATAGCGTTATCGATAGCCAGCTCGGTGGCAAACAACGCGTACGCGCATCTGCGTCGCGCGCAATCAAAGGAGATCGGCTACGAGGCGGGACGAATCGTTCCTCCCGCGGTCCAGGCGGACGATTACCAGGAGATCGATGTTACGACATCGAGCGATAACGCCCGGAGAACAGTGCTCGACGCGTCGTCCCGATTTCGATTAACGATTCTCGCTGGCCTCTCGTAAATTCCGTTTTTCATCGACCTTCCCTCCGATCTATCGAGCGAATTTATCGCGATCACCGGCCGCTATCCGCGGCTCGTTCAAAGCGTCTGCCCCGGTGCTCGCGCTCGCGAGACTCGTCAAACTGGTTGCTGCAGCTAACGAGAAAAAGTACGCGCGGCTACGTACGAATGGGACGAGCACCACGGAGAACGAAAAGTTTGGGCGCTCGTCCGACTCGACGCGCCTGATCTACTGCTCGTGTCGCCTCCCTAGTGGCAATACACCACGAACACCCTAATCCACCCCATCGAACCAGAATCCACTTGTCCCGCTGCGTCTCGCACGCGTTCGTTGCAGAAGAAACGTCGAACGGAAATTATCGGATCGACGTCGCTGTCTCGAGCGATTTGAATAATCGTCGAGCAAGCGACGACGAGGGATCGAACTCGCCGCCACGCGGTTCGAAGATCGGCTGCCGCGAGGAATCGGAGCGGCGAAGAGGAGAGCCGGCTCGCCGGAGCGGAACAGAATTTGGACCACCCTGTAGCGGTGGAGTGCGGTAGGTTAGTGAATCGGCGGGTGTTATCTGCGTGCACGGAACGCGCGGACGGCCAGTACGGGGCAACGTGTCCGAGTCAGCGAAACAGAGACACTCGACGAGGCTTTCGCGAGAACGCGCCGAATATCCGACGTTTTCAGACACCGTCTCGAGCGTCCCGACGTCTTCGCGACGACGAGCATACGAACGCGAGCGCGCGCGTGTGTGCCGCGAGTGTTTAAGATCGCGAGGAAACGTGCGGCGTGCCCGTCTAGACGCTGACGGCTCTTCTCGAGCTGACTCCGGAGGAAACGTGTGGCCGCGCTCCCTCGAATATTCGACCTCTCGGATTTCGCGTTTCGCGCATCGCGCGATTAACTCCACGCTTCTTCCACTCCCCTGTTTCCAACGCTCGCTCTTCTTCTTGGTTCCTCCTAAGCTGGCGATAAGGGAAACTTATATAATCCCCGCGGTGCATCGAGACCGGTGAAAATAATCGCCGCGATGCCAGATAACCCTTTTTACCAGCTAGTTCTTATCGTTTATCGGATGATACTTAAAGTGCGATATCTGTCCAAGTGCAGTTTCTGTATTGTGCGCGGCTCGAGCGTGCGATTTTTTACTCTCGTCGACGGTGTACGGGAACCGCGGTGGTCTCGCGCGGGCAGATTAAACGAGATCGCGAGGAAGTGAATAACCCGCGGGCGTTTGTGTCAAAACCCGGCCGAGTGCGACCGATAAACACGCCGCGCGAGGCATAAATCAACCTCCTTGGACATTGAAAACAATCTATTCTGTGAACGGTGCGAACGAAAACAAGTCGAATCCTCTCGAGTGGCCCCGAGAATCCTCAGTTCGACCGCTGTACGTCAAGCGTGTCGCATCGCGTCTTCGATCGCGATCCAGTGACGAGTAGTGGTGACCAGATTTCCAGGTTTCGACAGGCTTCGCTCTTTGGGACGACCACCACGCTTTTTGGATCGACGTGGAAATTGGGTGAGTATCGTGCTTTAGCTACTACTTCTCGAGGAGATAAGAGGGATTATCGGGGGCTACTATCGTCGCGAAGAATGTCGCGTGTGCGTGCTCGAAGTTCGCGATTCGAGTCGCTCGAACGAGCCGCGTATCCATCGTCGGGATACTCCGCCATGTGTCCATAGCGGCCCATGGCGCCCCACTTCTACACCGTCTATTCCTACGGTCTACTTCCATGGGACGCCCACACGTATCGTCCCACCTCGGTTCCCCTGCGATCGAGTGGGGGATCTCCATCACCGAGTGAACAATGGTCGAAGTTGGCCAATTTCGGCTCCGAAATGTCGACGAAAATCGCGATACACTCGAGCTGTTTGTAAAAAAAAAAAGCTCACCCGGTTACGTAACGTGTATTATATCACGGTGTTATCTCGTGTGGGTGATGCGTATCAAAAAAATCATAAATTGCTGTTACGCGGGAGCACGAAACGTCAACCTGCTCGAGAACGGTCCGTGCTCCGATATTGTGGCACGTAATACTCGAATTAAGCGTTTTTGCGGAAGGAACCAGGCTGTGGTAACGCAACGTTTCGATGTCGTGGAGCACTCCAGCGTTAGAAGCGTACGGGGGGGGGGTTTTGTGAAAAATTGCCTCGAAGCGAGCGCGTTGGAACGCGCGGAGGACAATGCGGAGGCCAAAGATAACGGGTCTGATAAACGGGTAAAGTCCCACGACGTCGAAATTGGATCGCGCGCGTCGAACGCATCCGGCGCTCGCTCATTATCGGAGCTTTGGCTCGCGTCGTATCGACTCACCTGACTGTCGCGAGTGAGTCAGAGCCCGGCTGCGTCGCGTTCTCCACGGCCACCGCGGCGGCGGCGTCCATGGTTTCGCGGGTGGCAGGCGAGAACGGGCCGGTTCGAGAGCATCCGGTGCCGTGATTCCGTTCCCGTCTGCGGGAGCGTGTGTATTTGCACGCGTGCACGAGCAAGCGTTGGGATAGGTCGTCGTCGTCGTCGTCGTCAGCGTTCGCCAGGACAGAGGGCGCTTTGTTCCTCCTCGAAGAGTGCCTCGAGCGCGTAATCACCGCACGCCGGACCACTCTTCCACGTTCCTGCCATACGCGCGCGTTTACGTCTTCCTCTATCTATACATTCCCCCCCTCGATTCTTTTCAAGCACCCAGTGCTACGCGTTTTCGAGCTCGTTCAGAGGGTGTCGAGGAAGAGTGTGTCTCTGGTCTATTACCGCCGACGCGATCGTTCTCGAACGTTGAAAACGTTAGTTGGCGCGATTAAAGGCGACGAGGGGCCATTATCTCGTACCGCTTCGAGGAATTGTTGTCCCAAAACAAACGCGTCGATACGGCCGATTACGCGCGCAATAGCATTCCAGCGAACAATCAACCGGGCCACGATTCGTGAGCCGGCCGGTACAGCGGCGCACGATGCACGAATACAGAGAAAGAGAGAGAGTTGGGGAGAGAGAAAGAGAGAGAGAGAGAGAAAGAGGCGCGCGGGCCATTGAAAGGCAGCGAGGCAAACGGGAGAAGAAGAGAGGATAAAAGTAAAAAGGATAAAAAGAGGAATGCAGCCGTGGCGGTGAGAGGGGTTGGTCGGAGAGGGGTTGGCGAGGGGCAGGGTGGAACGGCGGGGGGATCGGGAGTGGGAAGAAGAGAGCGAAAGAGGAGGAACGGAGGGAAGAACGGTGAACGCGAAACGAGAGTGAGAGCTACGGTGCAGCCGTATTTTCGGGTGACCGTGGCCCTGCCCTCGGGACTGGATCGTTTGTGTGCCACTCGGTGCATTCTACCCGCGCCACTCGACCGCGGAGCGTGCATGTGCGCGGCGATGCACCAGCATTTATATTTGGCTGGAGGGCGGAGTGGGTTCGCTCTCGCGCGCACCTACACAGACGCGAGCGAGCGAGGGCGCGCGCGCGCCCGCTCGTTTCTACACGCTCGACGCTGCACCGACTGGCTGCGTTTTTGCACGCGCCTCGCCAACGGAGAAACCGAGTGAGCGCGAGAGGGAACGAGAGGGGGAGGAGGAGGGTCAGCGGTTTCGTCGGTTTTATTATTCGGCACTGTACGCCAAGTTAACCCAGGTCAGTGTGGTAAAAAAGCTACACGTTCGTCGGGTTCGCGAAGAGCGGGACGGGACGATCGCGAGAGGGAAGAAGAGGGAACCCGCACGCACACCACGCAACGACGCCGCGAATAATCGCGCGGCGACACATCCGCCGCCGAACCAGCCCGTTCGATGCCAGTCGTTACGCTCACGCGTACAACTTTTTTCTACCCGACATTTTTCTTTCTTTTCACCCGTGTTTTTTCCCCCCTTCCTCGCTCGTCTCGCGCGATCCTCGCCGTGTCCTTACACGCGGATCGATCTTAAAAATCGACACCTCCGCCACGATTCGCGAACGCCGCCTCGTTCGATGCACCACGCGGATACTCGGTTACGAGTCCGACGAACGCGGAGTCGCGAGGAAAGAGAAGAGAGGAGAGGCGTTGGTCGTAACGCGGAACGCGGGAGCCACGAGGGAGCGATCGAGGAGCGAGAAAGTGCAGGGTTCGCCCGAATAACAGGACGAAAATCGAGGAGGGTGCGTAGCGGAGGTGAACGGTCGAGCGGGACAGTGGCGAAGTGCCGAAAGCTCTCGCAAACTGCGGTAAAGTGTACGGTGGAGGGAGGAGGAGTGGAGGCGACGAAAGAAACGGCATGCAGAGGGAAAGAGAGATAGAGAGAGAGAGAGAAAGAGAAGGAGGGATGGAGGGAGAGAGTGAGAGCGGCGGCGAAAGGGGTTGATGGAAGAGGACCACGGGCAGAGGTGGGTCGGTAGTTTCGCCAGTTAGCCGGGTTTAAAACAGCTGCCGAATTTCCCTCTCGGCCGAGAGAGCGAGAGTGACCTATCGAGAGCGAGTGTGTTCCACATCGGCGTTTCACAGCGATACAAGCCGGCGCAGCCGGCTCCGCATGCACTCGCGCATGCACACGAGTACACGCGCACATGCACCGGTGGCAGCCGGTCGGGCGATTTGCGCGCGCGCTACCACACGCACGGACGGGACGCGTTGCATCCGTCCGCTCTTCTCTCTCTCTCTCTCTCTCTCTCTCTCTCTCTCCTTCTCTCTTCCTCTGGATACGTTCCCGCGCAGCGTGTGCGTGAAACGCGCACACGGACAAGCACGTGGCCAGTTTCGAGCGCGTTTTACGCGAACACACGGTAGGAAGAACGGGACGAGCGTATTTACACTATTCGTCTACGAAGCGTGGATGCAATCCGAATACCACCGAACAGGCGACGCTCCGCAGGCGTCTCGGTGTCTGCATGCATATCAGATGCATCCGATGCGCTCTCCCGCAGACCGTGGTGTTTCATTTTTTTTTTTTTTCTTCTTCTTCTTCTTCCAACCGATCGAGCATTTTTCAGTTTATTCTCGCGCGCGCGTGTGTATATATATAAACGCAGCTGGGACGGTTCGTAGAACGATGGAATTGAAAAGCAGAGGGGACCAGTTCGTGAACGGAACACCTTGCGCGGCGCGATCCGATCGCGGTGCGTGTAATAACGTGAACGGTCCCGTGGCCGAAAAAATTCATCGAGGGGTCGAAGATTCGTCTGCGCGTAAGTAGAGCGGAACGCGTTGCTCGCGAGAGACCGCGAGCACGCAAACGGTCTCCCTCGTGCCCTTGCGTCTCTTTCGTGGGGCTAGGGGCAGGAGGTTGAGAGTCGCTGGCACCGCGATTCGGCACCGTGGCAAGTAGAGAAGTCCGAAACGCGCGGGCACTCTCACAGTTTCTGGGACTAGAGCAACAAGTAGTAACCGCGTTTATATCGACGCCGTTGGCTACGTGGTGGATGCGGCACACTGGGTATTAGTATATATGTACGTAGGTGCATATAGAACGTAACCGAATATATAGGTCGTGCTTGGAGCGCGACGGCAGCTGACGCAGCGACGAGGAAGAGAAAGAGAGAGGGAGGACAGAGCGAGTCGGTTTAAAGCGCAGTCAGTTACCCCCAAAAATTTCCAAGTCGGACAAAGTGGGGGTAGTCCGTTGACTAGCGCGATTCCACCGCTTCCCACCCCCTGGTATACGTGGAACCTGGCCATGTACCACCCGCTACTCTGCTCTTATATACCCCCGTGACTACTCTCTTTCTCTCTATGTACACAGTGTCGATCGTCCAATGTCGCGCAGCAACAGTTTGCCAGCACGCGCGAGAAACCTGGTCGCAAAAATTTCACCGTACCCAGCGCGTGCTACCCCGGCGATACGATTCACGATTCCACGCGCCGCCACAGCAAAATTACACCACCCCACGCGCGTACGCGTTTCGCCCTGCGTGACCCTCTCCTCTCGCTACCGTCGTCCGTTCCGTTTCGCAGCGTACGCGCCGGTTCGATTGCCGATAAATCGATTAAATATCCGCCGACCGATCGAAAATATCCACGGGTACGCATATAGAGGCGATGCGTATCTATAGAGATATGTATCGAACGGAATGATCATTAGGTCGATTAGCATAAAGAGGCGCGATTACAACCACAGAGGGACAGAGAGAATTACACGGGCCGGACGTAACTAAAATCGGCAGGGGAATAAAATGCCTCGTTGCAAACTGGTCAAAGCTAAAATCAGGTTCGCGTTGCATTGAATTTCCGGTGAATTAAGCGCGGCGAAGGCCGGCCCTCTGCGCGCCTCCCGATGATTTTCGGGAAATTAGCCGTTAATAACGACGGGACGCGGTTAACCGAGTCTTTTAACAGAGGCCGGACCCGGGGACGGTTTAAGCGCGTTATTCGATTAAACGTCAATTAAACACGGAGCCTCGGCGCGGATGGATCGCGAGCGGTTTCGAAGAAGCGGCGAAATTATTTCGAGTTACCCCGGGTCGTTGACTCGCGCGTTTGTACCTGTGCCAAGCGCGACCTGCACCGAACGCCCAGTCCCTCTACCTACCGCAGTCCGCTCGCTACCTACACGCCTATCTGTGCAGATCCGCGTACGTGTACCACGAGCTACGTGTACCTCGCGCAACAAGTAGCTATCGCCGAAATATGGCCAGCAGACGAGGCGCAACCGCCTCGCTTCCGTTCGCCAGCCAATTTTCAAGGCCGCCACCGCTTCGAATAACCACCCGTCCGCGCTCCGCCGCCAGGATCCCGTCGTTCGACTGGAAAATTATCTTAATCCCGCGGACGTACGGCCGGGTGTGTACGCGCTCTCGCAGAGTTATCGGCGCATAGAATCGCTGGCGCCGCTCCAGCTGATGCCAGCCGCGGAACTTGCCAAGATTCGGTCTTATCGATTCACGATGACGCGTTTAACGCCCGCAATTACTGCTCGCGCCCCGCATCGGTTGCGTCGCGCAACCATCGAATTTCAAGCGGACGCCGTTTCTTTCGCTACGCGCCTCGATTCCGCGTTGCACGCGGCGATGCACCCTGCGCAGCTGATGCTCCTCGCGAACGCGTCGACAGCAACGATCGCGACGACGATTATTAACATCGATATTGCTACCGTTACATAGGAGACGGTTCAGAAGTTTCGTCGTCGCGCCGATCGAACCCGTCTTCCCACTCGCATTCCTTGCAAATCGCAGCTAGGATTCGACGCTCTCCGTGCGCCGTCCCCAGTCTCACGATCTCTGAGAACGATTCGAATGCAGCAGGCGAGCACGCTCGTTCCCGCGAACGCCCGCCGCACTGTCTGCGTACGAAGACTTTTAAGAGATCGGTTTACGATCGATCTCGATCCCGACCACGAGGCTCCGGCTGTACGTGTCAAAGTTTCGCCTGCGAGTTTTCGTACGCGACGTCGTTTCAGGCTTCGTTTTTAACCCTCCGCGCGGCCTCCACGCGGGAAGAACGTCGACGAGCGACTCTCGAGCTGCGGCGAAAGGCGACGATCGTTCCGTTGGGTATCCGCGCGAGAGTACCGCTGCGTGCAGCTGCTTACGTAATACCAATTACAGCGGCTACGTTACTCACGAGTAAACATCGGTTCGTTACCGCCGTTTAGGCGCGCGTTAGTCCGCAATTTTTCGCCGCGAACCGTGTTCCGAATCCGCTTGGCGATCGCGATACCGCGATTCACCGTCACGTCATCCGGCTACGCGTCCTCGAAGAAAATCGGCGACCACCGCCGCGATGCCTCGTTTCGTTTCGTTTCGACGACGCGTGTGCAACATTGCCCGTCGTTACACACCGATAATCCACGTATCGCCGGCTAATAAAACGATATTATGTAATTCGCGTAATCGATATAATTATCGGGGAAATTAATCGATGTAATTGCCGGCGTGGAAATTTCTGCTCGCGAGCAAAGTTAAATGGGGCCAACATCGAGAGACGCGGCCTTTGCGGAGCGCGATTCCGCCGTTCCGATTGCGTCCAACGCGAATGTGAACGCGAAACGAATCGCGAGTCCGTTCTAATTGAATTAATATCGGTGCACTGTAACGTATCAGCTACATCTACGGTGTACACCTGCGAAAAGAGAGCGCGTCAGTGTCCCTCGTCCCTACCGAGCGAAGAACGAACCAGTGGCGAACCAGTCCGACCGAATCCACTGACCGCCAAACTCGCGTTCCCTAATCAATCGTCCTCTCGTTCGACTATCTCGAAGATGCTCCAATTTCAGCCTGAGAAAACGTCTCCTCTCGACTCTCGTTCGACGTCCAGTTCCATCGCGATCGATCGCGACGCTTCCATCGTTCGCTAGGAGCCGACGAACGCGCGGTCGACCTCAGCTGCCTGGTCTCGAAACGAAACGGCCGGCGTCGAGATCGCGTCGACAACGTGACGCGTGACGTCGAGCCGCGAACGCGAACGCGGCGATGAGCGGAGATACGGTCAAGGCCGGCTCGGATACCGGCCTATCCGTTCTCTTTCTTGCACCGGGGCTCGACACACCGGAATTAACGCTCTCGCGGCTCGTACGCGCGCGGCGATACGCGGACGTCACGGAACACGGGTTCGATCCGCGATCCGTGTCCAGAGAAGCGCGCGCGGGTCCAGCAGGGAAGACGCCGCGGAAGGCCGTCCTCGTCGAGGTTCGCCTCGGCCGCGCCTCGTTCGAATTCGGCGCGGCCTTCGCCCGGGGAGCACCGCGATTGGTCCGACTGACCCACTGGCACTGACCTTGGGTCCGTCCACCGCGGCCCGGCGCCGACTTTCGGCTGCGCGCGGCCCTGCGACGCTACGTGGAAACGAGCGAGACGGAAGAGCACCGCCTTCCCGGCGACTTCTGCTTTGGCTCGCGTTCAGCCGGTTCACTTTCTCCTCTCTCGATCCGCCGATACCGATCAGCTGATTTTTCGTACCTCCGCCTACGATTGCGATCGCGAACGGAAAGAAGAACGCGAGGCGAACGCTGCTCGCGTCGTTCGACGCGGTGCCTCGAGAATACGCGATCGACGGGGAAGATCGATCGATAAATGGCCACTGTTGCGGGCGTTGGTGGACGTTCAATTAAGATCGCGAGCGTCTGTGCGTTGGGATTCGGCACATCGCGCGGCTAGAACGATGACGCAAGGTCCTGGCATCGGAACGCGCAACGAGCATCGCGATAGTCGCATCGATTCGCTTGGGATTTAATTATCGCGTGTTTCGTCGAGAGATCTCGCACCCGAAACAGCGAGACGTTGGACCGTGAAAGCCTGAAATCCCTGACAAGGACAAGTTCGGTGTTTTTTTCTTTTCTCTCTCTCTCTCTCTTTCTCTTCTTTCGTTTCGTTCTCCTTCGAACAGAGGGAACGAAACGAATCGAACGGCCGGCCACAATGGCCGCGATAGAATTCTCGGAGAAAGGATTTCGAACGAAGATTCCGTTCGACTCGATAACGCGTACCACCGATAAGATCGTCATTGTCCCGTGCGTTCGCCTTCCTCTCCTTTTATTTTATTCGCGGCCCGATAAATAATTCATGCCCCCTTTTCGAGGGAACAACGCGTACCTCGTAACCTTGTCGCGCTCCTTGATCCCCGGGCTCGAGTGAGACAACGCGGCTGCTGCGCTGTCGAGACGATCGCTTCGAGGGCGCGAAATTCGTGTCCAACTACCGCGGTTCGATACGCGCGATTTCACTTTCTTCTTCCTCGCTCCCTCCCTCCCCTACCTCCAGTTTTTACTCGGTCCTTAATTTATATTTGGTTCCCGTTCCTTTTTTCTTTTCTTCTTCCTCTTCCCTCGTGGCACTCCGCGGTAGGAAACGCGACGGCTCTCGCAACTTTCCCGATAAATTTCGATCGATACGCGATAGAGAGAGAGATAGAAAGGGAGAGAAAGAGAAAGAGATAGAGAAAGAGAGAGAGAGAGGCAGTGGCTGGCTCCCCTGTTATCGATCGGATCGGTTAGAAAAATTGGTAGCAAACAGGAGTGCGGCGATAGCCCCGAAGAAGGGACGGGCGACGAAAGTTGGGCACGCTCGACGCGTCCGGCTCGAATCTACTCGAACGTTGACGAAGATTTGGTGTGCGTGGCTCCGCCTCCTACTCCTATCCGACCCGTTCTAAACAAATGAATCATGCTCCAAAATGGCCGACTGAATTTAGACGTCACGTGGCATCGACGTACGTGTGCACCACGGGCAACAACGTACACGCGTGCACGGTGGACTGTGTGCATCCGACCGCCGCCGGAGCGGTTCGAAGAGGAGCACACGCACCGAATACCGACCGTTCCACATACAAAACGGGTTACACGTACGCTCCGTGGTACGCGTTACTCCGCGCGCCACCGACTTATGAATTACTCCTTTGCTCGAGTTGGACTTCCACCGACTACGCGCGTACGCTTTATCGATCGATCGCGCGTTGATAAACTCGCTCGGCAGTCCCGCGTCGCGAGCGGAGCGACGAACGAAAAGAAGTTGGCTCGCTGGGATCGTAGAAGAGGAAAGTAAAAAGGAGAAAATTACGTCGAGACGAGACTCGAGGCTCTCCGATGGTAGGCGTAGATTTTTCGGTACGTGGCGCAGGCATTGGCTCGGGAAAGAGAAAGGCCGTAGAGCGGGCTGGTGGCTACCCACGTAACGGCGCGCCGCGCTGCTTAGAAGGCCGGCGGAAAATTTAATGTCAAGTATAGATGGAATTGGTTTCGCCGGCATTAAAACGACAATGTCGCTACGGTGCCGTGGCGGCGGTTCACCATCGCGGTCGCGCGCTCTTCATCGCGATTCTCGCCCCCCCCCCCCCCCGAATTTTCGCCCCCCAGCGCGGATTGCGCAACCGACCGCCGCGTCCCGTCGTCATCTTGGCCGTGATCGGGAGAAGGCGTCGTCGACACGGCCCGCGTCCTATCTAATCAGCCACTTTCGACTGCCATCTTGAAACCCGAGGCACGACGCCGTGCCCCAGGATTATCTAACGAATTTCTAAACCGTCCGTCCGTCCGTCCGCCCGTTCGCTTCAAGGTCCGCCGCTAAATCCCCGCCTCTCTCCCGCGGACGTCTCTCCAACGGGGTACCGCCTCCACCGCTCTGCCCCCCTCGCCACCCGTGAACCAAACCCGCTACTCCACGGCTGTCCCGAGTGATCTTGCGTAAAGTTCGAAACGGTGCGCGAAAAAGATAGACTCTCGACCGCGATAAGATAGACCAATAAATAGATAGATATCTATCTTTCTTTCTCTTTCTCTCGCTTTCTCTCTCTCTCTCTCTCGCTCTATTTCCGTTTTCTATCGCACAACGGAACGGTTCGATACGCGAAAGCGCAGCGTGAGAATCGTGCCTCGAAAGACTAGTTTACGATTTTTAACGCGATTCATGAACGAGCAGAGAGAGAGAGAGGGAGACAGGGGGAAGGCAGAGGTCGTCGTCGAGCGAGGAAACCATTTTTTTCTCATCTCTTTTTCCGGCGATGCGCATAAAACGCATCGCTTCTCGCGTACGATACGGTCAGAAGGGGGGCAGGAAGAGGAAAATGGAGGGCGCGCGGAGATGAGTTCTGGCAATTACGGCAGGTAAGAAACAGGGGCTGCGGGCGGGGAAGTTCGCGCGGGGGCAGATAAAAGTTGGAATCGCGTTTATCGTAGGTGCACCCATTACTGAAAACTTCACGGTCAATTTAACAAGATTTTACGATACCGTGACTGCGGCGCGGAAAACGGCGCGCGTATTTTCAGTTAATAAATTAATAGACGCGGCCCGCGGATGCGATGCAAATTTCAAAGGCCCCCGGTAACGCGCGATGGCCGCGCGAATTAGTTTCGCTCGGCTCGACGCGTCCCCGGAGAAGGGCTCGAACGATTTTCATCTCCTTTTTTCGATCCTGCCCCCACCTTTCCGTTAATTGCTCGCAACCTCTAGCGTAAGAATTAAGAAAAAAAAAACACCCGAAATCCGTGGACGCCCATCGCCCAACAGCAGCCATCCTCCATTTTGGTGACAGGCGCGGTGGAAACGTTTCACCGCGTCCGCGTTATTCGTCGATCTCCGGCAAAATCTAGCGAACGGCCGCGGTGTCTCCGCCGCCGCGCGGCGATTAGCTTTTAAATTTCAAATCGCAGCAGCAACTGCATCGAATTGTCTCCTATTAAAAGTGTCATGGCCACGGTGGCGCGCGGAACAGCGGGTTACCAAACGTCTGCGCGCGTGTCCGTAACACGCTCCCGCTCCTCTACGTGTCGCACGCGATGGAAAAAGGGAATTTATCTCCGTTCGATTGGTCGGATCGATGGCGTTCGTCCGCTCGCGAAATCGTTTCCCGGACGGTGGCTCTCGGTTCGGGAAAACCGTCCAGGGGAGGGGATAAGGGACAGGGGACACGGGAGGTGTTCCCGGAACTCGTCCAGGCGTTCTTTAATCGAATTCTAGAAGGATCGCGTTCCGCGAAGAAAACTCGGCCGGTAGCGGGGCGAGGAAATCGATAGAACTCGCATGTAAGAATGCATTAAGTCGATCTATGACCGTAAGACAAAGCAATGCGACTGGAACAGGTTCCGGGGAGAGCCGAACCGTCCGTGTACGCGTCGCTTGTACGTACATAGAATTGTGCCTCTACGAAACGAGCGAGCGTTCGCTCTAAAGATAGCACCGTCGTCGATGTCTTCGGGTAACGCAACACGTTGCCTCTGAATCAACGAGCGGACGGGTACGCCGGAAAAATTCACCGAAATCCCCGCAACTACCAGCACGTAGAGGGGGTGCGCGGTGGTTGCACTCTGGCAGCAGGTACCAATATGGTTTTTGGTGCAGCTCCGTTCAAAGTCTTCGCGGTGAACCGTCGACACGGGCGAAATACGTGTAATTAGTGGTCCGATAATCACGAGCGTGTCTAGGACACGATGACTGCAAGAAGAACGGATGGGAGGCCCGCGGACGTAACGGTGCGGAGTTTCGCGATCCTCGCGGTGACTGGTCGTAAGAAAGAGGAACGGTGTGCGTGGCACGTAGGAAAAGAGAGAGAATGCACGCGTGTATACGAGAGAGTGTGTGTGTGTGTGTAGAGTAGGCGCTCTGTGAGGTACACAGAGTACATGCGTGTGCGGGTTCGTCGTCGAGAACGGTGGCAGTGACGAAGGTAATGGTAGTGGTCGTGGTCGTGGTAGCAGCGTCAACACGACGACGACGACGACGACGACGACGATGACTACGACGACGAGAGAGAGGATATACGCGAGGTAGGAAGACGAGGACGACGGTGACGGCGACGGCGACGGCGGCAACGACTACGAGAACACACGACAATGAGAACGAGGATCGGTATATAGAGGTAGCTGTAATGGTGGTTGGTCGGTAGTAGAGGAAGATCGCGTGTGTGCGTGCGTGCGTATGCAAGTAGGCATAGCGAAAAGGTGTAGCGCGTGTAGTGGTGATAGCAGTGGTGGTAGTGGTGGTGGTGGTAGTAGTACTAGTAGTAGTAGTAGTAGTAGTAGTAGTAGTAGTAGTAGTAATAGTAGTAGTAGTAGAAGTAGTAGTAGTAGTGGTCGTGTGGCACGAGTCGGTGGTGAGGAGGATAGTGGTGGTGTTGTCGGGCGGTGGTGGTGGTGGTGGTGGTGGGACGAAGATGGTGGGGTGGTTGGATGGCGGCGCTCCTAGCGCGCAAGCCGCACCGTCCGACGCGGATGCAGTTACGGGAGCGCAGCGCGACCCAATGCAACTCGACGAACGTCGCATATCCGGAGCCGGATCAAACGTCGAGGCCTGGGCAAGTGGTGCGTGTGCGTGTGTCGCTTCGTCTCCCTCTCGCCTATGCGCCCGTGGAAACGCGCGAGAGAGAGTGAGAGAGAGAGAGAAAGAGATAAACGTAGAGAGCGTGAACAAGAGAGAGAGACAGAGGAACAAGGGGGAGTGACGGGAAGCGAAAAAGGAACCCGGAAAAGGAACCGAGGAACGAAATAGGAAACGGTGTTGGTCTTCGCCTTTTTCCTTTTTTCGAATCGACGGGTGCGTGAGCGCGTCTCCTTCGACGTGTAACAACACAGAGGGGGATACCGTGAAAAGAGGTAGGCGAACGGGAGGTTCGAGGACGAGGAGAAACAGTGCGAGAGAACGGAGCTGTGCGTTAAACACCGAGCAGAGGAGAGGAAGAATAATCGGTGGAAAGTATCGAGAGCAGGATCGTCTACGTCGTCGTGGTCGTCGTTGCCGCCGCCGCTGCTGCTGCTGTTGCTGTTGTTGTGTACCCGTAGCCGTGGCTCGCGATTCCGCTAATACCCGACGCCCTCGCCGCCGCGCGAACTCCTCCGTTCTCCGTTTCAATTCACGGGGATTACGCACGGCTACGCGCCTCCACGGGAACGAAGTGTGTGTGCGCGGTGCTCGGGAACGATCGACGAACGATCCGCGTCCCTTGGTACACGATCGAAAGGACCGGAGGCGAGAGAACGCGAGGAGACCGAGGTGTTCGCGGAATCGTAGTGGTGGCCAGTGAATCGGTGGAAAACGCGGGGTCCGTCGGTGGATTTGACGCGCGCGCGCGCGCGCCTCCGATTTCCCGTCACTCGAATCCTCGGATCGCACCTTCGTAGCCGTGCGAAGGAAACGGGATACCGGAAAAGGGGCTAACGGGTGAAAGAGGATCGAAAGTCGAGACCGGAGAAACAGAGGGAAAACAGTGGAAAGGAAAAGAAAGAGCGGTGCAACGGTGAAAGAGATAGAGATAGATAGAGAGAGAGAGAGATAGATAGATAGAGAACGTGAGCGAAAAAGAGGAGAGCTCTCTCTCGAGAGGATCCGAAGGATCGAACGGTGGAGAGCAACAGGCAACAGGCTCCTAGCGTGGAAGGAAGACGGTGGAGGGGGGGAGGAGGAGGGACGGTGCAACTGGAGAGTTCGGTGCAACCGTCGATTCCATTTCGTTAGTTTGCGCTCGATCTCCTTTTTCGTACGCGTGTCAGTCTACGAGGCGAGCTACGCGCACAGGTTCCTTTGCTCGTTGTCGGAGACCTTGTCGGTTCGCGGCCGTCGATCGTGTTTTTCGCGGTCGCCCGTTGTGCTACGTCCGCTGTCCGCTACACGTTCTCTTTTTAGTTCGGCCGTAGTTTCTTCGGTTTCCGCCCGGTGCCGTGTGAAAGGTAACTACGTAAAACAAGAGGAGGCGGAGAGGAGAACCGAAAAGGGAGCCCCGATCGGAGCCGCGAGCAAGAGGAACAGACGGGGTACGAGATAGGCGGGACGCGAAGATAGGGAAGATTAACGAGACGCGGAAGAAAATGCCGAGGAAGATGCTCGTCGAGCGCGGCAACCGGCTCGGCACGAGAGTGGCGAGCCGCTACCAACCACTCTGAGGACGGAGCGCATTTTGTCGTCGAAGAAGAAGAAGAAGGGAGTGCGACCCGTGATCCTTCCTGTCGCGAAAGTGAGTACCGGCGACCTGAACCGCTGATCATCGTTGTTTGCTCCTTAGTTCGCTCGTTTCGAGGGAAAATACCGTGTGGTACCGTGAAAAACCGGAACCGTTTCGTTTTACGTCTACGTCTACTGAAAATACGTATCTACGCACACGCGAGCGAGCGAGCGAGCGAGCGCGCGCGCACGCATACGTGCACGCGCGCGATCCGCCGAGAGTGCGAGGGACTCGGCGCGCTCGCGATCGCGCGCGCGAGAGACACACCGAGAGGGAAGAAAGGAAGGGGGCCGTTGAGGAGGATTGGGGGGCTGAAGGGGAGGGCTGGTTAGGAGAGGGTATGCGAGAACAAGACAGAGAGAGAGAGAGAGAGAGAGAACGAAATGGGGAGAGAGGTAGCGATAGAGAAAGAGAGAAGGGGGTTCGAAGGGTAGGAGGAAAAGAATGAAAAGGGGGGAAAGATAGAGACGGAAAGAGGAGTGCCCTCGCGTGCGCGTGTGTGCACGTGTCATCGTATGCGATTCTAGGTGCGTGAGAGAGAGAGAGAGAGGAAGAAAGACGACCGATGTCGGTGCCGCGCGGCGAGGTCGGAAGGGAGGGAGATCGACAGGCCACAAGACGGACTAGAGAGCTTCTTAGACACCAAAATGGCCGAAAAGACCGGAGCGCTCTTCAACCACGCCACGCCGTTCGCTTACGCTTCCTATCCTTCTCTCGGCTCGTTTCTTCCCACGTTTCACGGTTCTCGTTCCGCTCGCTCCTCGCCGAATGGCTTTGTTGTGTTTCCGCGCGCGCGACCGCGCGACAATTTCCACGTTAAATGCCCCCCCCTCTCTCTCTCTCTCTCTCTCTCTCTCTTTCTCTACGTACGCGTACTCCTTTTCCTTCCCGTTTTCCTTTTCTCTCTTCCACCACCGATATCGCCGTGTGCGACACCCCGCTTCCCTTTTCCCGATCGACGCTCTCTTATCGTTGTTTCGTCTACGACCGTCTACCTTCCGTCCCTGAGTCTTCCCTCTCGCGTAACGAGTGACCTCGTTACGTTCGCTCGAGCCGGTCTTCTGTCGCGTCCGTTACGTTTCTCCCCCTTGGGGTTCTTCTGGTTTCGATGCTGGCCACTACGCGTCCCGCGGGACCGCCGAAATGTCACACGCGTGTCCACCGCCCAGACGAAACTGTTCGCCAACACCGATAACGCTCATCACGCTCGATTTGCCCACGGTCCAACTATCCGTCGGACTTTCGCGCGAAAGATCGACCCTCTGTGCACAGTTTCGTTTTCCCTCGTCATTTTCCCGTAGGTCAGACTCTCACAAGTAGTCGCGATCCGCGTTGCAGCGACGATCGACAGTAGATCCGATGAATTCGATCAGCCAGACGCGCTCCGTTCGACCAAGTTCCATCGCGACAGGGTCAGACAACCGTCAGAGTTCTCTGGAAAAAACTCGATCGAGCGAGAGATCCATCCGCGTCCCCAAAAGCGGCTCGAACTCTCTAAATTCGCAAGCTGAATAGCCGCGCACCGATACGACTGGCGCAAAGGGGACGGCACCGAGTCGCGGATTGCGAAAGCGTACGCAACGGCGTCACGTGTTCCGCGGGGGAACCTGTCGCTCCGGAACACGTAACGACCGGTACCCGGTGCGCGATTTTCAACAACCAAGGGCAACCGAAACGCGAGAGTCGTGGGTGTACTGGCGAACCGACCAGCGAGCGAACGTACGCGCGAAAGTTAGTTACACAGGCACCTGGTGAAAATCGAACGCGATACACATACCAGTTGCAGTGGACGCCGGTTTATCGGGCCGGTGGATCGATCGGGTATTGTTCGCGGAGTCCGAAAATTGCGACCGCTCCTGCGTTCGGATGGTCGAACGGGCAGCTACCGATGAAATTTCCTTTCGATAACGATACGCCACGCGTTCGACGCCACGCGTTTTACCTGCCTCTTCGTTTCCGGTCCCAGCGATTCGTCGCTCGATCCGTCGCCACCAGCGACTTTATTGTCCGCGATTACGTCGCGCGGGTATATCGCAAATACTCCTCGAGACGAGCGAGCGAGAGAGAATAGAGAAAACGGGAGAAGAATCACTTCGTCGGGACGCGATCAGTCATCGACGTGATTCATTTCGCGCGACGATTCACTCGCAACCTCGAATTCGCGGCGATAACGAGCGTTACCGGGTTCTTAATAAATCGGCGCTGGCTCCGGAAATAGCGCGCGTCTGCGTTTATGTCCGAGCGTTTCGCCAGGCGTTTAAGGTAGACAGTTATTGACGCGATAACTTAGGAAAATTAACACTCGTCGGGGGAAGGTTGCGTTTCGATCGGGAGTAAATAGAAGGTTCAAGTTCAGTTCGACCAGTCGCACGGCGGGAACCGTCGCGTTCAATCGTCTCCGTCTCGATTTTACGCCGCTCTCTGTCGCGATCTGCGAGAAAATGTTTGCTGGATACCAACGGAAAGGTGAAACGATCGCGAGGAAGTCGTCGGATTTTCCTCTTTGTCCATTCGCGCCTGACCTTGCGCACTGATCGAACCACCACCGGGACGCTCCGAGTTTGGGCAAGGTAACTACCGATTATTCAGCCGATTTCATGGAAGCCGCGTTCCCAGGAAGTCGTCATTTCGCGATTTCGCCAGCGTGCGTCGAAACGAGGAGAAAACACTGAAAAGCGCACAAAGAAAAGCGTGGAACGGGACGTGGAAAAATTTGCGAATCGAGAATCAGTCGTAACGCGAGCCAGAGAGAGAAGAAGGGTACGTCTAAACACGTGTATCCGAAACCGCGCGTGTCGCGATGCCCACGGTTATCGAATTTTCCGTTCCTCCTCTCCTCGGACCTCGTCGATCGTACCTTCGTTGTGACGGCATTGAATCGAGAAAGTTCCGCGCGTTTCATTGACAGCCCGCCTGTTTTCAATCACGTGTCTAAGACGAAAATACACGGTGGTACTCTGATTGGAACAATTGGATCGACGGAAGCCGCTCGCAGAGAAACTGGAGTAACAATCTTATGCGACGATTGGCCGATTTTTTCGAATAGTCGAAAGAATCGAGGATCCGCGAGCAGACGCCGCGCGTTTCGAATCGAGGGTGAGAGTACGCGAAGAGAGGGTCGAGAGGGTTCGCAAGGTAGCGGGATCGCGTCGAAATGGTAGCCGCGATCGATATTTTAATTGTCGCGGACGTAGCGGTTCCCCGATCCCCGTGTACGTTTCACAGTCAAAACTGCACAAAAGGATCTCGCGGATCGAATCGCGCGAACGATTGTCGCAACTGTATCAAATAATGACGGATTTACATATCGCGCGGCGTGTGTACGTGACAATTATTCATGTAATCCGCTGTCATCCTAGGCCTGCTATATTCGTATGATAATAACCAATATGAAATTCTCTTCGCGTGTTGAGACCGGTGCTACCAGCGGGACGGCCAGAGGGATCGCAGGGGTGTATTTTTGCGTTTCGAAATGAACCCATTTACATCGAGAGTGGCATCGGGATTAGAGTCTCTCGAAGGTGGACGGGCGAGGACGATGAAGGAAAAATTGGAAGACGGACGACGTCGCGTTTGGTAACACACGGGTTGGGCGTAAATGAGGAGGTTAGAAAAGTCGATACGGTGACCGTAATTCCAGCGCGAACAGATGCGAGGCTCTCGCAGTTAGCCCCGTCGGTCGTTTGGAAATCCCTCGAGTCACCGGGACTAATTTTGAGTCGCGGCGTAGTTCACGGTGAAGTTACGATCGGCCGGCAGCGCGTACCGTCTTGTTTTAGAAAGCAGAAATTTGCCTTATTTAGTAGGTTAAACTAGAAAATTCGGTTTGACCTCGATTTAGAACGACAGGCATAGCGTGTCAAAGTCCTTAAGCAGCGGCGAGAGAGGTTTCCATCGAGCCTTGCAGACCGTGCGGCCCCCCTCACGGCGGCCCGGTTTCGCGTAAAACGAAACGCGCGAAAATTTTTCCGCCGATCTCGAACCGCCGCGCAACGGGCCAACGGCGATTGGTTCCCGTGCCGAACGATGCGCCCAAGGCCCACCTTGCGCTGCCTGTTTCTACCTGTTCTCGAAAGGAAAACACCGTTTCCCGGCCGAGTGTTTTGCTACGTTAGGCGGATGACGCAAACCGTGTGTGTTGTCGGAATAATCGTTCGCTACGATTGCCAGAAATATATACCGGTAACGAGACTGGAATTGACAATTGCGACAAATGTTACGAAACGTTACTATATTTGAAAAATAATTAGGCGACGATAACGCGGCCGATTCCCTTGTCTGTCCCCGTATCGTGTAACCAATACCGTTCCAGATATACCGTCGAACAAAATAAAACCATTGGATTTTTCGAGTAACCGACGATTCCGAAGCGTCGCTGGAAACGACACGGTTCCTCGAATGGAAACTATGCGTCTATGCGGTTCGATGAGCGGTAAAAAAAAAAAAGAAAAGAAAAGGAAAAAGAAGAAAGAAAAGACCATAAACGTCGCCGCGAAAATAATAATTATTGCAAAAGGATGATTCAGCGGAGCGGTCGATCGGCAAGAGCGTGGTCCGGTCGTTCGTTTCCGCGGCGGTTAAGCGGTGGGAAACGAAACGTGGGCAGGATAGACCGTCGAGCAATCGTCGTCTGTTTTTCAGAAGGCTAGCGTGCAACGCGAGCGAATAAAGATATTAAATGTGACAGAATTTAACAGCAGCGGCGGGGAGGGCGCGCGTAAAATCCCGAAGTCAGCATTTTTATGTAAAATAAACACACCGGTGGCCCGTTTGAAATAACGATAATTAAATTCGAACGAATCGTAATGGACCTTTTTCATTTTAATGTTTCGTGAAAACAAAATGTACGCCCGAAGTGCCCTTTCGAATATTTGCATCCCGCGAAGTTTCATGGAACAATACGCGGTCGTGAAAATGCAACGTGAAAAATTAACACAACCAATTTGCCGCGCGCCACAGTTAATTCTGTTACGCTTCGTCACATAAATTCGCGAGGAAAACCGCGATACTCCCGGCATTTAATTCGAACAATGGAATCGCGATATCCTGTAAAACGTGTGTAAGTATATTCCCCGATACGATCCGTAATTTCGAGAAATTGTTTATAATTTCCTCTGGCCCCGTCGCAGCGCCCGGCACGGCTGTTACCGCGACGCGAAAAACAACCGCGGCCGCGCGTGGAAAAAGCGAAATTTCCACCCCTTCCGGTGCGACCCCTCTCGCGTCCACGGGGGGGTAATTCGTTTACGTCGCTCGACCGTCGGAGAGAAGGACAAGAGTAGAGATAGAGATAGAGAGTGGAAGCAAAAAAAAAAAAAAAAAGAAAAAGGAAACGCGATTCTTTAGTCCGAAAAAATTCCCCTCCCCTCTTCCTCTCTCGTCGCGCGGTGGATCGTTTGCACTTTGCGCAAAATCTAGCTGGATGGCCTGCTGGAGAGAGGGAGAGAAAGAGGAAAAAAAAAAGAAAGGTGGCAAACGAAGTATGTCCGTTACGTTTAAGCGCAAACCTTTAGTTTCTAAGCCCGGTGAGAGCAACAGGTTGCGCCATTGTGACAACTTGAAAACTCCGCTTCCACGAATATTTTCAAAATTCTTTCTCTCTCTCTCTCTCTCTCTCTCTCTCACCCTTCCTCCCTCTCTTTATTCGGCTCCCTTTTATGCGGCCAACGCGCGTAGAATTATTCTTCATTGTTTCCCGTAGTTGCGAATTCTTGCACTTCTCTCTCTCTCTCTCTTTCTCTCTCCCTTTCTCCCTCTCTCTCTCTCTCTCTCTCTCTCTCTCTCTCTCTCTGTGTACAGTGTGCTTGAGACGCTGACGAAAGAATTCGAATTGCGCAAAGCTTTTCAATTGGAAGGAACGCTCGGAATAACAGGCGCACCTTTCCCTGCTACGCACGCCACTCAAGGACTTTTAATGATTATTACTTACGCCTCGCCTGACGACTACAATCCAGAAACCGAATCCCTTTTGTTGCTCGCGGGAAACCCTCTTGCGTTTCCTCGATCGCGACCGCCCCGCCGTTCCCCGACGAAACGAACGATCGAGCTTTGTCCGTGAAACGGACGTAAAATTGACCTACTTGTCGGCTCCGATCATCGTCCACCGTCGCGCTCCGAAATTGACACTTCTTACCAGTCCTCATCCATACGACGTCGCATTCGCGCGTCGTATTAAAACGCACACACATACCATCCACGTTCGAACGATTAGACTCTCCAATTCCATCTCTCTCTCTCTCTCTCTCTCTCTCTCTCTCTTTCTTCGCGACAAAACGAAACGAAATGGACGTTCTACCGAATTCACGCGACTCGCAAGAGGGTTGGACAGCGATCAGGGTGATTTATGAATCGCGCGAACGCCGTCGCTGAACGGATCCCATGGAAATCGGGGTCTAATCGCGAATACCAGCGAATGGAACGTGGAACTCTTCGTTCTGCTGAAAAGTTCGCTTGAAATGGGCCCGTGGCGGCCTGCTCTAAGCAGAACCGACGCGAGCGACGCGCTTGCGCCTCTGCACGTGAACTCGCATGTGCTTTATCTCTCGTAGAAACGATGACCAAGACCAAGACGACGACGACGACGACGACGCGCCGGTTTAACAGCAGTGACATTCAAAACGCTTAGGCTAGAGAGCAAGTAGAATTAGACGGAGAGCGGACGGACACAGAGGAAGAAGGGTGGCCCCAGGCAGACGCGGAGGGACTCTCTGGCTTCCTCCTCTCTCCGACTCTCTCTCCTTTTCCATCGCACGCACGTCCACGCTCCCACGAATCCGTTTCTGCATTGGTATGTACGCTCGCCCGCGCGCATGTCAGCAAAATGGCCGGCAGATTTAGACTTACGTAACGTCTGCACGCGTCTAACGTGGTCCCGGTGGCTTGGTCCCAGCGATTTTTCTTCGCTGACCACCGCGACGCGGGGAGGGAACCGCGGACAGCTCCGTTCGAAATCTACGCGCGCGTACGTCGCGATCCTCCGCGTCCGACGATCACCAGGCTTAACCGCGGGACGGGAAGTCGAAGCGAGGAAACCGTCCGCTTTTCGAACGCGCACGAGGAAAAATTGCGACGTCCGCGGCGACGAATTTATGTATCAACTAGCCGTTTCGACTATATACGAACGGTCGGCGTATTAAGGCGTTGCGTAATGGCTTCACGTATCAAAAGACGACGCGAGGCATCTCTCTTATCGTCCGCTGAAGCGTCGTCGCGAACGCTCGACCGTCCTCCTCCTTCGTTTCTCTTTCTTTTCTTTTTTTCACTCTCTCTCTCTCTCTCTCTCTCTCTTCCACCTCTTTTTCCTCGACGCGTGCTATCGAGAGCCAGTTACGATGTTACGTGGATCAACTTCGTCCACGGTATATCGCCGACCTGTGCACAATTGGTCGCGTCGGTGTGCACGGACTCGGCGAGCTGCTCGAGCGGTATCGATTTAACTGAAAACATGACGCCCTGTCGCGTAAAATTTGTCAAGGGAGCGGGCGAAGGGATAGGGGCGGTCGCTTAAAGGATTCATAGCCGGGGTAGCTCGCGAAACTTTGCCACCGGTCGAAGAAACCGCCAACTCTCGCGTGCGGTATTCCCCGTCTGGACGTTTCGCGCAGCCATCTGCTCCCCTGGCGAGTCGCGATTCACGTCGATCGTCACGTTTTCGGCGTCGCGACCGAAACGAGCGACGAAAAAGTGCACGCGCGATACGCCCCGGCTAGAGAGGAGGGAAAAAAGAAAATGATCGGCAGATTTAAGGCTTGCGTAACTGCACGTGTCCCGCCTAGGCGACGTGTCCTCCACTGAAAGTCTTCACCCAGCTATTTTTACCCGCGCCACGCACGTACTCGCGGCTCATATCTGGTATACGAAATGTTAATTAGCCCGCGGATCGGTCGCAACCGGGATGCAAAGCAGTTTGCTCGGCGGATGCCGTCCGATCGCGCGAAGATTCCCGGCGTTCCACGCGCCCCGCTTCGAAACGCTCTCCGCCACACCTTTTCAGTGGCTAGTCGTCCACGACTAGAGGGGGACCCTCTTCGAGGCATCTGCCAGCGCGGGGTCCGCTCGCGGAAACGCGTGGCGATCGTCGAACGATCGGGATCGATCGTGTTTCTAAACCTGGACAGACGTTGTCAGCCGTCCGCGGAGTTTGTCTTTGCGTTAATGAGATGTGCATGAGTCATTCGCGGACAGCATACGTCGTCCTTTCACCGAAGCGCGCTGCAACCACCGCTCATAAATATCCGGGCACTCGGCTGGATACGCGGCGGTGCAAGCGGCGCCCGGACCGATTATTCAGACCGATGGATTAATGACAAATTGCTGACTAACGGCTACGTTTGTCATTAGTTTAAATCACTTGACGAAAATGTTGGTGAACAGCGCGTTACTTGTCAGTTTAGAGGAATTCCACCACGTAACTGTTGCGAGGGACTGAATCATTGTTGACTCTTTGATTTTAGCTATTTTGTTTCGTTGAAAGGTAGCGTGCATACGATCGTTGGTGAACGCAGATTTTTTAGTGATTTTCGTGTCCAGTAGATACGTAATCACGACGGAAAAGCTTGTCTCGTGTTCGAATTTTCGAAAATCCGCTCGACGATGGCAAAAGGCGAGACGAGTAACCAGCACACGTTCGCGTACGTTCGATACTGTCCGTCCAAGCCAATGGACCAAGACTCAATTAATATCGATAATAGAGAAAATCAGGCCAATAAGCGACCGTGGTACCGATCGCGTTCGAGGATACGGCGTCTACGTACAAGTTAACTCGCGCCACCGGCAGCCTCGGTTTGCAGAGAGTAAACGATCGACGTTCTTGCCGCTCGCACCTCTCCTTCTACCGTTCCTCGCTCGTTTAAACAGTTAACCATTCCAATGGATACTCGTAAATATGATTTGAACAGCGCATTTTAAACGCGCCTTTAATTTACCCGGTTAAAAGTATCCGTTACGCGCGCGCCACGAAATCTCTGCCGGCGCGTTTCTTCGTCTCCTCTCGCTCGTTTTTCCGGAGAAACAGGTCAATTTTCGCAGCGTCACTCGCGAACACTTATTAAGATCTTATCACCGGTGACGCGAGCGTCGAATCGAATCGCGCGCACCGATTTTTCTCCAGCCTCCCCCTCTCTCTTTCTCTTCTACATAATTGTGCAATCGCGTAGAAAAGAATTTCGAACGAGATCGACGTCGTCGAATTAATCGTTACAGCATTAAATTACACGCTTCTGCGCACTGGTGTCGTTACCGCGGCACCGCCAAGCCTCGCCTGCTCCAACCCTCCGCGACCCTTCTCACGGTCATCCGTTTCTGCGTTTTTTCTCCTACGAGCCAGAGGAGGAAGAAGAATTTTCATCGGGGAAAGGCGCGATCGACGCCTCTGTAAACTTATTCGTAACCCCATTGCCGGGTAGCAGCTTTTCAATTACAGATTATACGGAGCATGGTTACCGTTCCATAAGCTTGGAGTGCAACGGACGTTCGTCAGCCGTAAAGCAGCGTTTATTAATTATCGCAGCTGCCATTGACACGCGCTTAATAATAGAGCACCGAAATATTATCAAGTAACTCGCCTCCCAGAGACAAACAATCGAGCGATAATTATGAATTGGACGGAGCCTCGATGATTCTTCTTCCTCTTTTTCTTCCTCTTCTTCTTATCCCCCTATTTCTTCTGGGAAATCATTAGTTTTTACGAGAATTTTGCAAGATCCAGCCGAGAGTGTCCTTGATACTTCACAGCGGGGGGTGCACCCCGACCTTTCAAGGCGACCATCGGCACTCAGAAAATGCGTAGCTGCGAGATCCATCGGTTTTACTGCGCACCGTACGAGCGAACGGTCTCTCAGCCACTAAATTGAACGTTTATGCAGATTAGCATCGGGCACGAAATTGCGGAGTATGAAAGGATGCGGGGGTTGGCGAAGAATCGAGCGTGAGTTCTTAATTTTTCGCTGAAATTTGAAATCGAAACGCAGCTACGCGAATAGCAACAATTAATTAATTAATTCCAACATCATCCTCAGGTCGAGCAATTTCCATCGCGTATAAGGGGATGAGCGTACGTAGCTCGCGAAGGGGTGGCTTCCTACCGTCAACCGTAGATCTCTGAATTATCCAAAACACTATCCGACAATGATCACTTTGCGCACACGCTCGTTTCCTCGACAGAATCACCCTCGCGTTCCCCTTGCCACGTAGGCTGTTTTTTATCGATTCTTTGGAGCCTTAAGCCTCCATCCGTCTCGCGTCCAATGATTCCAATGACACACACGTTCACTCTGAATACGCGAAGATTAGAGGCAGCCAGTTTTTTCGATTCGAAATCGTCGATCTACCGGCGTGTTTTTGCGCGATAATTCAATTTCCGTCGGCAATTTTTCCCGGAGAACGCGATGCTCGCATTCCCTCGCCAGAGTTTGCTCTTCAACTTGCAAACGTCATTAATAACATCGTTAACCTCCTCTGACGATTTATGTCGATATAATCGACTAATCAGCTAGGAACGTAATCAATTCCAGTCTTATTTGCATGCTGACACTACTCTGCTGCCTTTTTTTCTCTTTCACTTCCGCTCTGACACCAGATCGCGTACACAGAGAGAGAGAGAGAGAGAGAGAGATAGAGAGGGCACCTTTAAATAGCAATTAAATAAATGGATAATCGGTCGACGGATAACGCGTCGCGCAAGCTCGGCTGGTAATCTCGGTTTGTACGATAGCCCAGTTCGGTTCTATCGCATTCTTGGTTGCTCGATACCATAACCGTAGCGATAGCCGAGCCGCGTCACGTTCCTGTCGCGATTCGTGCGCATCGCGCGACGATTCGCGGCCAGCTCACGCTCGCGTTGCACCCGCGAACTCGCGATCGAGCGTGCTACGCGAAAGACGGTCGCTCTCTGTACACTCGGTTGGAAAGAGAGGGAGCGTATGAGCGAAAAAGAGTGACAGAGAGGGAAGAGAACGCGTCGTATGTTTTCGCGTCGCGCAGTAATAGCACGCAAGTGCATTTCGTCGGAAGAGCCGCCGCGACGCGCCGACCGGGTACCGTCCTCATTCTACTTAAGTTCGACCGTATCTACCGCATCGCTATAACTTTACGTAACCGCACGAAACCTGTCAGCTGACATTTCGGTGCTAACCAACGACGACCATTGTCTCTCGTCGGCTCGCCTCGATTCCTAGCGTCTCGATCGAACGGACGCGTCGAGACGGACGCGCGGTTGTCTCCGCTCTACGAGCGCGCACGCTGGTTCCTCGAAGAAGGGGGTGGTGCTGGCACTCGCGACGCAAAAATCGAAACGGGTAGAAACTCGTTAGCCAGGGATCGTGGGATTTTCCAACGCGCGGATCTCTTCGTGTCTCCACGCTCGCCGTCTCGTTCTTTTTCCCAGCGTGGCCACTTTTCCGTCCACAGACCGTGCGAAACGATATCACGCCGCGAGGAGGAACGAGTTGGAGGGAATATCTTTGCTCCCTCCGTTCATTGATACACAGTGTTTACCAAGCCGTCGTAAGGAGATATTGCCGAGTTATTGTGCTTCGTTTCGTCTCGCGAGCTTTGTCTCGGTTAACGGGCGAATTTCAACAATAACCGCGTTATCGTTCGCCGTTGTTTGGCGAAGAGTAAAAGAACCGACGTCGCACGGCAACGACCGCGTCCTGGCTTCGATAGAGAGAGAGAGAGAGAAAGAGAGAGAGCGGGATAGGGAGGTCGTTTCTATCCCTTCGTGGAGCGAGGTTTCGCGGGTGCACAGGATTCTTTTCTAGTCGCGAGAGGGAAAATAGCGAACGGCGTCGCTCGACACGCATGGTAAAATTCACCTTCGTCCAGCGGCGGTGACGTGTACGAACCCAGCGTGCCCGGAGTCAACAAGTTGTTCAGCCGGACCACCCCTTCCCCCAGCTAAATCCCACTTCCTATAATTAATAAACGTCATGTATCGTGGCAGTGCCGAGGCAATTTAGATCAGAGCCGATGCCTGCGTCGCATCAAGACCTCTCGTCGGGCCGCGCTTGATTTTCAAAGCGTACATATCAATTTTTGTTTCTCTGTTATCGCCGCGCTATCGATCCCGCGTCTCGCGCCTTTTATTTACCAGTCAATTACATTCGCCTCGATTTTATTGGCCGTCTTTTGCGCCTGACGTTTCGCTCGCGTACCGCGCGTTTCGTCGATTTTGTGTCCAGATCCGCGCTCACCGGCGGACCGTGCGCTGGTGCCCATCCCGCATCCGCCAGACGGCGGCGGCGGCGCGCGCGGGGGTGCGTTATTTATTATACGATGCACGATTGTCTTTCTTTTTCACCCACCGCCCCACACCCCTCTCCCTTGTCCCCGTCTCTCGTTTCTTCTTGCTCGTTTTTTTCACGCAACCGCCGCTGGAATCAACTAAGGGGAAATCTGTCGGAAAATTGCAAAGCGAAGGGAAAGAAAGGTACGCGCGCGTAGCTGCTGTAACGGCATTGTCATTTCGCGTGGTGGCCGTATCGGTCCGCCGTATTGCTTCGCCCGGCTAACGTTCCTATACCCCCCGCCAGCCCCTGGAAGGGTCAACGTCCTTTCGCCTTTCGACGAAGCAATGGAGGAAATATTAATTTCAAGGTTTTTTGTCGTGCTTTCCCCGGCCGTGCTTCCTCTCCGATATTGGCAAAAGCGGAACCGGCGGCGGGAGAGCGCTGCCCGAGGAGGAGGAGGAGGAGAGGGTGGTTGGAAGAGGTCCGCGGCAGCCAAGCGGGACATTAATTTGCAAAGTCGTAAACAAGACGGCTGCTGTCGATACTTTTAATAAAATGCTAGTAATTAAATTGTGCGGGGATCGGTAATGGTCGGGCCAAAGGGGCGGGAGGGGGGTGGGGGAGGGTGGACAGGGGGTCGTGCCGGATCGAAGAACGTGCCCGGAGAGCGTACGGAGCCGAGTAGTCGTCGGGTGAAAGGTAATATCGAACTCGTATTTTAGGTGGACGAGTGGGTAGGTGGTGGTCGAGTCGAGGGAAGAAGAGCGCGCGAAGAGAGAGAGAGTGAAAGAAAGAGGGAAAGGGAGAGAGAGAGGAGTCGCTATTCCGCAGGTGGGGTCGTAGGGGAAAGAAACAAAAAAAGACGGGTGGAAACAAAAAGGAATCCGCGTCTTTGGGAGTAGTGTGTTAGTTAACCCCCACCCAACGTGGCTAGGGTGTCCGCTCGCGACAACTCATCGCCCACCGCCCCACTTCTGCTACGCGTCACCCTCGCCGTCCCACCTTGCCCCTTTCTTTTCTCTTTCTCCTCCACCTTCTCCTCCTCCTCCTCCTCCTCCTCCTCCTCCTTACTCGCTCCTGCTATTCCCTATCTTCTCGTTTCTGAAATTTTTGAATATCCGATCAATAGGTAGCTCTGCTCGCAGGAAAAAACGAGCCGGGAACGAACGCCGAGTCGGGATGGAACGGGGGATGGGGGCGAAGGATAGTATCGGATCTCGAACCCCTCCAATCGAACACCATCGCGAGTTCGTCGCGCCTCTCCCGAGACGACGACTTATCCGTTTTTTCCCTCCGTCGAACGTCCGTGCGATCTCTCGCTTCCTCGATTAATTGCCAGCTACCGTCGACCCGGCGAATACCAGAAGTGCTCTACGTCCGACCACCCCGTGGCCCCGATCGGCCGTCTTCCCAATCCTTAACCCCTGTATCGATGCCACGCGACGATGGACGCCGGGTATAGAGCGCGGGTTAGCGTCTGTTTAAAAATTTGCCACTCGTTTCGCGGTGTAAGGCCAACCCGGATCCCTCAGCCGCGAGCCACCCCTCGGGCGACTCATGAAAATATTATTTTTTCAAAAGTTGCCGGGCACTCGAGAGCGCCCTGTCCGGCGTCGCGTCTTCTTGGAAGTCGCGCGAATACGAAAGCGACCATCTGCCGCACTTCCATGGCTCTAGCTAGTTATTCTTATGCCAACTCGTAACGGGGGAGGCAATAATTCAACGAGCGACGACCACCGCCGGAGAATTCGTAGCTTATAATCCAGGCTGAATCTTTACATCGCGTCTGACCTGCACGTACCGTTTTCCCACTTGAATCGACCCTCCGCCTGTCTGTCTCTACGCGGTCAGTTTCACGAGTTTCGGACGACGCTACGCGTAGGCGACGCGCGACGGGGTGGCCGGAGAAAAGTTGCGGCGTTCCGCCAAGAACTGCCACCGTCGCGGCAGCCTTTCGAGCACTTTGAAAGTTTGAACGGCGTCGTCGCGCGCTGTAGCCGCGCGTTTTCATTTACCAAAAACGCGAAGCATAATAAGGGGGAGAGATAAAAGTAAGCGTCAAAGCGATAGAAGAGAGAGAGAGAGAGAGAGAGAGAGAGAGAGTGAGGGAACTCTCGAGGGGCGACCCGCGAAAACGAGCCCGCGAAAACACGAACGCGAGTCGTCGTCGCGGGTGCAACGGGTGCAACGACTCTCTGCTCTGCGTGCAACGGCTCTGCAACGATGTCGAACGCGCGCTTTTCATACCACCAGCCACCCAGTCATCGTCTTTACGCTAGGCTTACAGGAGGCGTAGAGAGAGAGAGAGAGAGAGAGAGAGAGAGAGAGAGAGAGAGAGGGAGAAGGAGAGAGGGGGTTAGAGAAGGGGCCATGTTTCGAAGCGTTTTATAATTGAGACCGTGCGCTGGAAAGCAGGGGGGTGGCACCAGTACGGTCTCGCCGGAGAGGACGGGGGATCGATAGCATTTTTTTTCGGGGTAGGAACCCAGACGTATGTAACGTACGTACGCGAAGGTGGCCGAGGAGAAGGGGCTCGAACTCGTGTGACATATCCACGCGGAGGGACTGACATACCGTGGTGGTACGGTTGTCGCGGGGGGGTTACACACGTATGGTACATACGTACGAGGGAACAGAGTCGGCAGAGGGATACGGGAGAGGGTCGGTATACGGGTGCGGACCTAGGGGCGGCAGGGTTGCGTTGGAAAGGTTGGGCGCGGGAAGGGAGGTGGGCGCGGGCCTGGAGGGTCGCTCCGGCAGGCTTGCTTTTCGACAAAGAGGCGACGACGCTTTTTTATAATTGCGTTTTTAATTTGATGGATTCTTTGATGCGTTTCGTCGTACACTCGAGCGTGCGCGGAAGAGCGAGCCACGGGGCGGGGGAGAGAGATAGAGGACCGGGCGAAAGGAGACGAAAAGCGATGGGGGGCGAAAAAGAACGAAAGAAAGAACGAGGAGAGAGAGAGAGAGAGAGAGAGAGTGTGTGGTACGCGTATGGAAGTGTTGGCATACGTGTACCGCGGGGCGAAGGGCGCGAGGAGAGGAGGGACGAGAAAGAAAGTAGGAAAGAGAGAAGAAAAGCGAGACCGAACGCACGATAGGGGGTGAGATCGAGAAAGAGAGGCGTACGACGCCCCGGCGTCCACGAGAGTTTTTTTCTGGCCAAGCTCCGGAACCCTCTTTCCACCACCCCCAAACCCCTCTCTTTCGCAATCCGTGCAACGCACATATGCGGATCTTCGTCTTCGTCGCGCCGCGTCGCGCGCTGCGCGAGGATCCCCAGCTTTTCCTGCCACCCCTCTCTCCTCCTCCTTCTCCTTCTCCTTTTCTTCGTTGCATCTGCCCACGAATTTACCTCGGCTAAATTAATTTCAATCGCGCCTCCTTGCCGGCTGGATTTTCCTGTGACAATTTTTCGCTAGCTCGTTTCTCCTGCCGCGAGATTATTGGCGCCGTCAAAGGGAAGTTAAGATCGAGCAGCTTCCAGCCTCGAACCGACGTAAGCCGCGCGCAACGTACCGTTGTGGTGTACTGGTACGACGGGAAAATCGTTTCAACCCCTCGTCGCGTGTCGCGTCCAAGGTGTCCGGTCAAGATTGCACCGTGATACGTAAAAAATATTAATCGCTGTAGCAGGTACGTAAGCGGTGGAACGATTGCGGGATCAGCTGGAGAAAGGAGGAGGGGAAAATTCGTGGAAATAGTTAACGACACACGGGGTTACGAGCGTAATGTGATGCGAATTTACCGCAACGCGATACAGATTTAGACCTAAATCCAGTATACCGACGCATTGACCTCATTCGACGACGTATAAGGATCAAGCGAGCAAACAAAGCGAATTGAGCTGGCTCATCCGATGACGTATGGAAGTGGCAGAAAATTAGATCGCTACAGCTCATTAATGATCGCTCGAACGTGAAATAGCACGGGGCGATAATTTAATCGCTTCCTCGAGAATTAATCGTTGATCATTTGCTTTACGAATTTTCCGGAAAGCGTATTGGTAGCCAACCTTTATCGCGTTTCCGATTCATGCGGTTTTCTCCTCTAATGACATCGGTACGCCTTTCAGCGTATTTTCTTTTTTCCTATTTTTTTTTTCTCGTTTTTTTTTTTTTCTTTTTTTTTGACCCCTCCCAGAAACGACACGGCTATACGCGGCCGAAGCTTTTGAGCACGCGTATTTAACCCGGCAATGTGAGCAGTCACGCGTTTTCGAGTTTTTCGAACAGCGGTGGAGAGCACGCGGATGAAGCGAAACGATTTTTATTGCATTTCGCAGCGTGGAATCCCAGCTGGAAATTGCGTCCAGCGAAACGTTTTGTTTTACAACGTTTTCATCCTCTCTTCTACCACTTTCCTTCTCCTCCCCTCTCTCTCTCTCCCCCTCTCTCTCTCCTCGCCGTTGGTCCACCCCTCTCGCCCGTTTGTATTCACTGAACAGATTTTTTACGCTTTTTCCTGGCAACTCGTTTTCACAGGGGACATCATCGCAATCATCGGGTTCAGATCGAGTCGAAAATTGAGATTATCCTATTGACGCGGCGAAACTTTTAATACGTTCCATCGCGTCCCATCGAGCCGCGGGACGAGATTAAATCAATCGATTCTATCCTACGCGGCAATTTGTCTAGCTTCGGTTGTTACGTCGAACAGGTCTCAGGGTGGCACGCGCGCGGCCGTCGATGAAAATATCAAACCCCGTTATCGACGCACCCCGCGGAATCCTCCGCGCAGCTCTGACGCGACGCGCGGCGTCTCCTCCGTCCAGCGCGTCGTGGCTGCTGCGATCACCTTTCGATCGAGCGCGAGTCGCAAGGTGGAGATGTAAAAAAAAAAGCGTCTTTGAACCGTTCGACGACATCGAGCCCGCCCTCGGGTCAAGAGGGTGGCGTGTAATTAACGTCGGCGAGGAGTCACCGGTTAGAGGGTCGTTCCGTCTGCCCGAGCGGATATTTTATCGCGTTCCGTGTGATGTCGCCGTGAGAGATACGAGCTAAATCTCGCGGCCGTTGTTTTATACGGGCAAGGAAAATGGCGTCTGAAGTGGGCACGGGGGTGGACGAGGATCCCTTTCACGTCGTTGTAGCGGAACGGCGCGAGCAGCAAGAGTCGACGGAGGTGTCCAAAGTGTGCGTTACCGTGCCGGTTCAGGCGAGAGGATAAGAAAAAGATGTTTCAGAAACCGGGCGTAGACCGAGGGTGAACGCGGGGGAGGGGGAGCCTAAATTTAGTAGACATCCAAAGTATAGTCGTCGAAGCGTGTAAAGGGAAGGAGAACGGGAGCGAGAGAGATAGAGAGATAGAGAGGTAGAGAGAGAGAGAGGAGAAACAGAGCGAGGAGACGCACGGAGTGTGGGGTAACTCTGTGCTTTGGTGGCAACGGTTTAGGGTAGCAAAAGGAGGATACCAGAGGGTGGAAGCGGCGGGGTGCGGCGGGAGGTGGGAGCAGAACGAACTGTTGCTTCACCGAGAACCGTGTTGTGTTGGTACTTCTAACACAGGATTCTCGAGAGCCTCGAAACAGGATTTAAGCGTTCTCACCGGCCACGAGGACTATCGCCTCCACCAGTATTCCATACAATTTCCCTCGGAACGTTTCTCGGTTCTCGCGTCTTCCCTTTGCCGCCTCGCGACCGTTTCCTACCGTTTGATCGTCACGAAATTAGCGTTGCCCGCGCCTTTTCGTCGCTCTTTGAACGAGGACCTGCACGACTCGTCCAAAATTACCTACCCACGGGGCTCTGTCGATTTTCCAACGACGCGCTCACGAAATTCGCGAATCAACAGTTGTCAAAAATCCAGCCGGTTCGACGTGCCCAGCCTCGCACCGGTGGCGGACGAGCGTATACGATAAAACCGTGGCCCAGATCGTAGGAGAACCGAAGTAAGAAAAGGTGTACAGGGAACCTTGCGCGCGACCCTTGTTGCTTATTACTCCCTTTAACTCGACGGTTCTATTTTCCACGCTCGCTGAAAGCTGCCTCGTGTCAGTAAACCAGACAACCGGTACAGGGATTGGGACTAAAGTCTCTCCGCCTCTCTTTGTCTGTCTACCTAGATCCAGAAACTCCGAAGAACCATCCGCGGCCGACTCCTCCGCGCACGGGCGAGCTTAAAGCGCGATAAGACGACGATGAACAATTTTTATTCCACGCTCTTGAACCCGAATTCTATTCTCGTTTCTGCGCGTTGCCGATCATCTTTCTCCGCTCGAGTATCGGGTGCAGGAAAATATCGTGGCTCGCGCGCGCACCGTTGCGACGATGCCTCTCTGTCGTCGTGCGGCGAGACTCGAGAGTGTATCCTACTAGCTGGAATTTTTAAATCCCTGCCAACCCGAACACGATTTTGGGGGTGCGGTCGACCGTTCATCGTTCACAGATTCGATCAAAAGAGGTCGAGCGCAACGAGGGTTTCGTGGTCAATTGTGTCACCCTCTCTAAAACAACCGGACCAGAATCCACCGCCCGCCTCCCCCTCCTGCCCGCGTATTAATGTTTCTTTTTCCGTAAAAAGTCAGAGAGTTACCGTGTTGAAAAAAAAAAAAAAAAATTCAAAAAGGGAATAGACGAGCAAACTATGATGAAAGTTTCACGCTTTCGCGCCCAGACCTTTCGAAATCGGTGCTCCATATTCGAATTGAAAGTCAACGATAGACTCGGTGGTGCGGAAGGAATCGTTCGGTAGACGATCCGAGGAGCACAGGTGGGCTTTAAATATGACCGTCGAGGAACCTAACGAAATACGTACGAGGTGTGGAACCTGGGACGGGGATCGACGAATAAGAGAACGAGAGAGAGAGAGAGAGAGAGAGAGAGAGAGACCCGGGATCGTGCGCGGCCCAAAGGGTGGCGGTGGTATGCGATAGTACGAGGCGACGTAGATGGAGGATACTGGACCGACCGGAGAAAAAGTAAGAGGGGCGGGCGGCGATGGTGTCGGTAAGGGAAACAAGAAAAAGAGGCCGCGAATGAGTATGTGCGAGAGGATATACCGTGTGGGCACGTATGCGAGATGGGTAGAGAGAGGGAGAAAGAGAGGAGGAAGATAGCGTCGGAAGAGAGGACGAAAGAAAAGAGGAGGTGGTGGAGGAGGAGGAGGAGGAGGAGGCGGCGAGGAAGGACGTAAAACAAAGTAACGACGAAATGCACTTCCCCCTTTACGTCGTCCCTGGCGCTCGCCCGGAGGGAAACGTCGAACGAAACGTTAAAAACTGGGAAGAGGAATGAGAGCGCGCGGGGGTGTTAGGTGGTGGCTCGTCGGTCGGGAGGGTCGGTGGGCCCCCCTTTCGCCCCCGTTGAGGCGCTAGGCGGAGGGTTTCGAGGGTGGGTTGGTTTGCTGTGGCAGCCGGGCCACCCTGGAAGGGTGCCGGGAGGTTATGACAGCCGAGGTATTGAGCGGATCCTTCGTTAAAAAAACGAGAAGCACCGGTGTGCTGAGGTGCGTGGAACAGGGACGGAGATTGGAAAGAGCGAGCGGAAAAGGCGAGAGGGAGGAAAAACGAAAGCGAGCGGCCGGAGGAGCGAGCGGGAAAGGAAGAAGCGAAAAAGGTGGAAGAGAAAGACGCGAGAGAGCCCCGTGTACGCCGGGGTTGGAGACGGAGAAAGAGAGAGGAGTACACGACTGCCGCCGCTGCCGCCGCCGCCGCCGCCGCCGCCGCCGCCGCCACCGTCGCCGCTGTTGCTGCCGCTGCCGCTAGAACCGCCGGTGGAGGTGGTCCAAGGGGTGAGACCAAGTAACCGAATCCAACGCACCCTTGCCTCTCCCCCAGCCACCCTTAACCGGGGAAAAAAACCGAGTGCACCATCTCCCCCACTTTCCACCGACCCACCCACCCGCCACCATCTCCGCTTTCCTCATCCTCGTCCTCGTCCTCATCCTCCTTCTCGACCGCCCCTGACTGCTCTTCCTGAAGCAGATCTCCTACACCTCCCGCCCCTCCGCCGCCGCCGCCGCCGCGACCCTCTCTCTCTCTCTCTCTCCTCTCTATCTTTCTCTCCCTCGAGCCCGTCGAGTTTCTTGCGCCCCGCGTGCGAGCGATAGAGAAGAAGAAGGAGGAAGAAAAAAAATACATACACGGAGTGACATTGCGCCGCGCTGCCTCCGATCGAATATACGATGCAACGAGTCTTCCGCTTTGACGGAACGTCGCGCCTCCTCGCCCCTCGGAACGTGCCGACGACTCTGCGATTACTTATTAACTTTTACGCTTCCCCGGCGAACCTGCTCGGCCGTTGTGCCGACGAGCAATGGCGCTTTAATTATAAACGTAATTATTCGAAAACCAACCGAGAAAGAGGGAGCGGGATAGAGCGAGGGGGGCAGAGCGAGTGGAAATTTTAATCGTCGCGCAATTGGACCAACCTCTCCATTACTCTCTCTCTCTCTCTGCGTCCCTTTCTTCCCGACCTTTTGAGCCGCTGATCGTTCCCTTTCGCGAACCTAATCCGACTGTTAACCCATCGTCGATGGGATCGCATCGATCGCGCGCGTTGCTCGATTCGCAGCGCTCGGTAGCCGCGACGCGGTGGTACGGATTCGCGATCGAATCGGGACGATCGCGCGGTTATCAGAGGATACGTCGAAATCGCGATCGCTTTGAAATCCCCGCCTCCGCGAGACCATCGCCGAGGAAGTAGAAAAGAAAACAGGAACGGAAACGGCCGGCTAGATGTGTTTGAAGAAGATAAAAAAGGGAAGGACGAGGGTGGAAGGGGGTTGGGGCGAGGCGGGGCAGGGGAATCGAGACCGTTTGTTCGTCGGACGGAAATGCAGGCTGGACACGGAACGACGGAAAACGAAGCGAGTGTGTGCGAAGCACTCCCTGGATTCGCGTAATGGGAAAATCGATTAGGAACCCAGCGAGTAAGGTGACCGTCCAAGATGTACGGATACACCGCCAAGAGTTATTAGCTCTTCTACATCCGGGGGAATTAAACGGGCCGGTGAAACGAAGAAAAATACAGGGTCGAACGTTGGCATCGGACGGGGCGATACGATCGGGACATGTAAAGCGGATCCGAAAAAACGTGCGATGGAATACTTAATACGGTAAAACTCGAGCGTCTTAGAACTCCGACCACTTCAAGGTACTCCGAGAGTCTAGTCACTTTTCCCTCGCCCAGCATGCCTGCGAAGGTTCAATGACATCGGTGGAGGCTCCCGTGCTACGTACACAGAGGCGCAACGAGCCGAAAGTGGAACGCGCGCGGCTAAAGCGTTCGCTTATTTCTCTCAAGAATCGCGCACCAAAGAGATTCGTCTCTCTCTCTCCTCGCCACGTGTAACGCACGAGGCTACGAGACCTTTGTAAAAATTACCAAACGTTCGAACGTTACGTTTATCATGGATCGACTATCGTCGATCGCTCGACGAATTCGTAGTCGTCTGTTGGCGAAAGCTTGGACACGTCCGCGCGCGCGACCCTCGGAGAATGTGGAACGGCGGTGCGAACCGCAGCAACCGAAAGGCTCGCGCGTCCCATCGATATTGTTCGCGTAGACTAGCCTAGGTCTAGTATTCGATCGATCTTCCACCGTCGGTGGTGTATCGCCGTGCTGGCCTACGGCTAGCTTCTATTCAACGAACGGCATCCGTGCGCGAGCGGAATATCAACACCGGGAATCAAACGCTTTTAACGAACAGCCCCCGCTTGGCCACGATTTTGATCAACCCGCGGCGTACGTCGCGTCAACGAAACGCGCTATCGATCTTACTCCTCTTGACGAGCGGACGAAGATCGATCTGAACCACGGGCCACGTCGTCGTCGTTCCCGAGCCCGCGCTAACCTCGTGTTTACCGGTGAATTATCAATCGACCAGGACGCGGCCACTCTGCACGAGTGCGGGGGACGACGAATCCTTTCCTCGATTCCTCGACACGGCGGGACCAGCGTCGCCGCCGTGGCACGCGAGGTCTGCCGCGGACAATTGTGCACGTCCGCGGTATTAAGATTTAAACGAGACCTTCCTCGCTTTTACGTTAACAGACTCGCGCCCGCGTTTAGAAGCCACCTACAACTCGTCCCCCCCGTTTCACTCCCCCCCGTAAGTGCCTCCACTGTCTCTCTTCCCGTTTCTCGACCGAGTGGCTCGATTGCACGCGCTACCCCGTGGGTCTCGCAGCGCGGTCGACACGTGTAGCGTGCAGATAGAGTCTCGAGAGTCGCCGCGGAAACTTGGTTCCCTTCGCGCGAGAGCCAGAACCGGAATCGGAAACGTGGGAAGAGCGAGGCATGCCAGGCGAAACAGGGACGCGAGCAATTAGAAGATGTTTGATTTTCGTGGCGACAAAAGGGTAGAGGTTAGGTGGCCGCCTCGGGTACGGCGGCGGGTATCTCGAGGACAAAGGCGATGGAGCCGAAGGAGTTTCGCGATGAACGCGAGAGAATCAAGGGGCCTCTGCCCGGTAAGGTAGGACACGGAGCGGAAGATGCGCGGGGGGGTGGGCAAGGATAGAAGGAAGGAGGTTGAACGACGGGCGAGAGGGGAATAGGGCAAGTAGAAAGGACGAGGGTGTCCGCGGGGGCGGATGAAAGGACGCTTACCAGCTACTACCTATTGATCGCCAATTCTTTTTCTCTTGTTGCATATTAGGCGCACTCTGCCTCCTCTCTCTCTCTCTCTTTCTCTCTCTTTCTCTCGGTGGTACGGACCCCCACCCCCTTTGCTGGCGTAGAGCGCGCGAATCCGCCCCTATAGCTACCCTTCGACCACCCTGCGCGCCTCTTCCTCTTCCTCTTCCTCCTCCTCCTTCTCCTCCTCGTTCCTCCTTCACCCCACCCCTCGCCCCCATCCCTCCTACCCTTTCTGCCCATATCGCGTCACCGCGCGAGAGTGCGAGCCACCCCTACCACCTTCCTACCTACACCATCGGCCCTGACGTTCTTCTTACCGGCAATGTTTCATTTCGAGTAGCGGCACCCTTTCTGTTTCGGGGTGGGGCTACCAGCACCCTTCGCTCCTCGCACACAGGTGTCGCGCGGTCCTACGCTCCGCTGGAACCGTTCGCACCGTCCAGCACTGCTGGCGAGTCGACCGTGCTGGCCACGATCGAATCGAGATCGACGCGATCCATCGGATCGAACGATCGAGCGAATCGATGATCGTTATACTCGAATCAATGTTCGACGAACGATCCACGAACGCTCTAACGTTCACCACGATTTCTGTTTCAGGTAACGTCCGTTGGACGCACGAGCAACGGCGCGTCCACCACGAAGGGAGCCGAGGAGAAAGGCGAGAGACTCGTCCCGAGCGTAAGAAACCCGAAATAGGAAGTAACAGGCAGGATCCGCCGGCGGCGACAGACTGCACTCAAGCACCATCGTTCAGGGCGCAAGCGTGCACGTGTGTTGTGCGTCCCCGTGCCCTAACCCTGTCTCGACACGAGGGAGTAGTCGTGCCTCGGCGTTCTCATCCCTACCCCGGCAGCATCGCCGCCGTTGCCGCCACCGTTATCGCCACCGCGACCGCCACCGCCGCCGCCACCGTCACCGTCGCTGCCGTCGGCTCGCCATCCCTCCGACGCTCGCGAACAACCGCCGCCGGTACAGCCGACGTAACGACGCCGGCGACGAACACGACGACGACGACAACGACGACGACGCACGGGAGGAGGAGGAGGAGGAGGGCCGCTAGACGAGAACGAGGACGATAACGATAACGACCACGACGACGATCGCGACCGCGAACCAGAGCCAGAGACCACCGTCACCGGCACCTTCGCCACTTTTCTACTTCCACTCGACCGCTCGCCACGTCACGCTCTCCGCGTGACGTCGTAACCGGCGTTCGCACACGCGTTTCTCGTTTGCGAGACGAGGCGGTTCCTGCGCGCCGCGCGCACGCCGCGCGCACGCCGCTTTCGTTCTTCTCTTTTTTTTTATTTTTTTCTTTCGCTTCCCTCCGCGCGCGTTCGCTGCAACGCAGCGCCGCGCGTTCAACGGCACGACAAGAAGGAAAGGAACGACTAAATAGATAAATAAATAATCGAAGAAAGAAAGAACAAGAAAAAAAACAGCCAGCACCGGTGGTCGCGGTCGTCGCGGGGCAAGAAAGTACGACGAGCAACAGAAACGAGAGGGGGAGATCGAGAAAGCCGGTCAATCGAGGGCTGAGAGAGGACCGAGGTAAACAGGAGAAAGAGGAGGAGAAGGCGGAAGAGGAGAGGAGCCGGAGGAGGAGGCAGAGGAGGAGGAGGAGGACGAGGACGAGGACGGGTACGACAACGGCGACGACGACGAGGACGTGGACGGAGGACGGCCGGCGGCGGTGGGGGTGGACATCCACGCGGGAACACGAGGCAGGCGCACCCGGCCGGCACGCACACACATTCATTCTAAGATGTGATTTCAAAAATGGCGGATTGCCCCTATGCCCGCTGCATACAGGAACGCAGACATATCCGACGGGAGCTGCTGCGATGGACAAAGAATATGGTCTTCGTAGTCGGTGAGTTAACCAGCGCGATCGACGCCGCACTTCGTCGAAGGGGTTGCGCGTTTACCCGCGGATCCGAGAGACGCGTAGGGAACTCCGACGACGCGTTTCTTTTATTTTCTCTCCTCCCCCACCACCCTCGATTCCCTCTTTCTATCTCTTTCTTTCATTTTCTCCGCTATTTTCTCGAGATCTACATATTCCCACGATCGCTACGCGGCTCTTCTTAATCCGACAGTTTCGAAACGAACGCGCTGGTACGCGTTCCACATGGCGAATCTCCAAATGCGTCCGAGTTAGGTACACGTAGACGCAACAGAGTCGAGCGCGAGCGAGAGAAAGATAGGGGGGGTCGTGAGTACGGGGGTGGGGCTGGGGGTTGAAAATGGGGAGGGGGGCGAGAGGACGAGGGCGGGAACGAGAGAGATAGGGGTCAAAGGGGTGGAGGGAGACACGGAAAGAGAGAGAGAGAGAAAGAGAGAGAAAGAGAAGCAACGCCGGTGGTGAGACCTGTTGCGAACCGAAACGCCGAATCCTGGTTGACTGTGAGCCAGGCGTGACTCCTACTCGTGTCCGTACGTTCAACAGGGTGGTTGCACGTTGTCGGGAAACATAGCGATGCTCCGCGCGTACACCTCGCCCTCGCGTTGCAACGTTCCGCGATGGAACATCGGCGTTGTGTAATTTTCGCGAGACACGTGACGACAGAGGGAAGACTTTCGGCTGTCTCTCGCCAATTCCACATTAGTCGACTACCGGTTACCATCGTCTCCGATAACAGAGGGTTGCGTGGAATCGTTGGGAGAACGTTCGATCGATTCGCGGCGATTTTCAGCGCGAGTTCTAATTAGGCCAACGCAAAATCTGACCCCGAGGGGCGAAGAATGCGGCGAAGGCGAAGCTCGCGTAACAGCTTTCGTCCTTCCGCACCCTCGTATACGCCGGCGCCTCCACGCTGAAGCCGCCTTACGGCAGCCACCGACACCGTCGCAAGTCCGCCTCGTACATACCGCGAGAGAGCCGAAGAAGGCGGCTTGGAACAGTGCACGAACTGCGTGCCTTGACCACGGACAACCGAGGGATCCTGGCCGCCGCCCGAAACCTTCTTTTCTTCTTCTTCTTACCGCCACCCTTCTTCCACCTCCTCCTCCTCCTCAACCACCTCCTCCTCCGTCTCCTCCGTCTGTTCCACCCTTCTTCCCGATCCGCATCCCTCTATTGCCCACTCGTCGCTTACGCCCCCACCATTGTCCTCCCGCTACCACCCTCTCCCCCTTTTCTCTCCCTTCTTCTCCCTCTGGCATCGGGTTAGTCCGTCAAGAGAAGAGTTCTGCTACTCGTAGAAGGCGCGTTTCCACGCGCGCCGCGCTGTTGCGTGCACTCGCCGTTACGCTTCTTCCTCCACTTTCGCAATCTCACCCTTCGTCCCACCCTGAGCCCCTTCCGTCATCCCTCGCCTCCACCGCCCCCTCGATCGAGGCAACCGTCGCTGTCCCTACTACTACTACCTCTTCTCTCGTTCGCGTCTCTCCTCATTTCGGAACGCAGCTGCCGCTGGTGGTCGAGAAATTTTCGCGAGTCCTTCCCACCCCCTCCAACCCTCTCTCTCTCTCTCTACCGTCGCCCCGCCGTTGATCCTACCTCCTTCCGACCGAACCTACCCACCCGCCCTTCGATTTCTTCTTCCTACGGACCCCTATTTCCACTTTTTTTCTTCGCGATCGGTTCTCTCTCTCTCTCTCTCTCTCTCCCTCCGCCTCCAACGTCCTGCGCCGCGAAGATTCTAAAAACGAACGCGGTAGTGGCTCTCCGGCGGTGGTACCACGGCGCAAAAGGGAAAAAGAAAAGGGAAAAAAGGGAAAAAGGAGAAAGAGAAAGCGGAAACGGCCGCGCGGAGGGTGCAGGGGGGGGTGTGCGTGTGTGCGCGTCAGACCTCCGCCGGCGTTACTCCTCTCGAGACTTCCATGATCTTCGGAGATCGACCAGTACGCGTTCGGGAAAGGGTGACGAAGGGTAGCAGGCAGAGCCGCTCGGTTCGAGTCCATCGCGACGCCGCACGATTATTGCGCTACGTACTCGTCGCCGGTGCAACGTGTCGGTGTGCTCCGTCCCGTCGAAGTCGGTCGAGTGCTCCCAGCCGGGACCAGTGAGAAGGCCGAGACAACGTCGTCGGTGACAGTGCGTTCCATCGTTTCAGTTCAGTGCTGGCGTCCAGACGACGGAATTAATCGGGATGTTTCGCCGCCTCGTGCGATCAGCCGCTATCGCGACCTGTTACGTTGCACGTGTTGCTTGAACGGGAGGAACGCGCGACGATCGATGCTCGAGCGGAGTGTACGCGGTGGTAGAGTTTCGAGCCACGTCGCGAGAGAACCATCCCACCGTCACCAGATCTGAATCGCGTCTACGTCGTCTCGTAATCGCGCGCGATCGTTCTCGCGCGTGTTCTCGCCACGGGCTCGTAGCCGATGAAGCGATGCCCGTCTCCATCGGTGGTTCGACCGTTCGAATCGATGCACGCCGCGATACCGTTCCGCCAGGCGATCGCGAGCCGCTGTTAGGGACGGCGACGATGCCGTCTCGGCGTGCCGACATCCTCGCGGGGACCTCGCACGAGCACCACGCACCACGGGAGATGGCGAGGAACAGGCAGATCGACGTGTAGAGTAGGTATACACGCGGGACGGAAACTCTCGCAACGGTTAGACGGCACGCCACGTGCGCTACCGACTCGGGGCGAGCGGTTGCGTTGTTCACGCTCGTCCTTTGCCGATACTTTGCGTTTCGTGCGAATCCGTTCGGTTCGGATTAAAATGGAGCGTTAAAAATTTCTGCGAAACAATCAAATTGATAGGCCCCCCCCCCAACCCCTGTATGAAATCGTGCTCGTCGATGCGAGCAGAGAAAGGCACGCGGGAGGGATTTGCGTTTGTACGCGGGTCTCGTTTTTCCTGGATTTTTATTATTTTTCTTTTTTTTTTTGTTTCCTATTCGCGTCGAATCGAAAAAGCTCGACAAACCGAAAGTTTATTTTGTCGCCCCCTCTCCCTGGCCGGTGCCTCCGCCCCGATTGCTCGTTAGATCGCGCAAGATAAACGGGTAGATTTTTCCGTCGCGCCCACCCACGTCCCCTCGTTTCTCGAAAATGCTCGCCCCTAAGGCTCGCGAGGGCAGGGTGGACGAGGTGGAGGAGGAGGCGGTAGGAAAGGAGGAGCGTTCGGGCGGGTGCAGTTACTGCTGATCGTTAAAAGGCGCATAAAAAAGGGAAAAAAAAGGTCGCGAGTAGGGGCAGCAGGCGAGAGAGGAAGCAGCGCGAGAAGTAACAATAAAAATTCGTGGGCATTCGTGTTTCGTCGCCGCGGTAGGAACGAGAGACGTTGAGGGGGTGGGAAACGGCGGAAGGCGAGAGAGAAGGAGGAGGCGGTGGTGGCGGCGGCGACGGCGGCGGAGATGGTGGAGAAGGCGAAGTCGAAGGCGAAGGAGGAGAAGGAGAAAGAGGAGGAGGGGGTGGGTGCAGCAGCAGCGTGTGGCGGCGACGGGTGTCGGTGCAGGCGCAGCGAGGGTGGAGGTGGAGGATGGGTATGGCGGAGCAGGGTGCGTAATGAAACGATATTGAGTAGCCGTGGTAGGGAGGCTGGTGACGAAGGGTGGGGGTCGTCTTCAGCCCTCTCCGTCGATTGACCTCGCTTCGACGAGGCGAAGCAACCCGCGGAGGGGTTGAGAAACGAACCGAGAGGGGGTGGGTGGGAGAGCTCGCGGCACACAGGGGCGGACGTGGCGAGAAGGGTGCACTCGGCGTGCAAGGGGCTGGCGGGGCGAGATGCCGAGCGATCCTCCGTGGCCTACCAGGAAGGGGGAGACCGAAGTTAAATTGACGAAAATGACGCGGCACCTTCTTTTTGTCTCCGCCGGCTGTGCCCTACACTCGTCGCAGCGCGATGCAACGCCTTGGAACGCCTCTCCCCGAAAAAACTTGAAAGCGACATTGGTACTCGAGAGAGCACGACCTAACGAACCGCGCGCTCAAGAGAGAAAAACGGCCAGAGGGACGAACTTTACTGCGGTTACTGCACGGCGGAATGCCACTCTATCAAACGACCCGACGACGACTCGATATCCAGTGTGAGTTTTACTCGTCCGTGTCGTTTGATATGCCACCTATTTTATCCGATCCGCGCCAGCCACCCACCATACGATATAACCCGTGCACCACGCGTACGTATATAATATTATATCTACGTGTAGATTTTAACACACGACGCCTGCTGGCCTCGCCGTTGTAGAACGCGTACGATTCGATCGGCGACGCTCGCGTGAGAAACTCACTTCCGAGTATCCGTTAATTTTTCATCCCGTTGCGGGAATATCTCGTTCGGCAACGATATCGGGTGTAAAGCGAGAACTTGGCGTTCTATTAACATTTTATCAACCATTTTTCGCCCGGCGCGTGTAAATCAGCCCGGGCATCGCGTGTAAACAATTTGGAAAATTACCAACGGCCCGTGTCCGGGGCGTGCTGTTTTTTAAAACGCGGAAAATGAGTTAATACTCAGATGGAAGCGCATAATAATCCATTAAATGATCACATGCCCTGTCAGATAATTATCAAGCTTGACAGAAATTAATATCAATGAACGGTATTAATGATCGCTCTCCTTGTAAAATATAACGGCCGCGTGTCGCGTCGAGTCGGTCGGTTTTAGTTGTAAAATTCATATATCGCGCAACGGTAATTTTGCCCCCTTTGTGCTTGATAAATTATCTCTTTTACGATACAATTTCTTTTTTCGTTTTTCACGCCGCTCTCCCTCTCCCTTTCTCTCTTTCTATCTCTCCCTTTGCGTACCGTTTATCCGCTTCGCGTATTATTTAATCGTGCCGTTTCCATCAAGTTTCGCGTATCTACTACCATCCAACAATGAAAACGTCAAAATTATCTCTGCACTCTCTCCCTTTCTCCCTTTCCTGCAAACTTCAGATTTTCGTCTGGTACGAAAAATGAACGATCTTCGAAGACTGCGCGACCACTTCGATTAGACCCAGACTCACCGTTCTCCCTCTCCACGTTCGACTCCGTTTCTCTTATTTTTTCGTCAAACGGGACGAGCGATAAATTCACAAGTTCCCCGTTAAACGACACAATTTTCCAATGCTCCGTTAGAGTATCGTTCGCGCGCGCTGCACCGTATTACACAGATCTACTGCCAGACACAGAGATACAATAATGGCAGAGAGAAAAAAAAAAAAGAAATTGTTTGAAACGTTAACCGGATGACAACGCCGTTGCTGATCTGCTCTGTATTTTAATCCGTCACCTCGGGTCTGCCGTCGAATTTGATTCGCGCGAAACTCTGCTTCACCGCGTCGTCGAAACGACGATATTAGTCGGCGCAAGTGTGTGTCCACTTGCATTTTCAGCGTTACCGCCGCCGCGCGCGTGTGTCTGCGTACGCATGCACGTTGCAACCACACCAAGCCAACCGTACGATCCGTCTCGCTCGTTTTCGTTACCGATTTGCGAATCGCCCCTCTCTCTCTCTCTCTCTCTCTCTGTTCCTCCGTTCCGCTTGGCCCCGGTTCGCAATTTCTTTCCATCTTTATCTTACTTTTTCTCGCAATTCTATCTCTCACACGTTTCCCTCCCTTCCGATTTATCTTGGTCTTCGCCCCTCCTCCGTGTCCCTCCACTTTTTCCAGCTTATAACCCTTGCGACGCATCGACTAGTGTCGTCTCCATCTGCACATGCAAGTCTCTCTCTCTCTCTCTATCTCTATCTCTCTTTCTCTCTATGTCTCTTCTTCCTCTAGCGTGTCGTGCCTTTCGTTGCTCAGATGCAGCCCGTGTCTAAACACGCGTCACGATAATACTCCTTTCTAGCCCGCTTCGTTCGCCGCTACCATTTCCAGAGCCGAGTCGAAAACAACAGTTATGTTTGCATACCCCGATAACGAAAAAGCGCCGCGCGTATCGAGAAAAAAGGAACGAGCAGAAACTCGACGATTTTTATTCAGGTTTTCATTTCTCTCTTTTTTTTTTCGTGCATCGGCAAGTATCGCGCGATAAGAACGCCGTTCTCGTAATTAACGATTTATCGTTCCGGAAAAGGGATGCGATGACTTCGATATCTGAAACGTGGCTGAAAACGATGTCCTTCGCACTTCCGCTTCGCTCCGTTCGAAACAGTCATACTCCGCTCAGTCGATGCCGTTGGACGAGTTTAGCGTAGCCCGCGCGACGATAACTCCTGGGTAACGTTAGACACCCGGTGAACGATAAACGGGTCGCGAGACGACTCTCCTCGTCGCTTAGCCGACGCTGATTCGCGTCCGTTCCACGCCACCGTCGGATTTTCGTCTCCTCTTGCTCCCTTTCATACGAGTCTCGAGGCTGAAGAGAGTCAGACGTCGGTCCCCTCTCGTCCAGTCTTGAGCAGCCTCGACGGTGGCTCGCGAAACCGCGGATCCTGAAATTGGCGAGTCCGCGGCGCGGACCGGAGACGTAATTTCGCATTGTTCCAGTATATTATTTCATTGCACGATATCGCTCCATTAGTTCGACCCGAGCAGTGATTCCCGAGGTCATTATACCAGCGGAGGAATCGTCGCGTAAGAGCGAGACGTTCGAGAGCGAGCGAGAGAACTGGCGCGAGAGAGAGGCTCCTCGCGAGAAAGAGGGAAGGAGCGCGACGGAGAAAGAGAGAGAGACGGTCGTACGAAGAAGAATGGTCCGCGAGGTCAGCCCACGTTCGTACATATTCTCACGTAGATCTCTGTGTACGTACCGGCGCGTGCACACCTTGACGAGCGTCGTCGTCGTCCTCGTCTTGGGGGGAAAAAGAAGCGGTCGCTCGATAATAGCATCGACTGGCTAGGCGGTTGGTGCACCCATGCACCCTGTGCACCGTCACTCGCGGGACAATGCACGAGGGACCGGAAGATTTTTCGGGGCCAGCTGGTGGTGGTACCCGGTGCGTACCGTTCGGGGTCACGTTAGTCAGTCGGTGGAGTTTTGCCAAAGCGTCGTTGAAAAGGGTGCGCGCCGGCTCTTCGCCGTATTGTTCGCTTCCGCGCTTTTGTAGCAGCCTTTGGCGGCTGCGTTTCCTGTTTCCTCGCGGACATTCCCTGCCCCTTTCGTTCGTCCTGCGTTTTACTCGCGCGCGACGCCGCCCGTTCGACTCGTACGTTCTCGTCGATGACGATAGGCTTCGGTGTCAATATCGTGGACGGATTAACGAATAACCTTCAGAGTCTCTCTGTTACTCTCCCCTTCTCTCTGTCTATCTTTGGCGAGCATCGTTTCGAGATCTTAACGAGGCACGGCTGGGTTCCATGCCTTGTTGAGAGACAAGTAACGCTCCGTGGATTTCGACATCCATCTTCGCCTCTCTGTCCTCCGCGTAGCCTCGACGAACGAGCGAGCGCGAACCGAGTCCCCGTAGCCGGTGAATGGGAATCTCGCGATCGTGTAACAAAGCGACGCTGATAAGTTCGCCTCGAGTAGGCGACCTGGCGGATTTTATTCCCGCCCGATGACACGAGTCGAACCCAGGCCTCTAACACCGATCCCAACTCCCCTCCAACCAGCGAGCATCAACGTAACGCGATTAAGCTATCGCGCGCGATCGCGGCGAGGCGTAGCCGTTCTTCGCGAACGCTCTTCATTACCAGGGGCATTTCTCTCGTAGCTGGCCATCGACTCGGGTCTCACCGTTCAAGTGTAAACCCTGAGCTCTCTATCCGCGCGAGGAGGACGCAATAGCTCGTCCTGGTCGATGGTCTCGCTCCGATTCGAATTCGGAGCAGAGGGTCCCCCTCAATGGATCGCTGGGGGGTTTTCGCAACACCGGTGGCGCACGCGGCCGATGCGCGACCTCGCTCGAGGAAGCGTCGGTTGCGCCGTTCGCGAATCGCGTCGGGGTCGTTATCGCGATTATTTCGTTATTATCGTCCTGAAGGCTTAGGCGAACAGCGCCGCGCAGGCGAATCGCGCGCGAAGCGGGAGTTTCGGACAAAGGATAGCCTTGTGCGTTCGTGAGAGCCAGCTGCGGCCCCACCATCATGCCCGGCCACCCATTTCCTAACCTTCTACTCTCGTCTAAACCGGATTGCCATTGGTCGAAACCGGGCGACGATTAGCGACGGGACCAAGGGAATACCGGCAAGACACCGGGGACCCTGTGCTCCGCTCGTAGGAGAGGGGGGTAGGGGAATGTGGCGCGCGCGCGCTCGCTCACGCTCCGATCTAAAATTGCGGCACGACGATTGGTCGGATGGGCCCCGAGGCCATTCGATTTAGAATTGAAGAATGGTGCCGCTATATCCTCGGCTCGCGGGAGGACGCCCCCGTCGAAAGTAGACTCTCTCTCTCTTTCTCTCTTTCATGGCTTCGATTCTCGAATCTTCCTCGTTTTGATTCACCATTTATCAAGGTAACGATCCGGCAGCGATCGCTACGGGGACCACCGGAAATTCTTCTCCGCGACGCGATCCCATTTGTTATCGCCGCGAAACGTGCTCCATTTCACTGGTTTTGATCCTTACCGGGAACTTTCATCTGGTGTTTGAAAAAAAAAAAAAAAAAAATAGAGAGAAAGAAGAGAGTTTTCATTTTCTTTCTTTCCTCTAGCGTTTCGTAATTTCGCGAAGCGTCGAAAGCGGCGAAACGGGTAGGGTTAATCGTTTTACACGACGGTGAGGTTCCCGTTGGCGAGAACCGCGTCACGATTGGCTTAATCCCGGGCGTGGTCATCTGCCCTACTTCTTCCTCTTCTTAAATGGCACGCGAGATAAGATTGGTTCGGCACCTCTCGCCTGGAATTTCATCCAAAGGCGCGCCACCGACCGTCTAATTACTTCTGGAATCGATCAAGGACTCGAACTTTGCTCGCCATGGAATATCCAACGAAGCGCGACCGCGTCGACTGGCGAACGCCGAGGAGGACGCGCACCGGCGATGGCCGTCGCGAATTTTTCGTCGAAAGTTCCGAAACAGAGGGCCTGCGTTCGACGCTCGAGAGCCGTGGTCCCCGTTTTTCGATCGCGACGCGATCTTGTTTACGTAATTAGGAAACGGCGCCTTGCGAAAGACGTTTCGAGCTGTTTCCCCTTTCCACGTTGTCTCTCTCCTCCGTGCTCGTTGCGTTTCGCTGTAGATACGTTCGTTCATTTGGAAATCCGGATCCCGTGTTTCGCCGCCCACTCGACGCGGACGTTGGCGGGAGGAAAAAGCGCGATTACTACCTTCCCTACAGGATTATTCTCCACGGAGCCCATTGATTACATGCAAGGTCGACGATGCTGCAACCGGTAGAGACGGACAGGGTTAATCGAACCTCTCGAGGAACGGGGCGATCTTAACCGGCGTTCGACCGTGGGGTGTATCTCGTCTAATTCCCAGCCAATTGTTTCCTTCTGCTTTTTTCGAACGACCCGTCTTCCTCCTCGCGTCGACGCGACTCACGTTTGTACTTCTCTCGCGTTTTCTCCATATTCGATCGGAAGAGTAACAGCGATATCGTACAGTTCCTTTAATGCATGCGCATCGCGATGCGACACGAGCGAGATATCCTTGGATCTTGATGTTTCCTCGTCGCGAGCCTCTTTTGTTTTCCTTGAACGGCGGTGGATGAGTGATGCGTGACGTAATCGGCGAACGAGGCTAAATTTAACGCGATGGAAAAGAATTTTCGTCCAAAGATCGCCTTATATTCTGGACAGATTTTTCAGATGACTCACTCCTCGCGGCCTTCAGGCCCGCACGTTCTCGCGGGATGATGATTCCTATAATTGTTGCGGTCGTCTCGGTGCACGCTCGGCTATTCGATTACGAAGAAGTTCGAGGTTCTTCTCGTCGCTTCTGGTTTTCTTTTCTCCTCTCTCCCTTTCAACGCGCCGATCGGTAATTTACACCAACAGAGAGGGAGAGAGAGAGAGAGAGAGAGAGAGAGAGACACGAACGATTGCGTTAAATTGTGCAACGTCTGTCCTCCTTATCGACGCGTTATTAAAATCTCGCCAAACGGTGAACACGGTTGGTCACGGTTGCGCAGAGAACACCATGGGTGGAGACGTCGGGTCCGCGTGGAGCTCGTATCAACGATTGGTCATACTTTCGACCCGGCGTCGATGGTCTGTCATTTGCATGATCGAACGACGCGGCTCGCTTCGATCGAAAGTTTGGTCGTCGCGCGGAGACCACCGCGAATGGTCCTACGAACGCCTCTAGCAACGATCGTAAGATGGTCGCGACGAGCTACGAGTTCGCGAATTCTCTTCGAGCGCGCGACCAACAGCCGTGGGACTAGATTTAATCGTTCGAAAATGGCACATTTCGTCGGTGTACGAAGCTCCGTTTAAATTGCGCGCCGCATTCGATGTGTACGCGCGTGTACGTGTGCACGCTCAGGCCTGACCGTAATGCTTGTCATACGTTTTTCTGACAGCCAGCGCGTGCAAGCAGATATGTCGCAGCGGCGACGCTCGGCGCAGATCCAGTTCGCGTTTCCGCAAACTGGCATTATACCTGTATTTGATAAGCTGCGTGGAACTAGAGCGTTTAAATAATGGCCGTGCAGACAACGATGGGCTACCGCGGCGATAGAGACCGGTAGGAGGGTGCCAAGCGGGGGAAGGGGACGGGAGGGGCGTCGTCGTTATTCGTTCGAAACGTTCGACAAACAATAATAATTTATTCAGATGTTTTTCATCGCGTCGCGCTCCTTTTGCAGCCTAGCGGGAGCGTTAATTCAGCCGTCCCGATCGATCCCGCCCCGACCGAACGCCAGATATTAGATATCCACGTTCTCGATTCGTCGTCGCGCGGCTCCTTGTAACCTGCGAATAATTTCCTTTCCCTTCTTCCTCCCTTTCCTATTTCCCCCGCCCCCCTGCTAGTTTTTACGCGCTCACCGCAAGAAATTCACCGCGTTTCGATTCGCCTCCGGGGTGGGATGGTTCTTCCGCAGGATTGTACTTTTCATCCATTACGACCTACTTTCCGCGGGATCGAGAAAAAAAAGGCACGGCCAATCATATTTTTGCGCGAGGATGGATTCCGCGGGAATTTCGCTGAACGTACCGAAACGAACGAGCCTGGCCGAATGTAATGCCTACGTCGGGTGGAAGTAAAAAGCGATCGCTGCGCGAAGTCTCGAGTGACTCTGCGTCCGGTTTTCTTGGAAACGAGCCGATTTTCAACGTCTGAAGGCTAGTCGCGGCGATGATTTTCAATGACGCGCGACGCTCGTCGCAGCCTCCGCGATTGATTCGCGGAACCGCCGCGCAGCGGTGTCCAGCGATGAGGCATCGGAGGAAACGGAAGTCCTGCGCAGCGCGGAATTCTATCGATGCCGCGTGGAAACCAGCACGTGATTCAGTTGGCTAATTTCTCAGGGACGAACGCGCGGAGCCTGACCGCGTCCGTTGACGGAAGAACGCCGAGCTTTTAATCGGCCGTGGCCGGCGCTGGCCGCGCGACAAAATCAATTCGGCGGGAGAATAAAGGCGGCAGCCATGAAAAATCGCCGGTACGATCTTCTCGCGCACGCGAATCCTCGTACGTTCGTCGGCTGGCGTGTACCACCGCGGCACACGCGACGACCAAATGGCGTGACAGTTATGGTGCATTCGCGGGACGCGTGGCTACCGGGTACCGGGTGTCTGTTTAGGATCAATTGACGCGCATTCGAACCGGGACCAACCACGGAGACGAGTCGTAGCACGGTAGCCACATTTAAGAGACAGTCGATCGCTAAGCGAGGAGATCGGTTCGAACGCGTTCGACTAACGCCCCGAAATGGGATTGTCCGACCGTGTTCCATCGCAGGTATCGATCGCGTAGGGAAAATAAACGCGACTGAATTTACATTGCAACTGGACATTTCGCGTTTGCTGTTTATTTTGGGAATTAATATCGGTCGGGAAGCGGTGCATTAAAAAACGGCGTAGGAGGAGGAGCGGGCGTTGGTGAAAATCTTGGCTCTCGGTTGCGCGTTTCACCGCGCGGACCCCCGTCGCCCCACCGGGTGCGGTGGTGCACGTACGTCACGTTCCGACGATAACAGCCGCGACTATTCGGCCTTTGGATAAGGAAGCGAAAAAAACGCCGTTATCGCCCCGCGTCTATCGTAGGCCGCTCTCAGCGACGAACGAGCGGTGGTTATTGCCGAGCGCGAGCGCGCCGATTCGAAGATGCGATTCGAGAACGCGTACGTGCACGCGCGGCTCTGCTACGCGGGCGATTGGCCAATATCCCGCTGGGCGATCGAACGTGGATCCGCGAAAAAGGGAAAACAACGGGAGAGGTTGCCCGTGCGCGTTGCATCGTCGCTCGGCTTTGTTCCGCCGCAATTTTCTTTCCATTGCGTCATCTTCGTCGGATACCGGGACCGGCGTGCGTGTTACCGCCGTGTGTCCTTCGAAAAAAACCGCCACGTCCGGTCGGTTTCTCGAGCATGCGATTTTGGTGATTTCAACACCGACGCGCCGGCGTGCGTACGCACGGCTGTTGCACGTTTCGCAGGAGTTATCGCGGTTAATGGATCTTTATTGTTCGCGCGAGGAGGCTCGCGTTTTCCTTCCGAACGCGGGCGCCACGGTTGCGCGCCAGTTTTCTCTGCCTATAATCGTCCATCACTGTCCCCGCGGCCGTGCCTCGCGGATACGTTTCAACCCTTTCGACGCTGAGATGAGCGCGCGCGCCGCGCAACGCCGGTTACTTATTACGATATGGCGTGCGTCGATTAATTTTTCACCCCTTTTGACGGGAGGGACACCGCGTCGATCGTATCTGGGTGATTGCCACGAGAATTAATACGCGGCCGGAAAATCTCTGATGAACTGAATAGAATTCGTCGACTGTGCGCGGCCACGGTCCGCTCCCGTTTTTATCTACGACCGCAACGAGCCACGATAGTATCGAGCGTGTGCATAAGGGCTCGTTGTAATTCACTTGGAACGATCGAAAAGTAACCATCGAAAAGTAACCATTTCGTTACCCCCGCGCAAGCACGCACTTTCGCTCGCGTAACGGCGAAAGGGGTTTCAAATCTTCCCGAAGACGGGAGAGCAAAGAACGCAGGGGTTAGCGGACCCTACGGTGGTCATCATTGTGTGATGTAGTTACGGTGGTGTCGCAGGTCTGGAACGGGTAGCGGAGGAGTTGATGGGCCGTAGGAGATGGAAGCAATATCAGGACACCCTGTACAGCGGTACTCGCAGCAGCGAATCATTGACGGCACAGCCCCACCATCGGCTATACCCGGCGTTCTCGTCGTCCTGCGACCCGGTGACCGGGAGCCTCGAGCAAATTGGCCCGCGTCCGCTTCATCCTGCGTCCTCCTCGTTACCCACAACGATAACGACGACAACGACGACGGTGTTGTCACCGGCATCATCAACGACGACGACAGCGCCGGCGACGGCGACAGCGACGACGACCACCACGACGACGACGACCACGGGCCCGGTCAAGCAGGAGAGCCTTCAGAGGCATCACCTGCAGAACCACCACCACCACCTCCAGCCACCCGCGCAGGACCACCACTGTCAGTATCAACAGCAACAGGAGGAGCGACGCCTCAGGCCGGACGAGATCAAAGTCGAGGTCGCGGAGGAGGAGTTCGCGAACGGTGTCGTCGCGCGCGAGGAGTCCGCCGCGAGGGCTGCGGACGCGTCGACGGCGGCCGCGTTGACCGCCGGTCCAACGACCACGCCGACGACCACCGCGGCGGCGTCGACGGCTACCGGGACGATCGCGGCGATCGCGTCGCCGGCCGCGACGGCTACCATGACCACGGGTACCACCACGATCCCGACCAGGCGGCGACGCAAACGCCGGCAGAACGACGGGGACGCGGCCGACGACAGAGAGGACGACGAAGAGAACGAGGAGGAGGAGGAGGGAAGGCGGCAGACAGAGGCGGAGAAACGGCTGAAGCTCGACGAAGATGTCGACAGGCCCGTCAGCCCTCTCAGGATGGAGAAGGATCGAGGAGCTCGGGATTATCCGACTGCCAACGCTACCGATACGGAAGGGACCAAGGTTTGTAACCCCTCTACTGATCTTTCTTCTTTGTAGCACGACTGGAACGAGGATCGTTTCTTTCTCTTTTGGTTGGAAGGTTGAAACGGTCGTCACTGGTCAGACCACGCGTAGCCTCTCTACTATGGTAGAATTGGCTGCGTTCGATAGAAATTTCATCGACGACGACGCTAATCAACGACTAACGATGGATGTGTTTGTTGCAGGAACGAACGGAAGAAGTCGCGTTGGAGCGGACACCGGTGACGACGCAGGGCTTGCTTAGAGTGAAGAAGGAGGAGGAGCTGCAAGAGGCCCCGAGTTCTGGCGGCGGCGGGCCAACGATACTGACGACACCGGCGTCGGATCCGGATGGGACCAGGTCAGGGTTGCCGTGTCGGGAGGTCGATCCGACGATCGCGAGGAACGCGATGGCGCCGTTTCTCGTCGCTGGCCGACGCACCAGCCCACCGCCAGAAGACTGGAAGCCGTTAGACAAGTGTTACTTTTGCCTGGACGGCAAGCTACCGCACGATGACCAACCACCCCTCGTAAGTACGCTTCTCGTAGCATCGACTGACGTGTGGGGTTTCGCGCGCGGTCTTGGCGCTCTCGCATCACGGTGGCGTTACCCCGCGAGCAACCAACGGGACGTATCGAGCATACCCACCTACCGTGGGTAGATTAATTAAAGATCGCGATCCGTTTGACATCGTCGCCGTGACTTGGACACGCCACCGTGACGCGTATTCGCGGCCATAGGGAGAAATGATCGCATTAGCCCCGGAGCCAGGCCCCGGCGGATCCTTCAGAGCGCATAATTAATCGCGCGGGAAGGACAACGCCTGTGTGTCACGAACGGATTCCTACGCGATCCGCGTCCTCGCGATAACACTGGCGCGGGGGTCGTTCAATTTTTGATCATTCCGCGCGAAAGAGTACTTGTCGCCTTCGCCGCTATCCCGCATGCCCCCGGTGGCTTTGATCGCTTTGACGCCGTCGCGCCCTTATAAAAGTTTCACGAACCACCGAGACCACCCCGCGACCAGCCCCATCTCCGACGCCCAGCCAAGCCCTGCCCGTCCTTCGCGTACCTTGCGCGAAAAGCGAATTTGATCAGGATTCGATTTGTCCTCCTCGCGTCGACGGTGGACGATACCCCCTCGCGCTACCACCCTCCTCCTCATCCGTCCTTTTCCACGATCATTTTCTTTTTTCCCTCCCACGCCGGCGGTATATATATATCTGTGTAATCAGAGGTTCCTTTTCCGCGTGCCTCGACCGTCTCGTCGACCAATGACGATGCCGGGCGGAACATAACGTGTTCGAATGTCGCGTCCTGCAGAGCCCGCAGAGCGACAGTAGCAGCAGCTCGCGATCGGCCGAGTCACCGATGTCGGTCCAGGTGGACCCGATGGCGGCGTCCGTGGTCGCCGCGGCCCTCAGCGGCACCTACCCCACCTTATTACCCCAGTGGTGTCTGCCACCGAGGGAGGCGCCTCTCGTTGGGGTGCAGCCTCATCAGGACAGCGCGACGCCGGCCGACCAACCTCTCGACCTTTCGGCGAAACCTAAAAATTCTCAGGTACGTGTCTCCTTCTGGCGTGGGTAGATTCGATTCCTTCTCCTATGCGGTGATACAGTCAGTTACCTGAACGAACAGAGATAGAGAGAGATAGAGAGAGTGTGTGTGAGTGAGAGAGAGAGAGAGCCGTCCAAACTGTTTTTTTTCTTTTCTCGCCGCTTCTCACATTCACGTACACGTCTTACGATTCGCGAGACAAATTTTTTTTACGTTCCTCTGTTCTCCACCAGCGGTGGCTGTACCACGAAACGTATTCGTACGCGTACGGATAATTGTACACGCGAGCCTAAACGTACGATCACTTTTCGTAGCCACTGCGAGGATCGCAAACGGTGCAGTATCGATTATATGGGTATGCTTTCTGTCGCAGGATAATAACATATCTCTATTGGAACAACAGAAAATACCTCTAAGGATGACAGCAGGTATCGACCCCAAGAGTATCTTTAAGTAAGTAATCCATCTCTCTAATCCAAAGTGCGTACCGCGCGCGGAGTATTCGGTACGCGTTCTCCAGATGCATCGTTCAGCCAATCATCGAGCGTGTCTTGGACAGTTTTATGCGAAGGGAAGTTGGGTCGTTAAATAGAACTCGCGGCGCCGCGGTTCGAGGCAGCGGAGCACCGCGTCGTACGAGCCGGTAATTAAAAAGTTTCCCCCGCTCGTTGTTTGCTTATTCGGAAATTTTTACCGCCGAGCGTCTCATTGTTCGCGAGCGCACTCGTTACGAAAATTTCCTCCGCGGTTACATTTCCCGTCGACTTGTCTGAAAACGACCGCGGCGCGCACACGCCTCCGATAGAATTCGCCTGTTCGGTCGAATTTAATCGCGTTAACCCGCGCGCGACCGTTCTCCGTTTCGCGCGCATCGTTTCGTACGAAGCCAGAGGCTAATCGAGTTCAGCATCGCGCTCGTTCCGTCAGGGTGGCTCGAAAATTCGCTCGAGCGAGGCATCGCCAACGGTGGCCACGAATAAAATCGGCCGTGAAAGTCGATCGCGAGACGAACCGCGGAAGTGAAATCGTCGAGGACGGTTAGAGGCGCGTTCGCGCGCGCGTGTGCGCGGTCGCGAATCAAAGTCGACGACCGATTACCTCGGGGATTAATTAAAGCGCGGATCGTCGTTCGCCAATCGGGGGAGAGTTCATCGTTCCGCGCGACGAAACAGGGAGCGTCGTAAATTCGCGGCCGCAGATATAGAGAGAGGGTTCTCCCTAAGTGAGCGAACCGCGAAAAATAAACGGCACGTCGATCGACGAGGGGGGACGGGGCGCGAGGCGGAGGCGCGGTTGACGAAGAACGGGCGGAGAGTAAAAGTCGCGGATCGTGTCCCGTACGTTGCCCTCGTGTTTTCGCTGTTTTCCCCGGCGGAGAACATTTTGCGCGTCAAATTTTTATCGTCGTCTATTATTAGTCGACCGTAATCAGCCACCTCCTGACACATCGAATGCACGACGTTGGTACCTCGCGCGCGTGTCGTGCACCGCGCGAGTAAAGATCGAAACGGGCCGGGCGGCGGCGGAGGGACGACGGAGAAGAAAAACCGTGATCGCGGCGGCGCATGCGCGCCGCGCTCGTAATTAACGATAAGATAGGCCCAGTCGTAAGCCAGTCGAAAGCCCGCCGGCGAGTGGAAATCGAATTTAGAAGCTCGAACGATCGTCCGAACGGAAATCGCCTGCCGCGTTGACAACGCGGCGCGCGCGCGCGGGGGAACGTCGGGGACAGCGGGAGGGTTATTCGCCTGAATTCGAGCGGGAAAACACCAGTCGATTCCATCAATCCTCGCGTCAATCGTTCGCTCGCGATTCATCGAACGCCAACGAGCCAATTAACGTACGCGCGTAAAATCGGCGAACAGGTAACGACGTATGCGAGCGAGGGACAAAGAGCGCCGGCTCGCGGCGATAAGCAGACGTTGTAAAGTTTAGGAGGAGGCGGGGGACCCGGTCGAAATGCAGTTTTTATCAGCTACGCCGGGGTCTAACGGAGGAGCAGGTCGACGAACTCTTCGTGGGGGGGCCACGCGATTCGCGAGGACGCGGACGGTGTACTTTTTTACGTGGAACTCTCGCGATTAATCTTATCGTCGAACAGCGGGACGAATTCGCGCCGGTTTTGATTGCTATCTGTCGGTTGTTGCATCACCAGGTTCTACGAACCCCGGCGACGCGATACTCTTTAATTCGACGGGACGATAACGAAAGAAAGAGGCATCCAGAGCGTACACGCGTATCGATGAACGCGGTTGGTCACCGCGGCAGGAAACGGTCGCGCGCATCGGAAACGTTCGCGTTACGCAACGCTCGACGACGAGCGCTCTCGATGCGTTGGCTTGTCTAATTTCGCGGCTCGAATTCATTCTAATGCAACCCGCCAGGTCGGAGATCAAAGTGTTAACGAGACGACACCGTCGGATCGATTCGGTTCCCGTGCGAAACACGTGCGCGCACCGCGCCGGCCACGTGGCCGCTCTGCACCACCGTCCGCACAAGTTGACCGATGAACCGCCTGTAACACGTGAGCTTGCGGTACGAAAACTACCTACCCTCTGACCGATACCCTGACTTCGTTACGATCACGCGTTTGCGCGCGGATATCGATGCCGCGCCGGTGGTCGCGCAATTATCGGACCCATTCGAATGCATCTCCGCGGAGCGGTCGGTCGGTGCATCGGAGACGCGTTAAAAGGGATGATCCAGGTGGTGGGCCACCGCGAGTATCGCGTAACGAACCGGCACGTGGACCATCTCCTTCGAGAGAAGCTGGAAAAGAGGAAGTTACGTCTCTCAATATCCTCTACTTCGAATTCAAACGCGAATCATCGCGTGGCCCACTTCCTCGACCCTTTTTTCTTTTCGCATCGATGCTGCTGGGCAGTGCGTTGACCCTCTTTCGGAGGAGAAACGAATTGTTGGCGGAGTAAAGGAGAGAGATGTCGAATGGAATGTTCTAGTTCTTGTTACCGCGCGAAACCGCGTATGACCGGTCCGGTGTCGGCCGTGGCGGCGGCGGCAGCGGCTGCGGCGGGCGTCGGTGGTGTCCCCGTGGTGGGCGCAGGGGGCGGCCGGAGGGCCTACACCGAGGAGGAGCTGCAGGCCGCGCTCAGGGACATCCAGAGTGGGAAGCTGGGCACGCGAAGGGCGGCCGTGATCTACGGGATACCGCGCAGCACACTCCGCAACAAGGTCTACAAGCTTGCGATGGAGCGCGAAAGGGACGCGTCCCTGACTAGCACCCACTCACACCCTCACGAGCCCGGCGCCCCAGCCACGACCACCATCACCATTACCACCACCACCACCACCACCACTACTACTACTACAACTACAACACCACCAAATACGACCCAAAACGCCTCCGCGACCACTTCGCCCCCGCAGGTGGATGAGGTAGGTTTTGGGGACAGAACAAGAGAAAAAATGAACAATCGGATATCGAGAGAAAGACGGAGAGAGAGAGAGAGAGAGAGAGGGAGAAAGAGAGTGAGAGAGAGAGAGAGAGAGAGAGAGAGAAAGTGAGAGAGAAGATGTGAAATGGAGAGAAAGAGAGAGAGAGAGAAAGGCATTAAGGTTGTGAGAAGAGAATAGAGAAGAGTGTAATTACGGAATCGAGGGGAAGGCAACCATCTATCCACGTTTCGGACAGAATCGAGAATTGAGAATTGGCAATAGACGAGGATCGAGAATAGTTCGAGGGTAGAAATACGACACCTGCGAGACTGTGGACACTGTGTAGGGGTGGTCTCCAGTGAGAGAGAGATAGAGAGAGAGAGAGAGAGAGAACGCTAGGACAAGCGTAGAGATCGTTTCGAGGGCACGCTTCTTCTGGCATCGGTGGCAACCAGTTTCGTTCATCATCTCGGTTCTCGGTCGTTTTTGTCTTTTTTTTTTCTTTTTTTTTTCTTATCACTTACCACCAAAATGTCCGATAATCGTGTGTCAGTGACGGTAGAAGGAATCCTTTCGTTCGTTTCCGTCGGTCTCGGACTATTTTTCGTTCACCTCGCGGACGGACGCGTTTGCGTTTCATTAAGACGGCACGCGTACAGTTCCTCTCAGGTTCGATGCACGTTCCACCGTCATTAATCATAATTTATCGGACGTTACGAGGCGAGATTGCGCTCGATACAGGCACTGTGCCTTTGGACGCGATTTATCTTGAGGAGAGAGAGAAAAAAAAGAGATGACGCATCCAAGGACAAGCGGGGAAAATACGACGCGAGGATAGGGGGGTGGGCGAGGAGGCGGCGGCGGTGTGGGGAAATCATGACGGAAAGCCGGCCGACGAGTGCACACTCGAAAGAGTTCGATCTTTCTTTCGTACGCGACTCGATTCGCGATTCAAAGACCGCCCATTTGTATCCAAGTGTGGTTTTGGTTAGGAAGAACGAATGGAGCTTCCCCAAAACATACCTCTGCCACGGCGATCGTAGAACTCGCGTGAACCGATCCGCGTCCATCCGCGTCCTCGTCTCACCCGAAACCGTGAAAAGGAAACGACGATGGACGACAGCTCGGTAGCGTGCCCGCGTCGTCGGTTCACGCGGCTCATTGTCGGTTGCCGTGATGCTCAAAGTAGTTGTCGAATGTTTTTTTTTTGCATGGGCTGTTTAACTTTTTTATCTCACTATTTGTAGTTTAACACACGGCCGCTTGGTCTTGGCGAGGTTGCAAGACTCGAGGTAAGTTTTGCGGGACGATCGTTTCGAACGTCTTCTTCTTGGACGCGAGCGAGAGCTCGCGACGGGCTTCTAGGGCCCCCGAATTCGTTCCCACCCGACGTATATATACATATAAAAATATATATATATGTGTGTATATACGTACGTACGCTTTCTTTATTTTCCGACCTCGACACTGTGCATCCTCGGTGTATGCGTTTTGTACAGAGACGGATCTCGTGCTTTTTCTCTCGGCACCGATCGTAGTTGCTGGATCCTCGAGGCGAGGGAACGTTCAGGACGAACGTATGGCTGTTCTCAAAACGGACGATGCGTTTTGCAATGGCGACGCCGCATGCTCGCTCGCAATCGGCGCGTAGCTTCACCCCGGGAGGATCGTATCGGAAATCGACGCGATCGACGACGAGGATCGACCACCCGGGACCACGCCGATTCGCGGGCGGATCGATCTTCGATCGATATCATTTGATTTCCTTTTGACGACGCGTTCTGTCTGCCTGGTGTCATTAGGTGAAGCGCAGGTAGTTTAGTTCCGGTAGAATTTTTTGTGTTGGTTCGAATGCATGTTGTTTGAGTAATGTCCGCGAGGTAAGTGTCAATGTGTAGGCTCTTTGTCGCTCGGCGGCGGGCGAGACGTTGTTCCCGAGCTGGTTCTCAATTTTCGACCTTTGCCTTTCTCTTTCTTTTTTTACGCGCGACTCAGGATCGTCGAGAGCCGCGGAGATTCTCACCGCGGATACAACATTTTGGGCGATGAGATCGTGTTCTTTGTTTGTATTTTGTTTTTTCTCTCTCTTGTCCTTTCTTTTCATTTTTTTTTTTTTTTTTGTTTTCGTTTGGTATATCGTAAAGCTTCTTGCGAACGATACTTTCTGGCAAAACTCCTGCATGACGCTTGGTCATTCTGCATTCGACCGAAGAAGAGTAATATACTTACCGCTATTTACATGGACAACCGACACTGTTACAACACAGACACGCGCATACAAACACAGATGAGAACGCCTCTCGATGAAATCTCTGTATAACGAAACCTCTGCTAGTCGTTGAACCAACTACCCATTCGAGTAATTTACGATCGACAACCATGAACATGTAAGACGTGATTTTCCTCGAGAGGGCATTGCTGTAATAAAAAAAGAAAAATAATAATAACAATAATAATAATAATAATAACGTCAATGAAAGTACTCAAGAATTTTCGCCACGGAGTAGGCTGTGCGGAAAACGCTAGAAAGAAATGTTCTTAACAGGTGGACGAAAAAGAACTGTCCGGAGCGGAAGAGGAGAAAGAAGTCGAGAAGGCACTGTTGAAGCCTCTGTTGTCTTTGGAAGATCTCGTCAGGTTCTCAGCCCTCGAAGGAAGCGGCCGAGATTCCCTGAGAACGTTGCTGCAACGGGGGAACGAGACGGGCGCCGAGTGGCCAGGGCTTGAACACGCGAACATCGGTCCGTACATACAGAAGATGCTTGCGGCAGCTGCGCCGTTTAAAGGTGAGCAATAAGCATCGCGCGCAACCCTCGAGCGAACGGTACGGAGCGGAGCCGATCAGGAGAGGAGAGGACAGGTGAGACGTCCGCGCGTTACGGGATTTAGGTTACTTCCGATAGACCGGTACGCGGCGACGCGGGTTCGAGACGAAAGTCGAAAAGTGTATTACAAGCCGGTGGGTCTTCGGAAATCGATAGAAGCCAGGCCCTGGTCGACGCGGGTCGGCGACACCTTTTCCACCTTCCGATCGGAACTTGGTTTAAGTGGCTCGAACGGTTCTCCGTCAGGCTAATCCGCGATCGAGACAAATGCTCGCAGGCGCGAAGAACCGTGACGAGATTCCGTTTCCTTCGACGCGACGACGCTGGGACGCAGCGACAGGCTGTAAACTATCCGTATACATCTCCCCTCGCTCGATCGTTTCAGGTATGGAGACGCAAGACTATCGCATTCCAGAGGTGATGAGAAGGCTGATGAGCGAAGACAAGAGGCTAAACAAGAGCGTGAACGGGGACCAGTCGCAGCCACCGCATCAGCAGCTTCATCACCATCAAACGCACCCGACCCACCCCCAGTCGCAGTCGCAGACGCAACAGCAACAGCAACGGGGCCCGATGACCAACGACGACTTCAATCCGAACATCGAGGAGGAGGCGAGCGACAGCGCCCAAGGCAGAGCGATCCTCAAGATTCCGTCCTACAAGCCCGCGAGCACACCCGGCTGCTCGAGCAGCAAGAACGGCGACCCGACCACGGCCGCGTTCGCCCAAGGGTTCGCGGCCGCCGCGGCTTCGAGCCCTGGCCTCTTGGAACGCGCCAGCCCGGCGTTCTCCGGTACCAGCAGCCCGACGAACTCGCTGGTCGGCAAGGCGGTGGCCGTCAACTTCAGGGACGTGATCGCGAAGAGCATCAGCGTCAAGTTCCAAGAGGGCCAGACGGTCGCGACGCCAGGTATGCCCGGCTGCCAACCGGCGGGCGTCGTCCAGCCTCAGCAAACGATGATGGCGGACCCGAGCCCGTTCAAAAGGGGCAGGTACACGCCGCCACAGCCGACCGCGCAGCAACAGGCCCAGTCGCAGGCGAAACCACAGGCGCAGGACGCGAACAAACAGAAACCAGCCACTGGCGGCAAGGGTACCAGGCCGAAACGCGGCAAGTACAGGAACTACGACAGGGACAGCCTGGTGGAGGCCGTGCGGGCGGTCCAACGGGGCGAGATGAGCGTGCACCGCGCTGGCAGCTATTACGGAGTGCCGCACTCCACCCTCGAGTACAAAGTTAAGGAACGGCACCTGATGAGGCCGAGGAAGAGGTAATCATCATCTCTTTCTCTCTCTCTCTCTCCCTATCTCTATCTCTGGTTGTACGACCGTCGCTACATCTGTCACCTGCGTCGACGACGTACGCACGCACGCACGCACGCACGCAATCTGTTCGTCCGTTTCTTTCCAGGGACCAGAAGCAGTCGGACGACAAGACGAAGGACACCGCGGCAGCGGCAGCGGCCGCAGCGGCCGCCGCCGCGAACATACGACCCGGCACCGCGGACAAGAAGCCGCAGCTAAAACCGCAGAAGCCGTTCACACCACCGGGAGGCATACCAGGCCCGAACGGGATCAAGATGCCGCCGTTCATCGAGGGTATGCCCCACATACCGTTCACGCCGTTCAACTTTTGGAGCCCGCCGCCGTTCATGCCGTCGCCGTTCATGGCGGGCGCGCCCAACGTGCCGACGATCCTGCCAGAGCAGTACTTCGCGACCAGCAGGATCCGCGGGCTGCAGGAACAGCAGAGGAACGCGGCGATGGTGCAGCAGCAACAACAGCAACACCAGCAACGGGACCGTGACGGTAGCAGCGCGGCCTCCGCCACGTCGGAGTCACCTGGCACCTCGAACTCTCGCGGCACCCCGATGAGCAAGGGCCCGCGCGAGGAGAGCCTGTACGACGGCCCCGGGGCGAACGGCAGCTTCCTCGACAATTTGATCAGGTCGAGCCTCGAGACGGGCATTCCAAGGGACCAGAGGGCGATGACCGAGGCGAGGAACCAGCAACAGTCGAGCGGCTCGCAGCAGCAGATCACCGAGTCGATGAGGAGCAAGGCGTTGATCGATCAGCTGTGCAGAAACTCGAGGCGGACCCCGGTGCCGAGGCTGGCGCAGGACAGCAGCGAGGACGAGAGCTACAGGGGACCGTCGGCTAGCGGTAGACCGATCCCGGAGAGGCCTGAACGGGTGCCAACCGTCGACCTCAGCCCGTCGCCGTCGGATCGCGGTCGCAACGACGACGGCAGCGATCGTCTGACGTCGCCTCCCACGCCGCTCTCGGTCTCGCGGGCCGGAAGCAGAGACGAGGACAGCACGCGGGACTCGAGGATCGACCGTAGCAGCAGGGAGCGCGAGGTTCACAACGGCGGCCAGGAGGATCGCGACCGAAAGACTCTGACCGTTCAACAGCCGGCGCAGCAACAGCAGCAACAACAGCAGCAGCAGCAACAGTTGAATCACTACCCGGACTTACACAATCTCTACGCCGTATCAACTGAGAAAAAAAGTGCCTGTGATAGTAAGCTTATAGTAGACCATTCGAGCCAGAAGACTCAACAGCAACAACAACAACAGCAGCAGCAGCAGCAGCAGCAGCAGCCACAGCAGCAACAGAAGGAGTACGGTGCAGTGAGCGGACTGGTTGTGCAATTGCAACGTGGCTACAATACCGGGAACAACAGGTCCGGCGAGCAGACGAACACCAGCCAACAGTCGACGGAGCAACGCGGGCCCATGAGCATCGGTATGGAGGACTCCGTTGAGCAGTAGGAACGAAAAAGTCGGTATCGTTGATCGGTAAACATGTAGAAAGTAACACGAGAGTATAATATTAGTGAGAATGCGAGAACGGAGCGTGTAGACGGCACGGTGGAAGCTCATTCCCGCCCGGTGCTCCGCGGTATCTTTCACGATCACCTGCGATCGCTGCGTAGCCACGGTTAGGGGTCGTCTTGGTACCACCGCACCCTCTCTCCTTGGGTTCGCGCTCGGCGAAAACGCCGCGAGACGGCTGGAACACCACCGGCGGGTGATAGGTACCGTTTGATAATCGGCTCTCTCACACGCGTACACGCTTGGACGTAGAAATATATACATGCGCGAACACGGATACGGAGTGCGTTGTCTCACCCGCGATCGAGAGCTCTCGGCCGTCAGCACGACCGACAAAGAACAGGAAATCGGGCACGAACACGTCGCGCGTCGGCTATGAAAGCGAGCGCGACCATTTCCTCGAGGAGAGAAGGGGGGCGTGAAAGCCGGCCGCCTCCTCCCGTCGCGTAGCGTCCGTATTGTAGATGGACGAGGGACGACGTTTCCGTGAAAACCGTGAAACGTGGGCACGCGAAACGTACGGGCGGCCCCGGCAGCCTGACCCTGCCCTCACCATCCGGAAGCCCCTCGAACGTCGCGAGGCTAGCTCGGGATACAGGAAACGAACGAGGAGAGAAAAGGAAAGGAAGGCGAGTAACGAAAATAAAGTGCGTAACAACGACGCTACTCAACCACCCGTGAACCCACTGCGATTCCATCGGTTACGCGTATCCGGCGCGCGATACCCCCGTCCAGCTGACGGTTGGTCGCAACCGGAACCGACAACTTTTCGACCACGGCGGATATTCTCGATCCGTAAGGGAGAACGCGAGTAACACGCGGATATCATCTGTATGTATATGTATGGATACATCGTAGTAGATACACACACACACACACACACACGAGACACGACGGAACGTTTTATCGTTACGAAATGCATACACGACACACAACACTCTCTCACATATTTGCCCCATGATACAGTGACACGCAGCATAGATACGTAGAAAATTCGCTCGGTGACACACTTTCACACGTATATAGGATATGAGTGACGGACACCTCCGACGGTGGCACCGTCGGATACCATCGCGAGGGTGCGTGTTTCGGGGCGCACGGCGTGGTATCGGCGGGAATAACGGGACGGGGAGAACAGTCCGAAGGAGGAACCTGCCCAGGCGTTGGGTCTTTTAAAAGGAGCGCGCGATTACGAAATTCCGCCACGGTTGCCCGGCCGACCGACGCGAGGCAAGAAGACGCGCGCGGGAACACCAGACTTCCTCGGTGACAGTGTTTTTTTTTTCGTTCTCGGAAACTCTTTTTTTTTTGCCCTCCGATTCTGTTCGCCGCTACGGAAAACCGTTTTTCGAGGACGCGCGGGGGAGGTGTACGCGAACACGCACGGGAAAAAAGGAGACGAAACAGGAAACGAGAAACCGTCGGTTGACGATGATTGCGACAACGTATCTTTTCCTCTGATCGATGTGAAACTACCTAAATGCAAAACTTATTACCTACTACTAACATTACTTAACTCGTAAGGAGCAACATAATTATATAAGGAATGATATATTATATATATACATATATTTTTGGTCATTACGGACGTATGCGAAACGAGAACGAGCCAAGACTTTTGTTGGCGCGCGTATAGGTGACGTTTTTTCATAAGGCGACAATATTTCTCTAATCTCGGTTATTTCGAGGCTGGCGTTCGGTAGAAACGCGTCCACCAACCCTCTCGAACGGGTACGCAGTTTAGATGAGGGCGAGGCAGGCACGCGAGACGCTGCTGGTTTTTTTTTAGGGACGACGATGGGGCGGGCTTCGTCGATAAGAAGGGAGGTATGCTCGATGTTTGTTAGCCAATTGAACCGTTTAATATAATAAGGAATTTACGTTGTACTTTCTCGTGGAGGGTAGGGGGGGAGGGAAGGGGTGAGTGGGCCCGATAACTCGGACGAAAAGTGGTCTGGATGGATTTGTCGCGGTCGACGAAGAACGCACCGCTCCGGTGTAACTGGGGCGGAAACGCACGCACGAGAAATGGATTTTAAGGGCGAAACGCTAAGGTTTACACGAGGCATTTCGAGGGAAGGGATATCGTTATACATGTATGGGGGGGGGGGGGCGCGCGCTTGCTCTCGACTCGGTTAGTCCTTTACCGAAATCGCGAAACGAAGCTAAACGAAAGAAAAAGAAAAAAAAAAGGAAAACACGAAAAACGTATTTGTTCTTACGCGCGGCAACGGCCACACATTTTGATACGAATGCAAATTTTCTACCGCGTAGAGGGTAACGGGGCGGCTGACGAACGGCGGCCCGCTGTCGCTTTTCTCTCTGGAAGGATCCGAGTTCTTTTTCTTTTTTTTTTTTAATTTTTTTGTAATCTTAACGCGTCGACACGACGGACTCGAAACGTGCACGACGAATCAGGGAAAACGGCGAAACGGCCGTCACGTGCGCGCGCGGACGTCTCTCTCGGCGGTGTACTTTCCTTTCAGCGACGAAAAGGGAGGGGCGAGAAAGAAAGAAAAAGAAATTAGACGAAACGATCGAACGCGTCGCAAAACGATCGGCCGCCCCGCGACCGCGATCGTTCTTTAAGGGAGTTTAGAAATTTCGAATCGAAGGAAAGCACGCTCGCGGAAAAAACTGTTCACTGGTACCTTTTTTCAGGGATTAAACGAATTTTTAAAGCTTTTATCGATCGTTTCGATGACGACGACGACGACGACGACGACTACTACTACTACTACTACTACTACGTTAGCGATTTTTAAAGAGTTGTCTAATTTGCAAGGATCAGTCGCATCGTCGAGTAGTAGGAAGCGTGAAAACGTCCCGCGGTCCTCCAGTCTGGACCGTGGCGAGTGACACGACACGAAGAACGCCAGTCCCTCCTCTTTTGACTAATTTTTTCGCAAGGTTGTCCATTTGAGCGTCGTGCGCGCGACTATCGAGGTATCTTCTCGTATTTCCGATTAGAATTCCGTTCGACAGGAGATCCTTGACTATAATAGAGATGAAACAGGTGGTTCAGGAAACGTAGGGGAGAAATGCGAACGAATAAATGGAAGAACGTTGGCGATTTCGTCGTTTCGCTAGTGTGTAGTAGCCGAGCAGGACGTTGGACCAAAAGACGAAATCGACGGGAAGCAGCGAATTCGAGGCAGGATGATTCGTTAGCCAAAAGATGAAAAAAGAAAAAAAGAAGAGGCAAAAGAAAAATAGAGAACACGCGTAGCAAAACGAGAACAACGCGTAACGAGAAGACACGGTTCTCCGTCTTTCTCTCGCGTGTCGAGGATGATTCGCAGTTCTGATTCTAAAAAGGGAATACATTAGAGGGGTAAATGGGAAACAACAGAGGACAGCGGAAACGAAAGGATAATTCACGCACTCATCTCACACGACTCTCTTTAAGTAAAGTAACGACTGAAAGACTCTAGGCTGTACATAAAGTATAAGGCATGTATGTTCGGTGTTTAAAAAAAAAAAATGCAAAAATTCCTTATTAACGCAAAAAAAATTATACCTTACGGGGAAAAAAAAAGTAAATCGTGTAAACAAGGCTATTCTCTCGGTGTTTTTTGGAAACTAAACTTAAACGAAAAATTTATCCTAAACTTAAAGCAAAAAAACCGTGAATTAAGGAGTAACGTTAAACGGATGAACATGAACTACAAGGGAGGAAAAAGGGTGAACCGCACCCACGCAGAGAAGCGCGTCGGAAAACAGAAAAAAAAATCACAAGTTATTGAGTGTAAACGTTAAGATCTCCTTAGGGTTAAAGAAACAAAAAAAAAAAAATAATAAGTAAATAAATAAACACGTAATAATTAATACGACGCTGAACAGCAGAAAACACAAGCGAAAAACAAAGCACTAATCATGATTGTGTGTAAACGTAAATTTAAACCTTACCTTCTACCTTGTGTCCACTAAAGTCACCCCTTTTTAATCACTCACCAGCCGACCACCCGCTTCGCGTCAAAGGTATAAATCGTTCGGTGTGATCTTTAACTACTCGATACCTCGAAGGATAAGGGAATAATGAAAACGAAAAAAAAAACAAACGGATACCTTTTTCTAAAAACATTCACCAGGCACTACACCAAAAGAAAGAGAAGGATATTTCTTACACTCGCCCCAAACCACCGCCCTCTTCTCCTGCATCCTTCCCGACCCTCCCCTTCCTTCTTTCCCGCCTTACCAACTTTACTTGGTAACCCTCGTATTAATCGACTCCTCTGCCACCCTTCTGCCACCCTCCATCCCCCGTTGAATCCAGTTCACCGACACCGCTCGGTGCGAAAGAGACTCCCGATATATCCCCTTACGAAAGATTTATCGTTAGATGTGAAAAATGAATATTTATCGTGCGGATGATTGTAAAACGTGCGTACATTATGATTGTCGTTAATTCAATTACAGTTTACAAAAGGTATACGTCGCGATGCTCTGCACGCGTTCTCTAAACACCAGGGATCGACCGCCGTCGTCGCTGATCCACGGTCACGTCGGTTCCTCGAGCCTCGATCGTCCGTTCGAGATGGCTCCAAACGAGAACGTAACCGACATTCGCGAAAGCAACTTGGAGGAGAGGCACGAGACCTGTGGTACTCGTTAAATTTTGTATTACCATTCCTCTCGATTCGATACGATTAAACGCACAACGATCGCTCGAGGATCCGCGCGTGTATCGTTGGTACGTCGAGGGAGTTTCCGGCTCGACGACGACGGTCCCGATTCCTGCACAAATTAGGTACGCGGCCGCTTACGAGTCTCGTCCGCGTTCGCCAAGGAACGGGACGATCGGTTTCGCGACAATTGGGACGATCGGCGCTAACGGCGTAATTAACGAGGCTGCCGTGTAATGATTTCCCAGTGACACAGTCGCGTCAACGTGTCTGCCGCAAGCGATTTCGAGCGATTAACGAGCACGAGGAACGTCTCGTTTCCGGCTCGTGGAATTCGGAGCTTCTCTATTTTTCGGGGCAAATTAACGGGATTATGGGTTAGCGAATCGGACGACTGTTCTGTGATTTTAAACATTATCGGCGTTCCAGGGGGGGGGGGGGGGGGTGAGACCTGTCCATTGGTAATCGTGGAAGCGGTTCTAGGCAAATTGTCGATGTTGAAATTTGTTTCTGAAAAAACATTGACGCGGGAGGGGGAGATCGCACAGGCTAGGGCAGATATCGTTGCCAACGCGACTGTAAAAGAAAAGAAACAAGTGTCGATTTACGTGGGTCTTTTTTTTCTTTTTTTTTTTTTTTTCTTCGAGGGAGACGGCGGGACGAGAACGAGAAATTGAGTTGTTGCGAAATTAAACGGCGCAGGGGGGGGGGGGGGGGGCGAAATTAGAAATCGCGGGCCAAATTCGATCGAGTCGCGAAGGCGTTCGAAAATTCGTTCTGACGAGGGTAAAGAGAAAAAAAATACAAAGCGAACAAGGGGGGACGAGAGACGCGATTTCGTTCGCAGTTATCCGGCCGTCTCTTTCTACGTCGCGGGCGATACGCTAGAGAAAAGAAGAAAAAAAAATGAATACGATCCGGCGAGAGACGGATTGGTCGAAAAACGGGGAGGAAAAGAAATCTTTAAGAATTAAAAGAAGATATATTATATTAAAATATCTGTGATGTAAAAAGTAACAAAATTTTGATGTATATTTTTCACAAATTATTGTAACCAGCTAGTGTATATGTGTAAGATTACGGATATAAAGAAAAAAAAACAAAATACTATTGTAATTACGGTGTGCGGAGACAAAATGACGAGTAGGAGAGAGCAAATCGAAAGCCAACAAAAATGAAAAAAAAAAGAAGAAAACAAAACAAAACAAAGAAACCAAATGAAAGAAATACGGGAGAGGCGAGATCGCGAGATTACGTTTATCCACACCGGTGGTCAGACGGGACCAAGATGGCGGGCATCGCTCGGAAAGTCGGGCCCAAAGATTCCCGTTTTTTTGTCACCTTTCTTTCATCGCTTCACTGTTTTTCGTTACGCGCGCGTTTTCTGCTTTTCATTCACTATCTCATCGGACGGAACAGAGAAAACATTCGATCGCCGACACCGACTCCTTCTCTTCCCCCAAAAACGCGTCTAGGGACGGAAAAGAAGCGCGTGGATTAAGAAAAAAGAAAAAAAATAGAACAAAAGACACGAAGGAAAGGAGCAAATTCTATTTCGATTGAAATCGTAATCGTTGATCGGTCAAAAAGTAGAAGAAGAGAAGAAAATTGAACGTTTATCGTTTGTTCGACATCGGGCAGCGTAGAATAACTTCCGGGCGCGTCGAGTTTCCAAAAACTGGAAGATTTGGTCCGATTGGCCCTGAAACGGCTCAATGTCAGCTACCTCACAGAGTACGTCACGTTTGGTAATGGTTTGCGCAGGGGATGTTCGCGTGTTTCAGTCACGAAGCGAAATTGGATGGCCGTCCAATAGATGAAACGTTTCCGATTAATCTTTTTTTTTTTTTTCTCCTGTATTTTCCCTGGCTCTTTTTTTTCGCTATTACTAGGGAGATTAATTTGAAGCACGGTTATTAAAACTCGCTCATCGACGATCGAACGTAACAATTTAACGGAGAACTTGAAAGTATTGATTACGAGCACGGGCCAATCACTTTCTTCGAACGCGGGACACGCGAACTCCGTCGGAGTGGGGTCGTGTAGAAATGGTCTAAACAGTTCCAAATTGTGCCTAAGTTTCGACGTTACGTTTTTACGACTCGCAAATAGAACGAACGACGAATGTAATACCGTAGCAGCAAACTGAAGCTTTAGTTCGAGGGTCGGGAGAGGTTTGTTCTTAGGGGTAGGAGGCGGTGAAGCGGGACAGAGGCGGCTAGAAAAGCGCAGGTGGGCGAAGGGGAGAAGAAAGCCGAGAGACAGGCGACTTTTAAGCTAAATTTTAAAAGTATATTACCTCCGTATGTATACGTTCCAGGGCCGTCCGGCCGCCATCTTGCGTTCGTTTTTACGTTCCGTTTTGTCGAATAAGTGCAATTAGGTACACTGACACTATACCCGGTTCACGCACACGTTACACGAGACACACCGCGACACGCGTTCGTTCGCACTTCCACACGCGTACACGACACGTTGACAAACGTCGATGAAAAATGGAGAAAACGAACTGTTACGCGCTAGGTTACCGTTTTTTAAATTCTATTTTCAATTCACGCATTCTCGAATGTTGGGATTTTCGTGATCAACGAAGAGCTGGCCTGTCGTTCACATAGGGATACACGTACACGCGTACACTTACACACAGACACGATACAGACACGACCACGTTCACACGTACACGCACTCGCGTACACTACAAGAAGAAGCCGACGTCGATTCGACGACGAAATACGCTACGCTATTTTGACCATCTTCGAACGTTCGCGCTTTTCTTCCCGATGATCCTCTCGGGGGTTGAAATGAAATTCTATCTGTATACCAAAACAAAAAAAGAAAACCAAGTGAATATCTCATCATCTGTTCTTTCTCGGCCGTTTCTCGAACATTTTCCGATTGATCGATCTTTGGATGGGGGAAAGAAAAAAAAAAGAAAAGAAAAGAGCGAAGAATCACGCGTCCGATCGAGGGTTGAAAAGGGCGGGAAGGGGGTGTGTGTTAGATCAGAAGTATTTACCGCCTGGACCAACGTAGAAACCGAGGGATGGTCCGGTCCGTCGTCGGTCGAAAACTTGGTACCTTTCTAATTGGCTTTAAATAAGCTCGTGTAATTCGTAGGCTCTAGTCATGCAATGACTCTAAAGAAAAGGAAAGAAAACGAGGGTGGGGAAAAAAGAAGAAGAATAAGACGCGAGGACTCGCTGGGTCCCTGGCAGCGGTCCCGGGACGCGGTCTCTCCGTGAATTCGTATACGCTATAAACCGACGTGACGCGACGTAACGCGACAACATACCGATTTGTGTTCACTGGGCGAACAAGTCGACGAGGCGTCGATTCGACGTCCGGCTCTTAGACACCGATATATAAATTACGGAGACTTCTAACGCGTGAAAAAAAAAGTAGAAAAAAAAACAAATAAAGGCGCGTGGGCCGCGCGCAACCGCGTCTCGTACTGCGCGCGGCGCACCCGGCCGAATGTGGGAAGGAAGCTAAATAGATAGGTTATAGATAGATATAACGACGAAAACAAAGCAAACGAAACAAAGGAGAATAAAATCGGAAGACTCGAAGCGCGCGAAGAGAGAATTAAGAAAAAAAAAAAACAAAACAAAAAGATGAAAAATGGCTAAGAACGCAAGGGAAAGCCAGCGCGAGCGACCACGCCTCCGACATCAGCCCGAATCGCGGAGCCTCCTCGTATTGCGACTGACAGCGATTTCTTTGCTCTGCAATGCTCTCACGCGACAGCTGGGAATGAACGAGCTTACGCGAAATCATCCGTTCTCGCTGCTGCCACTCTGCGAAGGTGTCTTTCCTTTTTCTGATCATTCTTTGAACGCGCCGCGCCGCGGAGAGACCAGCCGCGCCGTCGATCGACGGCGCGGCTGGTCGATCGTTAGAGAGGCTAGATCGTGAACTTTTATAAAGTATACTTTTATATTACAAAGTAAATTCAACGTTTAGTGATCATCAGATTCGGATGTCGCGCGACTGAAAAAGAAATAAAATTGAACGCAATTGAGAGAGAAAAATAGAAACCGAAGGCGTAAAGTGAAAAAAGTGAATACGCGCGATCGTTTGCCGCGTCCGTACGAGCGTCAACGGGTGAGAAACGAAGTTCGTTTAAACAAAGGTATTATTCGTCCATCAAAAAAAAAAAAAAAAAAAAAAAGAAAAAGAAAAGAAGAAAACGGTGATGTATTCTTTAAAGTACAATTACTTCTTGTTCCATACGCGAGTCGAAATTACTTTCATGTTCCTATTTCGAGGTTTAAGGAGCGAACTGAAGTCGGGGTCTCGTTTGCGAACCCAGAGCGAATGCGTCCTCGTCGGTCGCGGATCTCATTTTCCGCGATGGCTGGCGGGCCAGATCGGAGGCGTTCGGTCCGGTCGCTGACTATGCCTGGTTCTTTTCGACTACGTAGGCAGTTTAGGTAAAAAAACGAAGCGAGGAAAAAAAAGAGAAAAGTAATTATGACGAATAATAATGGCGCTGGTACTACGTAGTTAGCACCGGTAGTACTCGTAGTTTGGCGCTTTAGTTGTTTGTATATCGTGCCCTTTCGTTCCTTTACGTTTGTGTTTTCTAATATCGTCACTGTGTAAGCCTGGCCTGGCAGCGCGAGCGCGTTACCCACCGTCACTTCCGTGACAGAGGCGATCTCGTCGCGCGCGCGATACCGATCGACGCGCGACGATATCCCGCTCCGATGACGAGTGGCATCGATCGTGTCATCCGGTGTAATTATCGTAATTAGAAACATTCGCGTCGCGTTGAAAACGATTGGTTAAATCGGCTCGTTAACGGGCCCTCGAACGTCGACCGGGAACGACACGGTGGCGCGGCTCGGGTGCTTCGATCAAAGTCCTGTCTGTACCAAAATCACTCTGGAATCACACGCACCGGAAATTCAAAGTACGACCAACTAGTTACGGACCAAGTACGCTGAACTGCCGGTGGATTAATCAAAAGACACGTCCGAGCGACGTACGTCACGTATACGAGAAAGAGAGAAAGCGCGGAAGAACGAACGAACGAGAGAGAGAGAGAGAGAGAGAGAGAGAGAGAGAGAGAGAGAAAGAGAGCGAGAGATAGATAGATCCGAGAAGTGCCACCAGGTTTTCCCGCCGTTCTTCCGTTCGCCCTACGAGCCGGTTTCACGGACACCCGTTTTCCGACGAGCCTTGACGAGCGCCAGCGTCGCGGCCAGGCCGGGCCTGTTCCGATACGCTACAAAAGGTTTTTAAAAGTTTAAACTAGAATACCGAACCGAAAGGGAAAGAGGTAATTTAAGGACAAGTAGGAGAGAAAAGATGAAATCAATTGATAAAACTAAGCATCCAATCGGATCTAAAATCCCCCACGCTCCGATCCCTCCGCACCGAAAATCCCATCGGACAGATCGTCATCCATCCACAATGAACAACCCCTCCGGACAACCTATGGCAATTGCTCTTTTCGATTAAAATACAAAAAGGAAAAAAAGGCAACAATTCACCCGCATCTCCGACCACACACGCACACTCAGTGACACGCTAAAAAGTAAAAAAGCAAAAAAAAGAAAAAAAATTTGAAAGTTATATCAAGCGAAACACCAGAAGTATAACAATACACGCAGTTTGCTTTCTACATACAGCTACAACAATATCGCAGCCTCCCGATACCAGTCGTCTCCTTACAGTTTAAAGCGGGGCGCGTTCGTGACGGACGCCACTCGGATCTCTCTCCCCTTCCGGTCGAGGGTTTCGACGCTCGACCCGTTCGCGGCCAACGCGACCGTACCAAAACCCCTCGCCAGGCCATGCGCGGACTTAGCGCGGTAAAACGGGGTTCGAATTCGAAGATCTCGATGGCGTCGCGAACGTCCGATCGTTTCCCTGCGCGTGCCGCGGGTTGCATACTCACCCGGGCACTGAGAACAGATACAACCGGCAACACACAAGCAGCAACAATAGACATCTCTCTCTGTCTGAGCAGGGCACGCCGCCGATCGCGAGACAGGTCGCGACCACTCGCTACGATCGCCGTGCATATTCCGAGTTTTACAAACTACAGCTAACTAGAGCAAAAAGAAAAAAAAAACGAAAAAAAAACACAAAAAATATCTCTACATCTCACATTAATTCCAAGCAGTGATCAAACGCAAAACGCAGATGCCACGAGGAGCAATGCAAAAACAAAAAGTAAAAAAATAAAATAAAATAAAAAAAATAAACGCAAGGATCGCCCGGGCCAGCCGTGTATCGTCTCGATGGCGTGCCGCGCGATCGACGCGTTCCGCCTCGGCTGGGCGCTCGTTCGATGGACGATCGCCGGATCCGTGGAACGATCGACGCGAACGCGGCCCCAGGCGATCGTGGCACCGGGCGAAAAGTCCCCTCAAATCAAAACCCGCAGTCAGCACAGAATATAAACGATAAGTGCAGAGGAAACAAACTACTATAATAAACAAAAAAGGTATATATTATATATATATATATTATATATATATTATTATTATTAATTATTATTAAATATACATAAAAAGAATATTATTAATAACACAAAGAAGTACTATATTACTACTATTATTAATTATTATGATTCTTATTATAAATTTAATGAAACAATGATAACATTCCAACCGTCAATGTGCCACACGACTTTTTATATGCTCTTAAAACAAACAAACAAACAAAACAAAAAAAAAATAATGAATTGTATAGAGGGAACGCGCGAAGATTTTGCGATGATCGTCGTTTTGGTGGATCGCCGGGGAACGCAGCGCGGAGGGTAAAAACGGTCCTCGATCCGTTTCATCGAGACCGCGTAGCGAGGCTGTGAGAAAGACGCGGGTCCCTTAGGGCGTACGGATACCTCCCGATAACCGGAACACCACGAATTCGGGTCAAAGAGAAAATAAGGAAAGGGGCATGCGAGGCGTAGCTTCGTCGCGATTCCCAACCACCACCCCCTTCGTCGACCCTTCGACGAATTAAATCAATCCTCATTTCGTCGACTGCGCCTCTTTTTTTTCGTTTTCTTTTTAAGATCGCGTCACACACACACGCATACACACACGTACACACAATACACACGGACACAGGAACATCGACGCGAACCGTGTGCCGTCTTTTCCGGTTATTGCTGGTCGACGACAATGACGATCGATCGATCGTGATAGGACATACTTAATCGTACGAATTTCGTTCTTTTTTTTCTTCTAATTGCGACAATTAGCGTCGACTGAACAAGGCGCTTGCTCGCGTCTGGCTCTGTACGCTAACGACGAGACTCGTTAATTTAATCACGCGTATTAATCGCTGTTACGGACGTCATTATTATTATCGTTCAGATGGTTACGATTAATATTTTTATTAACATTGATAGTTGTACATTATTAGTTTTTATTATCGCTGCTATCGGTAGATTTATCGTCGCCTACTGCTACGCGTAACAATTATTAACTATTATTAATTGTATTGCCGGTACCGTTGTTCCGGGGGTGAGAACGTTTACGAAATTCGACGGGCATGCGTTCGCGATTCCACGTACAGACACGCGTGCACGCGTTCGCGTTACTATCGTTAAATCACTATAGATAATATTTCTATCACTAGTGCCGTGTAGAATTACGTTGCAAGAATGTTAATTACCTCGGAAACCCTTCGAGGACCTAACCTACATCACTGTCGTAACTATAGGCGTACCGAGGTAGGCGTATGCATGCATAGATATATACGTACGTACCGTATAAACGCGTGTACGTGCGCGTGTGTCTGCGTGAACGCGAACACGATCAACGTACATTTGTTAATAGTTTACTCGACGTAGTACTTATCATTATCACCGCCATCGCCTCTCATTGTCATTCTCATTATCGTCCCCGATCGTTGTGTCATCCTCATTATTAATATTATCCTTATTATTATTGCTACTATATTTTTATTCTCGTTACGTAGTCGTTCAAGGTTACATCGATGCTAGTTCCAAGTAAAATCGCGCGAACGACGATCGATTTCTTTCCCCCTTTCATTTTCAATCGTACCGCCTGTTTCTCCTTCCCCTCTCTTCCCTTACTTCGTTTTAATTAAACGCGAGGCCTTACCGAGCCCCGAAACCAACCCAAGTGCAATTCGTAATCTTTTCGTTTCTTGTTACTTCCGTCGCGGATAACTCGCGTTCCTTTCTTGTCGCGAGCCGCGAAACACCACCCATTCGTCGTTAGTTTCTTTTGCCGGAGCCCGACGTTTTCTTCCACGCCGCTGTCGGGTTTCTTCTCCTTTGGCGAGGGGCCGTTCTTTTCCGTTCAAAGTACTTACACACCTCTCGAGAACAGAGGGAAACGGTCGAGTAACGAGCGTGTACATAGCCGAAGGGAGGAGAACGTTAAACGGGACCGATTATTCCGTGTGTCTCAACCGACGTTCTTCTCCCTGTTCAATTCTCTGTTTCTTTTTCCACCCTTTCATCTCAATCTGCCGCGCGTCGATCGAAATTACGCGAACAAAGTGAAGAGGATAAACGTTCGATCGGTCGTTCCTGCCGGTATTTCGGTCATTCCACGATCCATTCCGCCGTACCATTCAACTATCCCCCGTTCCAATTGCCCGATCTGAACGGCCAGCGCGCTACTCGCGAATGATGCCGCGTATGCCCCCTTTTCGACGATCTCTTTTCCATTCCCTTATTTTCTCTTTCGCTGGGCCGAGGAATATTAGTTAGCGTTTTACCATCGACGACGATTTACAGGGCATTTTACACCGTATAGACTTGCCAGCGACGAGGAGTTTAACGAGCGAGGCGCGTCCAGGGCCCGTTCATCCGCGCGCAAAGATTACCGGCCGTCAGGTGCGAGCGTAGGCACCCGATCGAATCGACGCCGTTAATCTTGGCGCGCGTGGGAATCCGGCTCGACAGGACGAGGTGTCGACACATTCCCCAATAGGATCTTCGTTCCACAGATAGATTTTTTCTCTGTTATACAGTGTATGAAGCAGGCGAGGGAGTGCACGCGTCGGACAGACGCCGCCTGCGATCGTCCCTCCGCGCTGGTTCGCCGCGGCGGGGGCGCGAGACCGTCGTTTAACCAACCGTATATATCTAATTTGGGCATGAATCGCAACCAACCTTGTACATACCGCGACTTAGACTTAAACGCATCACTTTTCTGTAAACCGAAACTGTAACACGTACACACACATCCGGTGAGAAGGGAATATATAGGATGGGGAAATGATATAACAAGCCACCAGCCGCGATGCTGCGATTACGAACACGATTACCGTTACGAAGAAGCCTCACGACCGTGAACACTGTTTTTTCCTTCATCGAGTTTTCAACGCCGTTCACGCGCAACCCACCCCCCGTGTTTCAGGGCTCTCCGTGAAATTCGCGTCGTTCCTCGACGAGCACGCTCTCTCCTGACGTTCGTCGACCACATCAGTGGTCCCCATCTATCTCAATCTCTCTCTCTCTCTCTATCTCTTTCTCTCTCTATCTCTCACTCTCTGTCCATGTCCTTTGGCTGTACAGGTGGTACCGCGCGAGGAAACGCGAAGAGGAGAACCCACCCCCGGCTAACATTCCCGAGCTCCCGAATAGACCACTCGTTGCACGCACTCGTCTGACCGCGAACAGAGAGCCAGTCCTTCAACGTCTACGCGGAGGAGCGAAGCTGTAGGCGAGAACCGTGGACGCGTAGGCGTCCATCGGGGTGGCGCGAAATCGGTTGAGAATCTCGCCTTGCCGGAAGCTTGTTTCTTAGATAGCCCCTCGGTACAGAGACGCTGTGCTCCTCAAATCTATCGATATGTACCACGGTGTATTTCCGACGCGCAGATCGATCGGTTCACGGTCGACCGTCGACACCCACCCCCGTCGTAGAGTGTAGTCGAGCGAGTTCAGTTTCGTCTCTATTTACCTCCCTCTCTCTCTCTGTTTATCTCTTCTTTATCATCTCTCGTCCCTTTCTCGTAATCGCTCGTCACAAGTACAATGCAAACGTAACACGTATACACACACGGAGACACGTACACACACATGCATAGGTATCGCACGCGCTAAGAGTATAACATCCTTTTCGTACGTTTCTCGCGGTCAGACCGTGACACTCTACGTTCTACTTACCCTTGTATCCAACCCTTCCCTTGTCCGCTAGCCCCTGCCTCTCCTTGTTTCAGCCCTGTTCCGTTTACGCGGCATATCTCTCGGTAGAGTTAAGAGACCCTTGTACGGGTCGAGGCGCGCCGAAGGTCCAAGGGGATTCCATGAAACAAAAACCTCTGCTCGCAGCAGGGAACGATCGAAGTTTCGAAGGTACGAGCGCTACGGTTAGGTGTACGGATCCCGGGAACTGGACCCCAGGTCGCCTTCGCCTCGTTTAGACGTAAAGGAAGACACTTTCCCGTGAGCACGAGCAGGAAGATCGTACGTAAAGCTGAGGGAACGCATACCACACGTGACACTTGTACAATTACACGCGAAAGTACGTAGACACACACACACAGACACACACGTAGACAGACAGAGGCAGACAAGGTGCAACACGAACACAATACGCGCATATACGTTTCGTAAACGAAGTATACAGTCTTAGCGCAGTGTTTCATATAGTTAGGTAGGAAACGTCAAGAGAATATTTTTTATATTCCACATGGATTTTACAGTTATATATTATCGTTTCGTATCGAAAGGGGGGAGTTTGAAAAAAAGGGCGCGTCCAAAGCGTTACATAGATATATATTATAAATACGAGACCTCTCGATATACGTATCGCCATTTATTGTTTACACCGCGATGATTATGTATCGATTATCGGTCATTCTTATGGCGGTAGGCGCTGTCGTAAATATTAAGCAGCGCAAGGGAACGAGCGCGGCAATTCGCGCGCGCGCGCACCCCTCGACGGAAAGGGTGGAACGGGCGCGCGCGCGAACCGACGCCTCGTCGTTACGCGTCGTTGATTATCTCGTTAACGATTATTAATAATCGCGAGCCGCTAGGAGCGAATCGAGCAACGGCATCGCGTTCGATCGTAACTCGGGAGGGGGGGGAGGGCCCTTTGAGTTCGTCCACGGTAGCCCTACGTCCAAGTGCGAGCCGCGCAACCGGCCCAATTCTCTTCGAACAGGCAGCCGTTCTTCTATACTTCTGTACCTTCCACTCTTTCTCTCTATCTCTTTATATCTCTGGCCGGTTGCTTGCACCCTTCTTCATCTTCTTCGTCTTCGATTTCCAACTTTCATTCTTCGAAGGCTTTTCCTTTTCAACCGTTTCGCGGAAGACGATGCGGGAGAGCTCGTTGGAGGAACAGAAGAGCGGGATCGATCACGAGACGGGACACCTAAATCTGTACCTTTTACACGTACACGCGTACACAATGGATAGTTGTAATCAGTGACAGACACAGTACACGTACACTCGGATACATACGTACATACATACACACGTACACGCTGACACGTATAAAATACATTGTACATCGATAGACCAATTTTTCGTCGAAAGACACAGTTATTATCAACCACGCTAGACCAATGTATATCGCATGCGAAATATATCGAGACGCATGTACAAATTGTACGTTACGCGCGCGCATTACTGAGAATGCTACAGAGGGCGAGAGACCATTCGCGGGAGGACGCGAATTGTACAGAGTATGGACGAGTGGGCGTACGTAATCGTAGCGCGATTAGGGGTATCGTTTTTAAATCGTGTAATTAGTAACGTTACTTTTGTTGATCCATTGATTTACGGATCCAACGGGCAAAGATGAAGGCGCCAGTCTGTTCCGAAGCTGGAGGAGATCGTAGATCGAATTTGCCCGATGGATCGGGTAGACACGTGACCGAGGAAGATCGCGTGCACCGATAGCACCGCATCTGCCCGATAATTGTTAATTAATCGATGGTTATGGCCAACAGTGGGAATTCATCGACGATCGTTCGCCACTAATGGAGACGCGACTCGATATCAGCGGCGAATTGGAAGAACGGTAACTTTCCGATCGATTCGTGTTCATTCAGCTTGGAAACGGCGATTCGACGAGTCGTCCGCGGCGATCGATCGACGACGAAAGTCTCTCGATTTTGGAAAATTTTCGCGACATTCGACAAACGGGCAAGATCGTCGAGCGGTGCGCGGGTCCTCCGCGGTGACGGAAGTGGCTGCGAGGACGACGCAGCCAAGGTCGAAGCTTGAGCGAGAGAAAAAGACATACTTTGGGCATTCTTTTGAGTCGCGTTCGAGCGAATTGCGAGCGGATGAGAGCGACGAGTGACGAACAGATCGCGAGTAATATAACGTGGTTCGCAGCTTTGAAACATGTGATACGCCAGCCGGCAGAGTCGACTTCCGGTCATCAACCGAGGCACGGTTACGTGGGTTACGGAGGGAGCGGGCTGTTCGAAATGAAAGCGGCAGAAGACGCGTGGCGCCGGAAGTGGACCCGCTGGCTGACGCATTTTTTAAAGATTCTTTGAAGTAGGACGCTCTTTTGTTGAAGGTTGATTGTTATCAAAATGGTTGTGAGGTTATACTATTTGAAATGTGTTAACGATGCGACGCGAACGTTCGAGCGAACGATTGCCACGACTTCCGGGGGCAGAGTTAATCGACGAACGAGAGAGAAGAACCGGATTTCGTTGCGTATCGCGGAGAAGTCGTGTCGATCGTCTCGTCGAACGACAAACGAGGAGACGAATAGGGGGGCGGGAGGGGGGGGGGTAGGAACGTGCGTTTCCATTTTCCGGTATCTTAACGACTCTCTTCATTTCTTCTCGCCTCGATCTCTTTGAATCGCGAACATTCCGTGTGATTTGACACGCAAGTTGCATACCTTTTTCAACGGCAAGCATTTATCGTTCGATTGAAATTCCATTGCCGGAAGTGCACGTGTATCCCTGAAATCGCGATGTTCGTCTCCGAGGAAGCGTACAACTGGCATTACTCCGCGTACGGTCTGGTTCGAAGGCGTCCGATCTACGGCGAGTCGACGGCGTCCCCTCGCAACGTTTCTTCGCCGATTCTTTTCCAAATTCTTTGTTATCCGACACTCGCGAAAGGGGCGAGTGAATACGGAGAGGAACGTTCGCGACGGGACGGTCGTCGGTGACCAGGCTACCGAAAGAAAAAAAAAAAAGAAAGAAAGAAGAAAATGTGCGACTGATATAAACCAGTATTCGTGCGAGAAATTGTAAAATAAAATTCGCGTAACCTAGCCTTAACGAGGAAGATTAAATTAGGTAATAATTGAGGCGGCACCGCGAAGGATGGTCCTGCGTCGAAATTATCTCGATTGGCTGTAAAAATATCGCCGTCGAAGGTGTGGGGCCGCGTACGCGAGTTCCTCCGTTGAGCTCTTCGCGGAGGCCTCGAGGAGATCGCCGTCGAACGCGCCCGTTCCCCTTCGCACGGTGATGTATCTAGTGAGAATAATGTTATTAGGTAACTTAAGCGTACTTTAAAAGTGCATGACGAAATGCCAGTTGTAGATGTGTCTCTCCTTCGATAAGGAAGAGAAACCAGAAAACGGTGTAGCCGGAGAAGCGCGGAAAGGGACGTTGTTCGACGAAACCGAACAGGTCTCACGAGCGACGCGACCATTGATCGCCGGGAAACGAGAATTAAGCGAATTGGTGGCACACACGCATACAGACACACGCTTTATACGCGTTACACGCGCGAGAATCGAGATATTGAAAATGAGAGGGAAACGATGAAAAGAAATGAAAGTATGAAAATTTTCGTTCCCAGCGAAACCTGAAGGGCGAACGATATCCAAGGGAGGCGTTTCCGATACGGCGGATCACACTCGGTCGCGGCGTTGGTACGATCGGCTTTTTTTTTCCGTTCTTCTTGCTTTTGCTTATTTCGGACCGCCCGAAGGGAACGATCACGAGTTCCGCGGATTAAGGAAACACAGAGGACTAAGCTAAGGTGATAGAGGTATAAGTAAGGACTAGGGGAAAAAAACAAGTGAAAACAGAGTAACGGGAAAGAAAGGAAAAGGCAGAAGGCGAATTTAAAAGAAAAGGAACGAAAAAACAAAAAAAAAAAATAAATGGACAACGGAACATTGTCATGTGTATACGCGATTACAAATTTTTTCGAGAGAAAACGACAGCTTTACCGATAGTTAAACAATAGTTTCTTCGCAACACGGGCACACGTAACGAACACACGACACACGTACACGGGGACACTCACATGAAAGTACACGCATACATGTAAAGCGATCCATGCGACGAAAAAAAAAAGAAAAATGCAAAAAATAACAAATTGTACGAATATAACGTTTGCAGTTAGGTGGGACCAAAAACGACTTTATATCTCTATGTGCATATCCAAGCAACGTGTAATTTAATTAATGAATTAATTAATTATCCATTATTAATGACTAGGTAAAGAAAAAGGATCCATTGATAGCGATCAAGGACGATGACGAATCATTAACCAATAATTAGATTATTAAGTTTGTTTATTGATGCATTATTATATGATATAATTATTATTATTAACTTTATTGCCTTTATTATTATTATCATTATTATTATTTTATTTTATTTTATTTTATTACGATGATTAATGACGACGATAATATTATTATTAATATTATTATTATTTAAATGACGTTTTAAGACATGATTATTTAGATACCGAATAGAGCAGTACGTATCATTAATTATTTTTAATTATTATTATTATTATTATTATTATTATTATTATTATTATTATTATTATTATTATTATTATTATTATTATGAGATATTTTGTTGTATTATTTTCAATAAAATCGAATTGAAAATATTTAATTTCCTCGGTTTTACTTTTATTTTTACTTATTACGCAGGAAGTTCTAGATTTCTTCTTTCTTTCTAGCCGCGTTTGCATACAGCTACTTTTACTCGAAGTACGGACGCAAACACGAGTTTCGATTCGTTATCTTCGAGGTTCACTGAAAATCGTACAAGTTTCGGAAACAAGAGAGAAGATTTTGTCCAAGGAGAAAAATGGAAAGAAAGACATGAAATCGCAGCTCATCATCTGATCCCATTTTCATTCTTTTTTTTCTTTTCAGTGATTTCGTCTGATTGGTTATCGTTTCGTCTTAATTACGTTTTTGTTCTTCTTTTCAGTATCGAATCTTAATTGGCTGCGTCTGTATACGATTTTTCTGTCCGCCGAACCCCTCCGAGAACACCCTCCTCTTATGCTCCTTTCTCTTCTCTCTGTATCATCTCTCCTCTCTCTCCTCTCTTTCTCTCTCTCTCTCTCTCACACATAATCTCCCTCTTACTTTCACGTATCTTCGGATGATTGTCGAGACTCGGGAAGAACGGGGGATGACGAACGATTTGAGCAACAGCATCTTTACACACGCGCGTAGAACTATACAATGGGGAAACAAATTTTGAGAAGCGACAGGAAAAGAGGAAAAAGAAGGGAAAACGCTAGAGGCGAAGAGGCGGAAAGGGGGAAAATTTGTTGATCGACGTAGAAAGATATGTAAAATACGATCGAGACGAGAACAGAGAGCTCTAAACGGAAAGCTTGTTAGTATACAAAAGTTGCAGGAGGAACGCGTGGAAGCAAACATACAAAAACGAAAGAGAAAAGGTGGATATGAATTAAAATACGATTTTACAACAGAACAAGAACAGTGAATCCAATGTGAAAAAAAAACAAGATGAAAACAGAGAGAGAAAACCAAGCAAAAAAAAAAAAAAGAAAGAAAAGAAAAAAGAGAATGGAAAATAGTTGTAAAAGCCACACACACATTACGCGTACACATACACACACACAAAAAAATGTACTAAGTAAGTTCATACTGCGTATTGCCTTTCTGACTTCGGTGTGAAAATATATAAATAAAAAAAAAATGTCAGTCGCGCCGGGACCCGGGGATTTTCGAGCGTCCGAATATAAATATAATAGATATTTAATAGTGTCCCAGAGGGATGCACGATTGGTCGCGTTTCCCGTTTCCCTGGCCTCTCCGTTCGCTTTCTTCTGTTTCTTTTTTTCTACTTTTTTTTTCTTATTCGAGGACGGACAGAAAGAGAGGGGAAAGGAACGAACCGAAGGTTAGACACGAGGAACGTCTAACGCTCCGGTAGACAGGGGTGGGCTTCGACGCGCGAGGAATCGTTCTCCTCTTCTTCTTGTCTCGCCCGGCGCCTCGCTCGATCTTTTCCTCCGTCTCGAACGCTTTCACTCGAGAACGGTCGTCGATCAAACGGGCCGGCTATCCAATCCTAGATGAACTATCGATGGGAAACGGGATCCGCGACAATGCGCGTCGCAAGAAAACGAAAGGTATCTCTTTTTTCACGTTTCCGCCAGAAATATGTCCCAGGACGCCCAAGTCCCCGCGTCCCCCGCCGGCTGTGTCTGTTTCATGTTTTTCAATATTTGTAATTTATCGATAAAATTATAAAAGGTATCGATAACAGTCTAAAGTGTGCGCTACTCTACATAATATTATTATATATAAAAGTATAAAAGTATACATTATATATATATATTATATATATATACATATATATTATATATGAGAAGTATAATATATATATATTATACACACATTGGGATTGGTGAGAATATACGGTTTTTTCGCTTTGGAGTGTTATTTTCTGAAAATATTGAACAAAATATGGAAAAAAAATTAAAAAATAAAATCAATGAATAAAAAAAAAAAAGAAAAAAACACGAACGAACAGTTCTACTGTGATTCTTTTTATTACTGACACCCGCAAGCTTGCGACGCGCGCCGTCGCGATCCGATTCGATTCTCGATGAAGCTGGCAAATTTTTCAGCAACGTCGCGTCGAGTGATATCAACTCGATGAAGCTGGTACAAAAAAAAAAATGTCGAATTTACCCACGAATGACAGCGACCGAGGTTCAATCGAGGTTCGACCTTTCAGCATCTGTCTCGTTTACGTTTGTTTAAAGTTTCATTTGTGAAATTTAGTCTCGCGAAATTACAGAGGGCCAAAGAGGAGTCGGTCGATGGGTCCAACGTTTGCGGTGAGCCCGCCGAAAAGTTTCTGCCAACCCTTCCGCGTCTATTCAAGAGTTTGCTCGGCAAACCGGTCATCGTCGAGAGCGACGAGCCCCGGGAACTTATCGAGTTAGATCGCCACGTACGAATCGAAACAATGGGGAACTGAAGCGCATGGAATCGTTTCTTTCCACAGATCGCTGGGAGATCTCCTTGGAGTTACCGATTACGCCACGAACATGGCGTCTTTTTGGTTTTTAGACACGTTGGCTGGACAGGTGCTGCGTTACAGGGATGACCTCGACGGATATTACATGGGTGTCTTGATCAGTTGGTTAGCTGGGGAAATTAATTTGCTTCGAGGTAACCAGTTTATCAGATACATTTCACTTTACGGTATCCTTCTTCTTTACTTCTTCTTTGTGACCTGCAACAGATAGGAAGTGCAGTCGAGAGGAGTTTTTCCGAGAGTTGAAGGACATCTTTATCCTGGCGGCCACGAAGATATCCGAGCAGAAGCAGCTACCTTATTGGGAGGAACTCGAGTTTCATTCTGATACTGAAGAAGAAATGGAGGGGAAACTGTCAGCAGAAAGTTTACAAGAACCCATTCTCGAAGAAAGTGGCAAGCGATCGAGTACCATTGATCCAGCTTCCGCGTTAAACATCGTGATGGAAGCTACTTATGATATGTGAGTTATTATTTTATTATCGAATAAATTCTTGCTGGATTAAGAGCAATTCTCGTTTATCAGGTATGCAAATGAGTTACGGTACTCTCTAATTTACGCGGTTTTCGTAGAACCGCTTGAAGTCCACTATTATACCTTGCCGTTCACTTTGCGTACACCTCGGCCGATAAAGCTTGCAGATTCCAAAACGGAGCCTTTTCACTTGCAACTAAAGAAAAGTTTTCACAAGAGTGAAACGCTTCAAGTATTTGGAAAATCCAGGAAAGCTAAAGGTAACGCGGTGACCTGCTTTGTTGCGTCAATTCCGAATTTATTCGATACTAATTACACGTTTTTTATGTTACAGGTAAAAAGTCCAAAGCTGGCGCGGGGGTGCCTGTGACTCCCGCACCTTCTTTGACCGATGAAATGAGTTTGATGTGCGACCGTCAGTTCATAATGCCATTGATCGAAGCAAACGAGGCACTGGAAGTATTTGAAGCGCATAGGACGAAGAGTAACATTAAATAACAGACGAGAAAAGCGTTTGGAAAATACTCTCTTTATTTATTCAAAATTTACAATCTCTGTCAGTCTGTTACAAGGAGAGTACCCCATTCGAGGCACTTAAAATCTTTGACAGTGGTGAGGTTTGGAGGGACGTCGAGTTTCACAAACTTCGTAGAACCCGAAAGTTTATCCGGGGATTGACCTAATTGTCCGTACTTGTTGCAGCCGCAACCCCAAAGTGTCCCGTCATCTGTGGAAAAATGATTCTCGTGAATAACTTGGCTACCGTTAAATATCGATGCACTTTTTTTAAACTTACCCATCATACAAATCGTGAACGTGTTTCCGCATCGAGCTCTCTTCACCATTAGATCCACGGTCTCGTTTTGTTCGTTCGTGAAATCGACCAACGTGGGCACGGCGATCACTTTGCTCTCCTGGCTAAGCAACCCCAATTCACCGTTCGTATTCCATCCCCACGTATACAAATCACCCTGCGCGAAGAGAACGACCCGTTACAAAGTATGTTCATCGATCTGTTCTATTGTTACGAGAATGTCCATTAACTTGATCTGTTACGACGGCGGTGTGCCAACCCGCGGCCGAAATCTGTACAACTTTAATGCCAGCTAAAGCTTCGACGAGCACCGGATTATCGCAGTCCTCTAAATCGTTGTGCCCCAGTTGACCACGCCTGTTTCGTACGAGTCAACCCGTTTCACTTTGATTCTATCGATTTACCAAATAATATACGATCGAGGCGGTACGTACGTTCCCATTCCCATCGAATAAATGTCACCGTTCTCTGCTAACAAGACAGTATGGTCGAACCCACAGGCGATATCTGTGAATTGAACCCTCTTTGGCATATCGACCAATGTGGGGACATTGAAGACCCGACCTAAATCACAGTTCGAACGTGTATTCAAGTGTTACTTATTATAGCCAGAGTAACAGACATCTACCTAAATTAGTGAGGACTACCGTGCAGCCTGCTTGCAATATTTTAACTGGGTACTCATTTTCTGAGTCGCTGCTATTGCAAATAAAATTGTTTACTTTCTTCCAGGAGTTTTCATAGATCTTATATTGCCACATTTCATTATTGGTAGTCATTATTATTATATTGTCCTTGCCGATTGCAGCTTGCTTGCAGCTACAATAACAGCAGAGTCAAAGTCAGATGGATTTTCTTTTCTAATCATCCGACTCAATATAAATTACCTATCCGACGACTTATCCGGTATCTGTATTAGTTCAACAGATGAGTCTGTATCTTTAGAACTCTCCCCAGATTTTTTAGAGATATATAACTCCGACCCTTTCCAAAGAAGAAAATAACCCCAGCCTATTTGGAAGTCTGTGAGACCATTAAACGGTACTTTGGTGAACGAATCTACTATCAAGGTAATGTCCTCATTGTTAGTGAACAATGTAGTGGTATTGAAACCAGCGTAATAAAATGACATGTTTCAAAGAAACAAAATAAACTCTTCTGTGCAGTGATCCCAGTTATTTTTTATTATTGAACGCTCCACCTAAATGATGCGTTGATAAAGAAATGGAGTGCACCTGCCTGTTTACGTTTCTACGTAAATATCGCGAAGGATTATTGGTCAGGTGATGCAGGTAGCACCAGGTTTCCTTAGATACGAAAGAAACAACACGACAAACTCGACGAACGATAACCAAAGGATTGACGTGTGGTCGACGGTCACCACGTTTTCAGTTCCCGTTTTATAAGTAACAAACGAAATATGGTAACGAATCAAGATACGAGATTAATATCTAATGCACTGCACCGTACATTGCGCACCTTCCTCTACTGTACAAAAACAGACACGTTTTTCTTCACGAGTTCTACGAATCCTAACCTATAAAGAACTTCACTCTTTGGTTTGAACACCGCCAGCTAAATCATTACATCTTTTGTACAATAAAAAAGACTCTGCTTAACCCGTTCTTTATCCTCATTCTACTTTGAACTGATAAACAGGCTCGCATCGATGAAAAAATTCGTAATTTCCCAACGACAGATTCATAATCTTCCCTCGAGCACGGTAGTGCCATCGCAAAAAGTAGTTTCGTCTGCTGGGTTAACAAGCGCGCGGTATTTGAATTCAAATTTTTAAACACTATACAGATTTGTGCCTTTTTTTCAATAACAGGGGCTGTTAGCGATCTTGAGAAAATTGCGCTCGAACCCAGATAAAGAATTACGATTGCTCCTTCTGGGATTGGACAATGCTGGGAAGACGACGATCTTAAAGTCTTTGGCTAGTGAAGATATCACACAGGTATCGGATTTTTTTACTACTTATACAGCAGTTCCTCAACTGCTTCCTGATTTAACTGTTTATTGCAGGTAACACCGACACAAGGCTTCAACATAAAGAGCGTTCAAAGCGAAGGTTTCAAGCTGAACGTTTGGGACATAGGAGGAGCTCGAAAAATTCGTCCCTACTGGCGAAATTACTTTGAAAATACAGACGTTCTGGTAAATTATCTTAGCTACTTAAAACATCGCCGTATCATGCATCAAAACGATTAAGAGATTCTTAACATTTTCCTTTGTAAAGATATACGTGGTGGACAGTGCGGATATAAAAAGACTAGAAGAAACGGGTCAAGAGTTAACAGAGCTCCTACTTGAAGAGAAGCTAAAAGGAGTTCCGTTACTGGTGTACGCAAATAAGCAGGACCTTGGTCAAGCAGTCACCGCAGCTGAAATCGCGGAAGGACTTGGATTGCACAATATTAAGGATCGCGATTGGCAGATACAATCATGCATCGCCACCGAAGGAAAAGGCGTTAAGGTAGATAGACGACTGATCATCTAAACGCGAAATTGAGACCGTAAAGGGACTGATTTTTTCGTAGGAGGGCCTCGAGTGGGCGTGCAAGAACATCAAGAGGAAGTAACGGTGGCGACCAAGAGAACAAAAATGGTTCACGATGTGTTTTGTACATCCAACATACGTTTTATTTGGCTTTTACCTAATATTTACAGGAGCTGCTACAGACAACGCAAACGCAATCGAACGGATCTAGTCGTTCAGATTCCTTCACGGAAGGAGCTTTCGTAAGCTCGAAAAAAAGCTTGTCGCTGCCGCGATACGTGCCTTCTCACACATGCGTGTTCTTCTCGTGAGATAGAATTTTCTTATTGGTCCCCTTAGATGAAAATAAATATGGAAACGAAACAAAGAAAAAGAGATACAAGGACATTGTATAACTGGTGCTTTTGATCACTCTCGATCGAAACAAGGAAAACTTTGCACCGTAAAACTAAAAGAATTAATGCACAAAAGCAAACGGGAAATATTTCTCGCGTAAGATTTAAGGTGAATAAAGGATTCTGTAAACTTAAAAACCTACTTATACGATAACTTCATCCACTGGTGGATTCTTTATGTACACGTAAGAAAACTAAAGGGGTATCGAACTCAGCGTCCCCCTACTTCTTTGTCTCTTCCTGTGAATCGTCCTTTCCTTTTTCTCCGACGCATAATGAATGCCTTATAGACTATAGATATAATTAACAGCCGTGTGCCACGACCTCGTAGAGTCGACTCTAAAGATCTTGAAATGTCTCTCTCACAGGATACACTCGTTTTAAGAATCAAAGTTCACTGTGAATATTCTCCGTGGTGATTCGGATCTCCTCTTCGTGGAAGTCGACGCACTCGGCTGGATATTTCTCCTGGTAATTAAGAAGGAATTCAATTAGTATACACGCATTATACCAGTGGATGAACACTGTTCGAGACGTTTCACTTACGATGCATCTTTCATGACCCATCAGGGCCCCGTACAGCGACCAGAAATTAGTGCCCAATTTATTGCTGACAGCCAAGGCAGCTGGGAAGCTGGTAACTTTTAGCAAAACGCTTCGCAGAGTTGGCTGCTCCGTGGGTTCCTCGTTCTTCTCGCTTATGCTACACAGAATCTGTTTCGCGCATTCCGGCCTCTTCGTCGCCCACTTGTACGCTCGATAGGACTGGAAATTAACGTTCGAATTAACGATTCTGAAGCCGTGGCTGTGGTACAGTGCTCCATCTATATTTCTCACCTTTAGCATGGGACTGATTATGTCATAGTTGATCATGTCGCTGAGCCTGTTGCTGATCTCTCTGGCGTTCACTCGGGACATGATGAATCCTTTCTCGGAAGCGAGGGCGATCAGCTCTTTAACGTACGCTACAGCTGGCTTGATGTACTGCGAGCTCTCTATCTTTATTCCCAGATGCCTCTTTCCCACTGCGTTCACTAACCTGAATTGAAAAAAGATATTCAACGATTCTACTCGCGATCGAAATTCTTCGACAGCGTTTCCCATATTGCTGCAAAGTAAAATCCAATACCTCGAAAGACTCTCCACGGGCTTCATGGAATCGAACATCGCCGACTTTGGGAAGCCCTGCGACTTTAGAAAACTGTTCCCCACGAATTGTGCCGTGTTCAGGTAACGCTGTTGGATTTGCGGATCGGAAACGTGGGAGATCCACTCGCCCACGTAATTCGTCAGCGATCTGATCCACTTGCGCCGCGTGGTCGGATTCTCGAAACTCTCCAGCAGTGTCTCGTACTGGATGCGCCCTTCCGGGTCCGTAATTTGCCCCACGAACTGTGATAATCCGCTGTTCTGCCACAACGTCTGACCCAGCTCCGAATTGCTGAAGTGGTCCCACATCAGGTGCAAATTTTCGAGAACCGGCGGCATGTACCACGAGTGCCCAGAATGGTCGTGGGCCTTGTGCGATTTACCGTCGATCTCGTTGCTCTCGCCACCAAGATTTGACAGTAACATCGGCAACACGCCCATTAATAGATCGAAGTTCCCATTCTGACCCAGCAGCATGCTACCCATGTTTAACACATTGCTGAAATCGATTCCAGGTTGCTCGTGCTCGTCCGTTTCGACGCTCCTGGCGGATCTTCTGCTGTCTTTGCTCTTGGAATTTACCACGCTGCTCAGGACCGTGCCGAGCATCGACAAGTCGACTCCGTTGCCATTTTCGTTTCCGGAGAACAAACTCCCTAGGCCTGATACCAGCTGACCGACGTCGTCCAAGTTGGACTTCCCATCGAACAAGTTGCTGGCCTATATTGCAGGTAATTTATCGATTTAATAGAGGAAAATAAATAGATTTTGGTTCCTAAAAGTTGTAGGGCGGAAAGATGGCCTCAAGGGGCCCATGCCAGAGTCATCTATCGTGGTTAACGTAAGGGAAACCGACGAGATCTTACCTCTCGTCTACCGTCCGGCTGTAAGAACGCTCTGGCCAAACCCTGAAGACTGTTAACGTTGTCCTTGTTCAAGAAGAACGATTTGGCCGCCTCCAAGAAGACAGCGGAGGTGTCCTCCTCCTCTGTTCTCGTGCATTGCACCAACAGGAACAACAGGGCGCACGTGCTCGCCAGTCGCATGTTCATTTTCCCTCGTTCCACCTGCCTCCGTCGTCCGTCTCTGTAACAGGGCGCAAACTCGTTAACGATGAAACGGTCCAGCGTATGACGCAAACTTTCCCGGGATCACGATCCTGATGGCGATGCGCGGCGAGGTAAGCCGAGTCGTTCACCTTCAACCGGATCTCGATCGTGGTCGGGTTATTTTAGGAAGGCACGCCACTCTTTCCAGGTCGTCAACAGGATTTTAAAGCCCCGCGAGTGATACACCGGAAACGTTTCGGCTCATGGCCAGTCGGATACCGTTGCGCGACGCGTGGTATCTTCGGTGACGATCGAAGGTAGCTAACCTTTTGGGGCACGGGACCTTTGTAATTCGAAGTCTAGTCAAATATTCTTGTCACGTGTCCGACACAACAGCCCAGGAGATTATTTCTTTCCATAACTAATCGCTCCCATTTTCATCGAGAGACTCCTCAGAAGACGAGAGTTCACCCGCGAAGACTCTGATCACCCACGAGGCTCGACTCTCTGGAGACGCCGTCGTGAATGAAAAGGAGGAGCGAACAATCGGAGCGGCGTACTCTAACGCGCAATTTGAGTACCGTAAACCGCATGAAATTGACATTCTCCAGTTGGACGAACGATTCGGTGTAACGGTACAAACTGTTAGTCATCGTTCCACCAACGCGCCAAACTCGCGCCAATTGACAGGCCGAACGGCTGCCTGCCGGATCTCGCATCTTCGACCCGATCTTCGATCCCTGGTCGAAATTGAAATCGACCGTTCACAGCCGAGCCTCCAGTTTCCTCGAGAGGAAACCCGTCGGCTGTTCGCGTGCGCCTCGCAATTAACGAAATAACGAACGCCTGAATCACGTTTACCCATCGATTTCGCGCGCATCACACGGAGAGCGCAAGATGCATCACGTTCTCGCATAGACGAGAGGGAAAGCGAACAGAACTCTCTTCCAAGGTCGGACGAACGTCGACACCGTTTCCTGGTGAGCCACCACGTCGGGACGCGTTCCTGTCGTTGCTCGTGTAAACGCGAGCTGGAAAGAGGCTGGGGTAACGGTACAATTCGTGTGTCATTAACGATTTCGTCCAACGACGCTCGCCAGGTGACCGTACATTCGCGAGTAACTTACTCGAAACGATCGCAGGCCCAAAGACGAAACGGTGGCACCAGTTATATTGGGTCATTCTGAAATTCACTGGTCTACACGTACATATAGCAACCACCGTTTTACTGCGTAATTAAAGGAGCTCGTTAGACACGCTCAAAGCGGCTACTCTACGCCTGTTGAGCGCGATCTGCCATCCCGCGTACGATTCGTTTAATCGGCGATGATTTCCTTGTTCCCATTTCGCCTGACGCGAGGATTTCCCGGTTCTCTCGGCGGCTGCGCGTGCGACCTACTGAAAGGGGCTTTCGAAAACTGGCAAAACTTCGACGGGAGTGCTTTGCTTACCGATATTTATGCGAGTAGACACTTTTGCTTGCGAAATATCGTTTACATTGTTATTCGACGTGCGCGTTGTAATTGTATTGCAAATAGCAGTTCGTTTTTTCCGCAAACAACCGCAACACCAATCGTTATCGGATTCATTGAAATTCGCGCGGAAAATGTTTCTTTTTTTTTTATCTAGTTTCGTTTATGGCTGTTCGGAGAATAATTTATCCGTACAGATAACGAGGAGCCTTGGACTCTTGCTAGTTATTAACTAAAGTTGAAAATAAAAACGACTGATAATCGTCTAGGACTTTTTATCACGAAGCACATTTTAAGTTGTACAATTGTTAAGGTATTTAACTTGTGTTAAACGCATAATATTTCGCTGTTCTCTAACCCCGGTTCCATAATTTTTCGCGGAACACTTGGCGCGACGTTCACGGAACACAATTTCGGGAACGCCGGTCTAAGAGACACGCGTTTCTTTCCCCCGAGAAGTTATGGAAATTCACGTAAGATCCAGGAACGGTAGTTGCAGTCAACTAGAGCGTGTTCGATTGCGTTTCCCGTGGGTACGATCATTCAAGCTTGGCACACCGCTACTCGATACGCATCGTAAACCAAACACACGTCGAAACGAAATTAAACATCTCGTTAACGCCTCCACCGAACCGTTCAAGAAGAAACTCGCAAACAATTCGAAATACCTCGGTGGACGCGTTCCACCGACGAAAAACCAGTCAGCGTCGAGCGAGGAACGAGCCAAAGGAGAGAAAAGCAGGAAAGGCGTTTCGCGAGGAAGAAAAGAAGAAAATGTGAGAAAACAATGGTTCGTGTACATGCAGATCAGAATTTACCTATTGTCCAGCAACACAAAAGAGAGCAACGTGTAATGGTGGTCACCGGCGATGAAAGAACTTTCGAACAGTCGAGGAGAGTCCCGTTGATCGAGGAGAGCCGTGCGCACCTAACGCGACGAAGGTTGAGCCGTGACTGCCGTCGAAGGTAGCGCGACGAACGGTACTTACCAGTACCTGAGCGAACACAGGTATACCCATCCACGAGCATCGGTCCCGATAACCACTGTGCACTTCTTCCAACCTCTTCGACACCTCCTGGGAACCCAGATGCATCATTTTTCAGAAATCGTACAACGGCTCCTTATTCTCGCTTAGAATACGATCCACGAGTTTCCGTCTGGTTGGTAGCGATGTATCGTTAGCGCGCGCTGTACAGTATGAAAAATGAAAACGACAGACAGTACGAAAAACCTCAGGTATGGATGAAAATCTGAACTGATTAAAAGGAAAGGATGAGTGGAAAAAAGCCACTGGTCGATGATAAACGTAACTGGCTCCGTACGATCGGCACTTTCGGTGGCTCTCGACTTAGCGAAGTCGGCAGTCATCGACCTCGGCAGGAATTAGGGGACGTGCGTCAACGCGGAGCCACGGCAATCCCGTTTAATTCGAAGCGCCAAGGACGCGGCTCATCTGCCTCGGCATCTACCCGAAGGCGAAACGGAAGATCGCCTCGAACCGGTTCGAAACCGTGGCCAGCCGCCAGGAATCGAGCCGATGATCACTGTTCCCTGGCATCCGACCGCGTTTCGTAGTAACCCCTGCTCCTCTCTCTCTCTCTCTCTCTTTCTCTCTGTCTCTTCCTATCCTTCTCTTGTTCCCTGGCGCGAGCAGGTGTTCCGAGAGTCCAGCTTTTCTCTCGATCGTGTCAGAAAAAAAAGGAGGAAAGACGAAAAAGTACCGCGTTCAGGCTGCACGCGCGCGACGATGCTCGCGCGACTGGTGAAACACCGTTACCAGGGATCGAGCTTCTTATTTTCGTCGACGTTTCGCTGGATGAACCTTGATACCTGGCCGCGGAACGGTGGAATTTCGACGCGACTCGCTTTTTCCCGCTTCGACCGCAACCGGGAGCGCACGCCTGTGATTTCGCCCCTTGAATATTTCACGCCGCTCCCAGCTGAACTTTCGCGGGCGTCCTCCTCCCGGGAAAGTCCCACTGTTCCTTTCATTTCGCAGTTCTTACCGACAACTTCGTACATTTATTCACACGGGAATAACTGGGGCTACCGGGACCCCCGGAGCCATTACGCGCGTAAATAAATGATCAAAGACACGCGACGCGCCTATGCACGTAAGTGGGCGTCAGCGTTCCCGGTAGCCGCGTCCCGATAAATCGTATTGTACTTCGCGTCTAGCCGGCGGAGACGCGTTGGATACGCGAACCCTTCGTCCGTGGAAATGGTCGAGGGAAAGGGTTCGAGCGTGGAGCTCGTTCGCAGTTTCATGGTCCAAGAGACGGTGCTACGAGTGATCGGTATGTTAGCGTCGATTCTTGAGGAAGAATGGTACACGTGTCACAGGGTGATTATATCCCTGGTCATCAGTCTTTTTATCAAGAGGCTCAGAGTGTATTATATTTACTACTCCGTACTCGATGACTCGACGTCATTGTGCTACGAGGAGGAACCTTTTCTGATAAAAGGACCATGACGAACCCTTTGGAATTTACCCCAGAACCTCGAAGCGAATCGTATACTCGGAAAACTTAGAGAAAATTTCTAACAGGTATTTGGCCCACCAGCACCAACAGCCTCGCGTCCATGGGACGATGGATCTTCGCTATGATAACGCAAGTAAGTCTGGAAGCGTGTCAACCGTTCGTCATGTCCAACGATCGACAAGATCTTCCCAGGATTCCTTTCCGTAATTAGATCAGTACTATCTGCAGCCTGTCGCTGGAGGTTTATCGTCACTGCATCGACATCAACGACACGATGGACGCGTTCATCATGGATCTCTCCTCCATCGTCAGCCTGTCGAAGCTGTTCATTCTTCGTGTGAATTCGAAGCACACTTACGCCCTTGTTAACTCGATACTGAAGGACTGGTCGACTGTCAACGATTCCCGCCAGGAGTTAATCATGATAGAGTACTTTAAAAGAGGACGCATCGTTTCGTTGCTGATACTGTATCTGGGCTACGCATCTGGCTTGTCCTTCGTCGTCAAAGCTCTGCCTTTGGACGTCATTTTACCATTCCAGGTCCAAGGGAGTACCATTACTACCATTCTTCCTTTCGACTCTTAGTCGTGGTATCTAAAAAGAAAATGTTCGATGTTTCAGATGCTTCGGAACTCCACGAATCCCTCGACGAACACCAACAACACGTTCAAATTGAATTACTTCCTGGCGACGTACTGCGTGTTCGGATCGCTACCCCTGTTCCATCATATCTGCGTGCTCGTGTTGCAGGGGATGCACATATTCGTGAACGCTGTCGCGCACTGCGCCAACGACGGACTATTCTTCAGCTTGACGATGCACCTATGCGGCCAGTTCGAGGTTCTGAAGATGAACCTAGCCGAGATCGAGTTCGACAAGGAGATCGCAAGCAGGAGGAAGATCAAGCTGCTCGTGAAGCGGCATTGCAGACTCGCGGCTCTCATTGGCGACCTCGAGCAGAGCTTCAACATGGTCATCCTCGTGCAGCTGTTGATGAGCGCGTTGCTGATCTGCGTTGAAGGTAACGTAGCTTTCGTCGCAATTTAACGTTAGACTACGGGCGTTTCGTATCGTCGAACGTCAATGTTACGCCATTTTGTACGATTCCTCGACGTTAGACCGATTACGAGTAATTGCAACCGAGCGCAAATTATTTTTTCTGCGATACTCGCGGTTCGACCGTCGTTGCTTTCTGTCCGAGGTTACAAACTTTAAAAGCATTGATTGATAAGGATAACGTGCATTCCCGACGTATTTTCATATCGGTCACGCAAACGTATTATCTTTCAACCGGTGGTCACGTAAGCTTACGTATTCCTTTTTACGCAACATCTTTCTTAACGTAGTCGATACAATATTTATAATATACGTACCTGACACGTGTTCACAAAGCGACGTGTGTACGTTTACAAAAATTTGCTCGCGTTAGCGATACACCTACGCATACTTCAAGATCTTTCGATCGCTAAACGAAAATTACTCAAGTCGCCTTCAAATTATTGATTGCACAAATGAAATGGCATCGATTCCATTACACCAATATCTTGAAATAACATGTATACGTTAGCGTCGATCCTTGCGAAAGGATGGCACATGTGTCGGGGTCATTGTACCATCGCGCAACTCTTTAGCAAGTGGCTCGTAGTCCCGATACCGGGGATCTATGTTCGTATTGCCTCTCCTCGAGCAGGTTTCGTGTTCCTGGTCTGTCTGAACGCGAAGGACAACGTTGGCGCGTTGAAAAGCGTCGTACTGATGGTTACGCTGCTCATACAACTGTACCTGTACGCCTACGCCGGAGACACGCTCGAGTCGCGATCAGAGGAGATCGCCCAGGCCGCCTACGACTCGCCCTGGTACTCTGCGCGAAGACACGCCGCGAAGGACCTGGTGCTGATCATCAATCGCGGGAACACACCCTACCAGCTGACCGCTGGCAAGTTCCTCTCGATGAACATACTCACGTTCAAAGAGATACTCAAAGCATCCGCCTCTTACCTGTCCGTCTTGAGAGTGATGATGGACACGTGAGAATCTTTCTGATCACGACCGCGTATTCGTCCAATGTGTATCCCCCGACGTCACAATAAAGACTGCATTAATACTGCTCGATGAGAACTTCCGCGATCTGCCCGCGACGCCACTCTGTAATCTGCGAGCAAAAGTATGCATCGCTGGTGACCAGCACAATTTCAAGCATTCAAAGTTGCACCCTTGTCTACACTCGACAGCGATCGAACGCAATTTAGACAGTTGGAGAAAGAGTTCTCTGCACTCGTCAGCGTACCTTAGTTTAACCACCAACGCGATAGTTGGGTATTCTTTGGAAATGCAATTCCTCGGGTTTTTTTCTTAAAGAAATACTTGATTAGATCGTAGGCGAAGGAACGTAGCGACAGAGCGCAGCAGGAAATAATTGCCACGAGCAGCAATTCTATTGGTATCGCGCATTTGCCGTGGAAACGGTAATGCACTAGGCAGCAGGTAGTTTTGAGCGATTACAGTTGAATAATAGATGAATCGAACAATACAACGCGCTGTTACGGCGATGGTAAACGGTGTATGGTATTCTCGATTGCGAGGGATGATAGTTGCTCGATCCCCTCGAACATCCTGCGAGGATGAAGGCATCGTTCGAGAAAGACTTCGCGTACGCGATGGCTCCATTGAAGATCCTATCGTGGCCCGTGGGTACGTGGCCCCTGCAGGATTACGACGCGTTCTCGGGTGTACGCGCCATTTTCGCTGTCTTGGTCTTGGTAATGAAACTTTCATCGCGCTGTTTCGAGCTGGAACAGCCGCGTCTTAAAGTGTCGTTCGTTCGTAGCTGTTAATGATGGCGATCGTGCAAACGGAATTGTATCTGGACATCAACGACGCAGAGAAGAATCTGGACGCTCTGGTGGTGATCACTTGCGGCATTTTAGCTGTGGCGAAGGTGATCTATTTCCGTGTCTGGCCCGCTGGTCTCGTTGCCAATTTCACGTCAGCTGTCACGGATTACGAGGAGTTGAGGGATAAGGAGAAACGCGTGATCCTGCGACGACACGCGCGTATGGGCAGAATGGCGTGCGTCGGAGTGATATGCTTCTCCTATGGTAGTTCAACGCTTTTCATGGCTGCGACTGTGTTCGCCGAGGAAGAAGAGAGTCCTGTTAACGTAACGAGAAAGGATACGCCAGACTATCCTATACCCTCTGAGAATACCTTGGCAATCGTTAACGTGCCGGACAATTTGTTCGTTCTCGTCTTCGTCGTCGAGTACATGATGCTGTTACTGACCAGCACCGGAAATCTAGGTAATGCTTTTATCCTGTCGAACATTAATAGTCGTATAATGTATTCCGCTGGGAATTCGATTAGGTAGCGACTCGTTGTTCTTCGGTATCGCTTTCCATCTGTGCGGCCAGGTGGAAGTTCTGAGGCTGGAGTTCAGTAAACTGGACAACGAAAACGGGAGAGCGATCGATCGGTTTGTCGTGTTGATTAAGAGGCACATTTATTTGTTGAACCTAGCCGAGATGTTGAACGGGACTGTCAGTACTGTTTTAATCGTGCAACTGTTCTCGAGTTGTATACTTATCTGCACAAGCGGTGAATATCTGCGCGTTCTTCCTTCGCGCGTTTAGATGGATAGTAAGAGCGCGATTTCTTTGCGACTCTCTCGATCGTCTCTCAATCGATGAATCATCGGCGTTCATTTTCAGGATTTCAATTTATTCTTGCATTGAGCGTCGGCAACGTCGTACTGGTGATAAAGACGTTCGTAGTAGCCAGCACATTACTGGTACAATTGTTCGCGTACAGTTACGTTGGCGATTACTTGACGCGTCGAATGAGAAATGTCGCCAACTCGGCCTATTCCTGCGGCTGGTACGATTTACCGAAAAACGTGCCCAAGGACATCATCTACGTTATTATGAGGGCTCAAGATCCGGTTCAGTTGACTGCTGGGAAATTCTTCATCGTTAACATGGAGACTTACATGAGTATTCTGAAAACTTCGATGTCGTATCTGTCCGTTCTTCGAGTAATGGTAAATACTTGAAGCTTCTATGTGTACCTATACTGAAACAATTACGTAACAGATGACATAACAACTTAGAAAGCTACGTCACCGTAATAAAGCATTGTAGAATAGAAAATATCATATCTTCGTTCGTACATTCATTGGTGGAATTTCAAATGTTCAAAATTCGAGTTCGATTAATAATCGAAGATGCGCAGTAGATCGACGCGGTAGCCTATCACGGACGTCAGTTCGCAGTGCGCCCGACGGATGGCGGTGCGGCGTTTCTTGCGTGCCATGCTTTATTTACACGCCAGAAACATTTGAAAAATATAATTAGATGTAAGATGTGGTTGAAATATTTCGACTCGCGGTGTTCGGGTAGTTTTACGCAAGAATGCGTTGCGATATCGTTTCGTAATAAACCGAGTGTATAGTGAATTACCGTATCTAACCTCAAAGTGGGTTAGTTTACATGTTTCGTCTCAGCGGTGGATTGCATTTACTTGAAAGAAAGCATCCTATCTTAAGATGGCACAACGATTCAACAACAAACAGAAATTAAAGTCACTTTTGAAAGTGACTAGCACTGCCACTATGTTATTCGGTGGCGTTTGTATTTATCAGAGTAACGAGAACTTTTATAATAAGTTCATAGTGCCACTCGCACAACTGTTGGATCCTGAAGTAGCACATAATACAGCGCTGAAAATTTTAAAGTGGGGCTTTGTGCCTGGACAACGCGAAAAGGATCCAGCTTCCCTTGCCACTGATATTTGGGGTTTGCATTTTAAAAACCCCGTGGGAATGGCGGCTGGCTTTGATAAACAGGGTGAAGCCGTAGAAGGCCTGCACAAAATAGGTTTTAGTTTCGTAGAAATAGGTAAGTGAGATATAAAGAATTTACCATCTATTATAGCATTCAATAATATTTAGAACTAACACTATAATTTTGGTGGCAGGTTCAGTTACGCCAAAGCCTCAGGAAGGTAATCCAAAACCAAGAGTGTTCAGGTTATTAGAGGATAATGCGGTGGTTAATCGATATGGTTTTAATAGTCACGGTCACGACATAGTATGGGAACGTTTGAGAAGATTAAAGGACAATAAGAACTTTCATGGCATTGTTGGTATTAATTTAGGTAAAAACAAAACGTCTGAAGATACAGCACAGGATTACATAGACGGCATCAAGAAATTCTCAGACGTTGCTGATTATTTTGTGATCAACGTATCTAGTCCCAATACTCCTGGATTAAGAATGTTACAAAACAAGAAGGAATTGGAACAATTGTTAACAAAAATAAATGAAGTCAGACGATCGATACAGTGCAAGCAGCCGTTACTGTTGAAACTTGCTCCAGATCTGTCCGACTCTGAAAAACAAGATGTAGCAGACGTAATACTTAAACAGAAGTCGAAAGTAGATGGCTTAGTATTATGCAATACGACGATTACGCGTAATAATTTATTAAGTCCTCTCAAAGAGGAGACAGGGGGGCTCAGTGGAGCTCCTCTTTCCGACGTGTCGACCGCGATGATCTCAGATATGTATAAACGAACGCGTGGCACCATTCCCATTATCGGAGTTGGTGGGATATTCACCGGAGCCGATGCCTATGACAAAATCAAGGCTGGTGCTTCGTTGGTACAAGTTTATACGTCGTTCACGTATCACGGTCCACCGTTGGTAGGGAAAATTAAACGGGAATTAAATGATATGCTGAAGCGAGACGGCCTAGCGTCCATCAAGGATGCCGTTGGAAAAGACGCCAATGTCAGATGAACTGTTCTTTAATCGTTTACTAATTTTACCACGTTTAATCAGGATATATTGAAATTGTGCATATTTTATACGTACATTCAAGCACATTTAATTATTACAGTTCGACTAAAACTTCCATAAGCTGCCTGGTATCGACAATAAAACAACGTCTACAAATCAAATCTTTATTTTCCGTTATTGAATACTGATAATTAATCGTGGAAACTCACTCTATCACGTTACATTACGTACGTCCTCTCCGACGGTGCAACGAAGCTCTTATGCATGTCGATGCATACTGTTCATCGAGTAAAACTATGCAAGCAACTTCTGTCTGTATGATTCCAAGAGCCTTCTGTAGATCAATTGTGTCGTCTCTCCCTGCGCTTAAGGAAATCGAGCGCAATTTAGTCGCATTAGTGTTGCACATTTTCTTTTCTAGAAGAGGCATATATGCAATAAGAAAGAGTTCTTTGCACCACACCATATCCTTAGCCTAACTGCTTACAATAAAAATTGAATGTTCTTTCACAACACTATTCAACGTTTCTCGCGCTTTAGAAAAACTACTGCAATAGATGTATTATCTACACGAAAAAACATAGCAACTACGTGCTGCAGAGTACATCACACCGTTACAATTTTATAGGTAACGCGTAGTTGGTATAGGAACGATAATTGTGCTCGACAGGAGGTAGAGTTGAGCGATTACAGTTGAATAATAGATGAATCGAGAAATACAACGGGTTGCTACGCAGGAAGAAAACGGAGGAAGGTATTTCTGATCGGAGAATGATCGTTGGTCGATCACTTAGAACATCCTACGAGGATGAAGGCGTCATTTAAGAAAGACTTCGCGTACGCGATGACTCCGTTGAAGATCTTATCGTGGCCCGTGGGTACGTGGCCTCTTCAGGTTTACAATATCTTCTCGAATCTACGTACCACTTTTACAATTTTATTTATGGTATGAAACATTGTTCATTGTATTTTACTCAGTTATTCGAACAGTCGCGGATAAAGTGTAATTTATTTGTAGTTATTAATGATGGCGATCGTGCAAACAGAACTGTATCTGGACAGCAGCGATGCTGGAAAGAATCTGGACGCGATGGTAATAACAATTTGCGGTATTCTGGGCGTGTCAAAGGTGATATGCTTTCGCATCTGGCCTGCAGGACTCATCGCGAATTTCACGTCGGCGGTTAAGGATTACAAGGAGTTGGACGACGACGTGAAACGTAGTATTTTACGTCACCACGCTTATATGACCAGAATGGTGTGTGCCTGCGTGATATTTTTTGCATATTTCGCTGCGACTCTTTTCTCAGTCGTACCTATGATAGTCGAAGAGGAAGAAGAAGTAGTTAACGCTACGGAAGTGGACGTTCCAGAATATCCCATCCCTTCAGAATATACTTTAGCGATTATCAACATGCCACACGGCTTGATTTTCCTGATCTTTATCGTGGAACTCTTAATGCTGTTCACCACAGACACTGCAAATCTAGGTAACGTTCTCATAGCGTTGAATACTTTCATGTTTCTGTGAGAGCAATGTTTGTTTGAATTTTAACGTAAATTAGGTAGCGACTTGATGTTCATCGGTATCATATTCCATCTGTGCGGTCAAGTGGAAGTACTGAAGCTGGATTTCAGTAGGTTGATCGGCAAAGATGAAAGAGTAGCCCAACGTTTTAAAGGGCTAGTGAAAAGGCATATTTATTTGTTGCAATTAGCTAATATGCTGAACGAGACGATTAGCTCTATCTTAATCGTACAACTGTTCTCTAGTTGTGTACTTATCTGTATCAGTGGTGAACATTCGAGCATTTTTATTTGCTTTATTAACGCAATACAATTGTGGGCTACATGTTCCATTTAAATACATCGAGTATCTGGTATTGATTGATCACTGTTTCTAGGATTTCAATGTATTCTCGCACTGAGCGTTGGCAACATGGTTCTGGTCGTAAAAGCGTTCATGGTGGTGGGTGCTTTATTGGCACAACTGCTAGTGTACAGCTACGTTGGCGATTATTTAAATCGTCGCATGGAAAGTATCGGTACCACGTTATACTCGTGCAACTGGTACGATTTACCGAGAGCTGTGGCAAAAGACATCGTTTACGTCATTATGAGGGCTCAAGATCCAGTCCAATTGAGCGCTGGGAACTTCTTTATTGTCAATTTGGAGACTTACATGAGCATACTGAAGACTTCGATCTCGTATCTCTCTGTTCTTCGAGTAATGATAAGTACTTGAAGTTTCTGGGCACCTATATTAAAATAAATATATGCAACTCTACAAGGCTACATTACTTTAATAAAGCACTGTAGAGTAATTAATATTATATTTTCTGTCATCCATTAATAGTTATTGGGGACATTCAAAATCGAATTCAACTAGCTTTGATCGAATACTTGAAACTCACCGTATCAGGTTCATGTACTCATTTGGTGCCATGTATGTCCTCTGACGTTGCAACGAAGACTGCATCGCGCTTCGTAATGTCTGAAAAGTTTTATGAACTTCTAACAGTATAATCGCAAGAGCATGCGATCGGAGATATCCTTGTTCCGTGTGGTTGAAAGAAATCGAGTGCAATTTAAGTACTTTAGTTTCTGCGTACACTTTCCTTCCTTGAAAGGGTATCTTTACGTGCTAAGAAAGAGTTCCTCGCATTTGCATTGCACCGCACCTTTAAACTAACAGCTCGCAATAAAACTTGAATGTTCTTCGAAAACACATCTCGATGTTTCCTGTATTTGAAAAGAAAGGTACTATCATGGATCGTACGCATTACCTACCGGAAGAAATATAGCAACAAAGTGTCTGCAAAATACTCCCCACTGTCGCAATTTTATGGGTAGAACGCAATTGACATAGGAACGATAATAGGCTCGACAGAAGGTAGAGTTGAGCGATTACAGTTGAATAATAAATGTATCTAGAAATACAATGCCAGACGGGAAGAAAATGGAGAAAGGTATTCTCTATCGAGGAATGATCGTTGATCGAACTCGTAGAACATCTTACGAGGATGAAGGCGTCATTTAAGAAAGACTTCGCGTACGCGATGACTCCGTTGAAAATCTTATCGTGGCCCGTGGGTACGTGGCCTCTTCAGGTTTACAATGTCTTCTCGAATCTACGTACCATTTTTACAATTTTAATTCTGGTATGAAATATTGTTCATTGTATTTTACTCAGTTATTCGAACGGTCGTAGGTAAAATGTAATTTATTTGTAGTTATTAATGATGGCCATCGTGCAAACGGAACTCTATTTGGACAGCAGCGACGCTGGAAAGAATCTAGACGCGATGTTACTAATAATTTGCGGTACTCTGGCGGTGTCGAAGGTGATGTGCTTTCGCATCTGGCCTGCAGGACTCATCGCGAATTTCACATCGGCGGTTAAAGATTACAAGGTGTTGGACGACAACGTGAAACGTGCCATTTTACGACGCCACGCTTATATGGCCAGAATGGCGTGTGGCTGCGCGATATTTTTCGCATATGTCGCCGCGGCTTTTTTCTCGATCCTACCTGTGGTGGTCGAAAAAGAAGCAGAAGTAGTTAACGTTACAGGAGCGGACATTCCAGAGTATCCTATCCCTTCTGAATATACTTTGGCGATTATTAACGTATCAGACAATTTATTCATCTTGATTTCCATTACGGAGTTTATGATGCTATTAATTACGGGCACTGGGAATTTAGGTAATACTTTTATCGTATCAAACGTTACTAGTTGTTTAATGTACTTTGGTGAAAATTGGATTAGGTAGCGATTCGTTGTTCGTTGGTATCGTTTTTCACCTATGCGGTCAAGTGGAGATCCTGAAGCTGGAGTTCAGTAAATTGTCTAAACGAAACGAGAGAGTGACCGAGCACTTTAAGGGTTTAGTGAAGAGGCATATCCATTTGCTAAAATTAGCCAAGATGCTGAATGAAACCGTCAGCTCTATCTTAGTCGTACAAATATTCTCCAGTTGTGTGCTTATCTGTACCGGTGGTGAACATTCGTGCATTTTTGTTTCATCGATTAAACAAGTCGAATATCTGGTAGTGATTGATCTCTGTTTCTAGGATTTCAATGTATCCTCGCGATGGGTGTTGGTAACACGGTGCTGGTCATAAAAACGTTCATGGTGATGGGCACTTTATTGGTGCAGCTATTAGTGTACAGCTACGTTGGTGATTACTTGAAACGTCGAATGGAAAGTGTCGGTAACACCTTATACTCGTGCAACTGGTACAAATTACCGAGAGGTGTGACAAAGGACATCGTTTACGTCATAATGCGGGCCCACGATCCGGTTCAATTAACTGCTGGACAGTTCTTTGTAGTTAATATGCAGACTTACATGAGTATTCTAAAGACTTCGATCTCGTATCTCTCAGTTTTAAGAGTTATGGTGAACGTTTAAAACTTTTATATACGGATGCAGATATTTCTATATATTTAATAATAATTAGAATCGTAAAGCAGTATATAAAATGGCATTAAATTAAGAAATGTTTAACGTAACGTCGATATTCAAGGGCGATCAGTTTAGCACTTGTCGAAGAAATGGCACCATCAGTTGTTTGTGCTTCGGAATCGTTCTCCATGCTTCATGTACATCTTCCGCAGGTATAGAAAATATACTGTATATGAATGCGATGTGGAAAGAAGCGCAGATATGTTATTTCAAGTGTGCGTACGTATGATCACAGAATATACCTATGCGACACATTGTTGTCTCCTGCGGCGCGGGATCTCTAGAATCGATTCACGAAATTCTTTTAATCAGTCCCCGTTAATTTGATGGTAAGTTGAAATGTATAATCCTTTGTTAAATATTCTGTATCATCGCGCGATATTTTTGAACAACTACAAATACCATTTAACGTGATTGACTCTGGAATTCTCAATTTTTTCACTGAATCGAAAGAGTAAGATATATTATATCTCCCGCTTTAGACGTAAGAGAGAGAAAGATATATACCAAAGATATAAGATAGAGTGAGACAGATGATATCGACCCTACTCTAGAACCCCTGGCGCCATCTCTGTAAAAAGTGCTCAAACTGGTCGCTCAGCAGTATCGACAGTGAAGTAAACTACTTAAAACTACTAACGCCATCTCTCAGAGAAGAGGTGAAACTAGTCGAGCATTAGTTTCAGTGCTTTCTGCAGAGATGGCGCTAGTAGTTTTAAGTAGTTTACTTCGCTGTCGATACTGCTGAGCGACCAGTTTGAGCACTTTTTACAGAGATGGCGCCAGAAGTTCTAGAGTAGGGTCGATATCATCTGTCTCACTCTATCTTATATCTTTGGTATATATCTTTCTCTATCTTACACAGATATAAAGATTTTAATACAAATAATTAAAATATTCATCCGAACAGTATAAATCAATTAAAAATTATAAAATTTTGTTGAAATGTGTTGATTAGATTATCATTCTTCTTCTTTCTATTACAGTTTAATACATGGAAGACCAGGAAGAAAGCTTTGAGGAACCAATGCAAGAATCTGTTTAATCCACCAACACTTCAATATATGCATCTTTACATTTTCTACTATTAATTGCCACAATGTATTTAATTATTATAGTAGATATAAGATGTATTGTATTGTTAGTATAAGCATTATTATCAGACAGATTTCAACTGTAATTTATTGTATATTTCATTAATTTAATTAAATAAATTAAACTTTGGAGAGGTTTAAGACAAGTTTCATCATTTTCCTCTAATATCCTCGACCCAATAGTCCTAAAACTTACCACTTCTTGGAAAATGACGTCACTACCAAAAATTGCCAAAATTCCAGGAATTTACGATGACGTCATTTCCAAGAAGTGGCACGTTCGGATACCTCCTCACTACTTATGTTCTCCTGATACAAAGTCGAAAAATCGGGTTTTCGATCGAAAAATTGGCAAAGTATCAGGAGAACATGATGTCATAGGAGGTATGCTTGCCACTTCTAGGAAAATGACGTCATTTCCAAGAATCGCCAAAATTCCAGGAATTTTCGATGACGTCATTTCCAAGAAGTGGCACTATTCGGATACCTCCTCATATGTTATGTTCTCCTGTTACAAAGTCGGATTTTCAAGATTTTGTTCGAAAAATCGGCAATGTATCAGGAGAACATGACGTCATAGGAGGTATGCTTGCCACTTCCAGGAAAATGACGTCATTTCCAAGAATCGCCAAAATTCCAGGAATTTTCGATGACGTCATTTCCAAGAAGTGGCACTATTCGGATACCTCCTCATATGTTATGTTCTCCTGTTACAAAGTCGGATTTTCAAGATTTTGTTCGAAAAATCGGCAATGTATCAGGAGAACATGACGTCATAGGAGGTATCCGAATAGTGCCACTTCTTGGAAATGACGTCATCGGGAATTCCTGGAATTTCGGCGATTCCTGGAAGTGACGTCATTTTCCTAGAAGTGGCGCGTATACCTCTTCACTACTTATGTTCTCCTGATACATTTCCAATTTTTCGATCGAAGACCCGTTTTTTCGACTTTGTATCAGGAGAACATAAGTAGTGAGGAGGTATCCGAACGTGCCATTTCTTGGAAATGACGTCATCGAGAATTCCAGGAATTTTGGCGATTCTTGCAAGTGACGTCATTTAACAAGACATTGGCAAATTTCGGAATTTTTAGTTGGGACTTTGAAGGAAATTGATGGAAAATGATAAAATCAGTTATATATCTCTTAAAAAGTTAATTTATTTAATCCAATTAACGTAATATACAGTAAATTACAATTAAATTGTGTCTTATAATACTTATACTAATGATACAATACTTATAATACTTATACTAGTGATACAGTACTTATAATACTTATACTAATGATACAATACTTATAATACTTATACTAGTGATACAGTACTTATAATACTTATACTAGTGATACAGTACTTATAATACTTATACTAGTGATACAGTACTTATAATACTTATACTAATGATACAATACTTATAATACTTATACTAGTGATACAGTACTTATAATACTTATACTAATGATACAATACTTATAATACTTATACTAGTGATACAGTACTTATAATACTTATACTAGTGATACAATACTTATAATACTTATACTAATGATACAATACTTGTACTAATGATATAATACTTATAATACTTATACTATCAATACAATATTTCTTAGGTGTCTTCTTTCTTAGTCATTACTCTTGCTCTTTCTTCCTTCTCTTGTTTCCTGTGGTACCTATAACAGAATCAATAAATGATTATTTTATCCGCATAATTAAATTTCAGTATACAGTCAGACAGGATGTATTTAAAACATTATAAAATACGTACGATACGTACAATATTCTTTGTATGACATTTATTTTTAAGTAATTGGATTATACAAACATTTCTATATCAATTGAAGTTTTTTTTGTACAATTATTGTGTGAGAAGTATTAGTGCAACTATTAAGAAACATTGAATTATGTTCGTAGTGCCCGACACGTTACGTCTAGCATCATTTTTTTCTACCACCCGCGGTCAGATGCCTACATGTTCTATGATTAATACTCACTGGTAATGTCTTCTTTGCACGACGTACTTACGATTAAATAATATCGAGGCACTTGGTAAAGAATATTTTATCCGAACGTGTTAATATACGCATACATATCTCCGAATTAAAATAAATAATATAATAAAGACGTTAAAGCAACTACAATTATTCCTCTAACATACACGTCTCTTTTATTCACAGTTACTTCTTAAAATCAATTCGTGCTTTTTGGTACCTTCCTCCTTAACGATTCGCCCCAACGCGGCAACGAAACGAGCAAATTAACATAAATAAATCGGCTGATCGTCCTCGCCCCTAAACTAATCAAATCTACGCGAGTACAACTGCTGAGAAGCTACAGTAAAAAGCAACGGAAGATCGATGAAGAATAGATCGTTGTCAGGTCGGCATGCAATCCTTGCAAGAATTACATTCTCAGGTACACAGTTACGATAACGTCCAAGGTATGTACTCTCTCAACGTTAAGCGTTAATGTAGACCGAGATTTCCTCCTAGGCCCTGCTCCTTCCTCCACTGAGCTAATCGGATAGCGTACCAAGCCTGAAACACCCCAGCAAATCAAAATATCTTATCTGGAATCTTTACCACCTATCTCCTCTTTTAACAGGAGAAAAGAAACAAAGAACCACCTCAACGTCTGCCTCGGAGAGACCTGTCTCGGCTGCCAGCAGCACGACGTCTGCTGTGTGAGGTGCCCTGGGCCATCTGTTGAACTGCTCTTGCAGGACAGCTTCCTGGTCGGTGGTCAGACGAATCACTCGTGCGTCGGGCCCTCTGCTAGGGTACTGTGGAGAGGCCGATCTCATCATTTTGCCTGCGCACAGAAAGCATCCGTTAGTGCGAGCCATCGCGATCGTCTAGAAGCTCTCGCAGCGATCAGATCGGCGACAAAAGACGCGCGAATGAATCAGCGAGACGTCCGGCGCGAATATTCCCTTTTACGGGGAACAAACGCGCTGATACGCACCGTAATGGCGCTACGAGCCTAGAACTCGTTCGTAAATTGACCCTCGCGTTGCGCAACCGGCTCGTCTCGCATTATCACTAGCTCGCATGTTATGTCGCGAAGGCGCGGTAATCGTAACAGTTGTATAATAAATGGTTGGGATTACGTAAACCGGCACGATGTTGTTTTGCGTCTGCCGTGTCCATTGCGCGGCGCTAGATTAAACGGAGAGACCCCTTAACTGGAATTACGCGCCCTAGTCCCGTGTCGGCGCGGAGGAAACGGTTTCGGATAATTGGGCTTCTTCGAACGCTGAACGGGGACTCCGCGTCTTTTGGCGTGATTTAACAGCTGTGAAATTTACAGCCTCGAAACGAGAATAGCATGACATTGACCCGGGCTGGGGGCCTCCACGGTTTTGGATACATTTCAAGACCTGAATATGCGGTTACGGGAATAACAGAACTCGGCTCGCGTTGGTCACTTGTTGTCCAACTTCGTTGGAACGTTTCACGGCGCTTTTCTCTCGAAAATACCGCTAGCAGTTTTTAAACAGTTAATTTACATTCTACTGTTTCCTAATATACTTATAAATGACATGTATAATCGGTCCTTACTTTTGCTTCCTCTTATCTTGTCTCTTCTTACTTAACGTTCGATTATGGGTCACCATTTAGCTAAGCGTTGACGTGTAACACTTACCAGTATCGATTTGAATGCGTTACTTAATTCGAGCACGTACTCGACAGCAATATTAATTAATCCGTCAGCAATGATACAGCGATACGTCAAAGCGACATTGGTTATTTCCACTGGTACGTGACATGCATCAAAAAGTGACTCCTCTACATCGAACCTTAAGTAGTAGTATCTGTCTGACCAGAGCGTCTGGTCTCCTCCCGATCTACCACCGCGTTAAGGACCATGTGGCAGTAGTTTGGTGTCTGACTAGAGCGTCTGAACAGTAGCGATTTGCAACCGTGCTTACAAAGTAGACGTCGCCGCGAATATATCAAGAGCGAGAGAAAGAGTATTTAAAAGAACTGTATAGAGTCCTCTTTTGTTATCGTGACCACTTACTAGGCTCGCTGAATCTCACTCTCCGCGTGGATTTCCTCGGCGCGTCGAATTCATCGTCGGAACGAACGCCGCGTCGCTCGCACAAGTAACACTTCCTCTCGTAGAAGTACGAGAGCGCACTTTGTCTACTCATTTTCGCGATCGTCGCCCCAGTTAATCGAACGGTGTGTGTGCGCGGTCCACGCGCGACTGATTCCTGCCTGGTTTCGCCGCGATCGCTATTGCGCGGGTAATAATATAAAAATGTAAATCGATGCATGCACGTGGGAGAGGAATCAGCCTTGATGGGACGCAGCTTAACGAGAGCACTGATCAAGCACCTTGCCAAACTGGTTAATTATATTAGCCTGCTTCCGGTCCTGAATCACTGGCCGATTAAACCGTAAACTATTTGGCTACTCTCCTGTCTCGTGTAACTGATAAGACTACTGGCTTCTATCTTTGAACAACGCGCAAGAGAAAATTTATTTTCAACGCGCTGGGAATTCTCCATAAATCAATTTGCATCTGAAGCTACGTATAGAGACCGCGCAAGCTTCCACGAAAGTAGAAAGGCTAGATAAAAATCAGTTTCTGGCCTGCAAGAGTTGTCCAACATCCACTGTACAGACTTTCTCCTCGACATCGAGCGAGTGTCGTTTTGTTCAGCGAACAAAACGATACGAGGCGCGATCCGTGCTCGTCGATAAGCCTACGGGAGGGGCCAGTTCCGCGTTTAGCGTTAATCGCGGACTGACATTTCTGTAACGCGGTGGTTTGTTGTTCGACGCCGGCGTGGGCGGCGAGTAGACGCCGCGCGCCGCCTCGAGCGCCTTGCGCGTTCACGGAGCAGCGCGGAATGTTAAACTTGACCTACAGATCGGATCGTATGCCAGGCAAGTGGGCGAGGGACGGGGCGATCGAGGACGGCGGTCGATGGAAAACTCGCTCTCAAAATCAGAAACGCTCGTCCCTCGGGCGGTAACGCGATCGCCCGGCAGCCGCGCTTGCGGTTTCCCCGTGGACGTGCCCGCGTATCGGGATCGCTTCACGCGTGAACGTGTCGACGAAAATAAGAGCCGGTCCATTCGTTTCGCGATCGTTTATTTCACCGCTGCTCGTTCGAGAAAGCGTGAAATGATAATCGACGGCGACAGGATCGACGGAGCTTGATTAGAGATCGCTGTACAAAGGACTGTCCTCGATGTCCGCGTATAATTCACGCAACTTTCCAGGCGTGCAGTAGACGGGCAGATCCTCTTCGAAGAACTGCAGGAAGTCCAAAAGATTCTCCTCGATCTCCTGCTGATACACGGAGCCGGCGAACCTCGATTGGATACATCGAAGATCCTCTTCTCGCATCTGAAGATAGTTGCTCGTTATGTTCAATAGAGAATGGTGTTGGCTGTTTCGAAACACTCACTGCGAGCCAGTTAGTTTTAATCAGAGCGCGTATGCAGTCCTCGACTAAGGATTGACCAGGAATCGCCTGTCGCGAGGAAAGTTTTCTAACAAACTGTACCGATAACGAATAATTCATCGTTTCTCACCGTTTTTGACAAAAGCGTGGCTCTGGTCTCTACGCGAAGACACTCGAATTTGTCGTAGAAGAGCGCCATGGCCCACGGCTCCCGGAAGTACGCGTAGAAGTCTGAGATCAGTGACTCCTATCGTGAAATGAAATCATTCGTCGTATCTTCTACTTGACGAGGTGGCAAAACCTTAGACTTACGTGGAAACGTCTCTTTAATCCGTTCAACAGAGTTTCGTGTTTCCCATACAAGGCTATCATATGGCGTACTTCAAAATCCTGAAATACCAGGTTAATTCACGTCCAATCTCCACCTTTACGATCACTAATCTCTCTCATAACGTGGTTACCTTTTTGTTAAAACATGTTACTGCTTCAACCGTGTCGAATCGGTTTAATCGTATGCGGAAGTAGCCGAGCTCGGATGTACACGTGCCTGTTACGAGCACCTCGCCCTAGACATGGTTACGTTCACGCAAAATTCACGTATTTAAAGCATACGTTGACGTAATCGTGAACACTCACGTAAACGTCGTGGCGAGTGGCCATTAGCATAGCTTTCCCAGGCTTGCACGTGTGAACGTAACGATAGCCACCGGGCAAAGTGCAGGCGACGATATTGGGTAATCGAAACACAGGTATCGCTAAGAATGTTTTGCCTTTGTACGGTTCGAACGGTGTTTGGACGCCTCGATGATGGCTGTCGATGATCGATCGAAGGACCTTAGCGAGCTAAAAATACTCGCTAGAATTTAGACAGTTCCCCGAGGAAGACTCGCAGCTTTTGAAAGTACTGCTGTACTAACTCTCTCGCCGACTTCCACGCTGTAGAAGTACACGTGCTGCCAGGAATCGGCGTACAACTTCCTGCAGTACTTGGTCATAGTTCCAGCGGCGAAGATCGATGGATCGTTGGTCCTCATGTCCGGATCTATGACCAGACGACCGTCGAATACTAGCCCAGCCTTGCAGATCGCTGAAAGGATTGATTAAATTGTGGAATCAAGGTCGACAGTTATCGAGGCTAATTATTATCGACGTTCACCCAAGAATACGTTCATGTTAATGGTCTTCTCGAGGAAAATGACGAGGGCATCGCAATCCATCGTTCTAGTTTCTCCCTTTAATCGAATTACGATCGATTCTATCATTTTCCCTTTTGGTGAATCCATCAGGTACCATTCGATCAACTGCCAGCCCACTAGTATCTCGATATCGTTCCTTCTGATTGAATTCATTACTTCCACGTACAGCTTAAACAGACGGAGACTCGTTCTAAGAACGAGTTAAGGAGATGGAGTTTAATTTGTATGCTCTCTTATAGGTACTTCGCAGTCGTTGTAGAAGGCAGTATCATGAGTGGCACAGGGTTCCAATGGCGGCTGAATCAGGGTGATCCAAGAGCCCTTCGCTCCAAACTCGAGCAACCCTTGAAGGGCGCAGTAGCAGTCGACGTTGTGTCCATAAAAAATAATTTTTCTCTCACGCTCCAAATTCTGCGTGAGTACTTGTATCTTTTCCAAGCACGTGGCAGCTTCTGTATCGTCGTTAATCGTAATGCAATTCCAAGGCGTCTCATGTTCCAAATATTCTCTGCTCGAGGAAGGAATCATTACCACGGTCTAATCTATCCCTACGACGTTCAATTTCCACCTTTACCCTTTCTTTTGCGCTTCCAGTTCCTTCTGGAACCGTGGCCTCTGATATTGCAGACCGCAGGTCAGAATTAAATAGTCGTACTCGACGTTTCCTTGATGCATCACAGACACGTACTTCTTCTTTCTATTCATTACACAAAGACATCATTTGTCTTCTCAATTTCTACTGCATAGTCGTGTGCCTCTTACCTCTGGATCGCTACCACAGTTCCGTATACAATATTGATCCAAGTACGTGCAGCGACTAGCCGACGATACTTCCGACAGTAGCGCCCTTTAAACGGCACCAAACGAGTGCTGGCGTCATTGGTGTCAGAGTCGAAAGGCAAACCATTCGGTGATATTAAGGTGAGGTTCGTGAATCGCTTGAAACTTTGGCTGAATTCAAGAAGAAGTTGATTATCGATGATTTCCATGGTCTTCTTTTATCTTTGAAGATTTACCCCAATGCAAGATGTTCCAGAAAGGCCACACCGCAGTCGGAGGCGCCCACCACGACTATCTTCGATTCAATAATCGAACTGGGTATCATTGCCAGACGTGGCGTCGTCATGAACAGTGAAAATGGCTCGGTTTCTTCTTCAGGTTCATCCGTTTCGACGAAGCCAGAATACTTGTACTCGATTCTGTAACGAGGATTCACTGGGACCATACGGTTCAAGCAGATCGTCAGAGGATGCGTACGAGTCTAAAAAGTACGGACGATTAACGGTACTCTACCAACGCTGAGAAGTATCGCAGAATTTTACCAGAGCACTAAATGCGTTCTCCCTTAGTCGATAGTAAAGAACAATCATGCCAGTGAGTCGCATAATCTCGCAGAAAAAGTGGTGCAGGTGAACGGAGAAAATTGGCATCAAGACAAAGTGCAGGATCCTGCCATAAGCGTCTTCAGGTATGTTCCGCGCCGCGATGTGATCTTCCACGTGATATCGTCGCCTGATGTATGTAACTTCCTTTTCAGCACTGATGCAATTCACGTTACATTACACAGGACGTTCTCAGAACATTGTCGAAAGACTTTACCAAAGTATTACCAAAGAATCGCTACACCGACTATCACGTTATTCCATTGGCAAACGTAGCAGTAGAGATCCGATCGTTCTTTCCTCACTGTCGCGTCGAAGTCTGCCAAAATCAGTTCCGCCTTTGGGATCCTCTGCAAAAGCTCTTGCACGCCTTCACGGTCGGAGAGTACAGCCTCTCGTAGTTGCACTTGGACCAGCAACGCGGCTCGATGCGTCACGTACAAAGTCATTGGGTAATCCTTGTTGCATCTCAATGGCACACGCTGAATAAATGAGACTGAATGTGTAAAACAAGAGGGAGTATCGCTAAAGGGTTGAAGTTTCTATAATCTTCGAATACCACGAAATGTTCGAGGAGAGGCAAAGATGGATGCGAGAAGGGGAGAAGTATAGCGCAATAATCCAAGTTCTGGTAACACTCGAACGCGGCTTCGACGAAGTTCCTGCCCCAGCGTTGCTTTATATGCTCCTGAGTGGCGAAAATCTCCAAGACGAACGCGTTCCTTTCGCCATAATAAACTGGCTGCGATGGAAGCTCGATACCCAGTGGTAACGTCTCGGTGTTTTCAACCTGCCCAATAATGATTGTGCCCAACTCACGTGGAACATCGAACGATTCTATGAACGCACTGGTCATTAGCTTAGATTGATGGTAGACGTCAGAGAGATTGGTTATGATCGAACTGAGGAAAGTAAGTTGTGGCTGCTCCTCGTTGACTGCTTCCACTTTCGACGACGCGTAATCGGTCGACATCGTGTTGGTGGTGATTTCTGGTGCTTCCTCTCTTTCCATACTTTCTTCCGAAGAAACTTTCAGTGAGAATCTGATGGTAGATGATTTTTAAAATTACTAAAGATACTTTCAGAGGAGATGAACTGTCATCCAACCCTTCCGTCGTTTCCACTCGAAGCTTCCTCGAAAAGATATTGAAGAATGTCTCGCTGTCCGGCATCATAGATTCCGGTGGAAATCGATCGTCCTTGTGCGGTTTTCTGAGGCCATTATAAGGACCCAATTCAAAATTCTCGTTCAGCGTTTTCACGTCCACGGTACTGTTCAAACACATCACTCCTGTGGCCACGCCATCGTCGTCTTCAGAGACGATCAGCTGTCGACAACCATCAGGATGACGAATCATCTCGCTGAGATAAAACTCTCCGTAGTATTCCTTCAGGAGTGTAGATTCTGCGTCGATGATCGGTATCACGTCGTCGTTATCCTCCTCTCTATCGTGCAAAAGAGATATTCTCTCAGAGTCCAACTCAGTAAAAGTAATGATTGTAAAGTACAAAAGTATTCTGATTGGAAAGTCACACGGCTCGTCGAATCCTGAGTCTAGGGTGTTTCAAATGACGTTCGGTCATGTAGAGGGACTGCACGGAGTATCTGTCAGTCGTACATCTCGGCGGCACCCTGATCATCTGCTGCTCGAACACGTCCGCTGGAAAATTACACCAGTGACCGAGATTGGAACCGTGGTAGAGTGACCGATCCTGGAATTATTCACCTAGGATTATCCCAGGAGGCACCACGAGGATCACGTGCAGCAGGTAGGATGCCACGTCGAAGAATCCAGTAAGGAGGTCCTCGAAGAAACGTCCCGTGTATCGTTTGTCCCAGAGGAGGATGTGCGCGAACATCGCGTTGCTCTCCGTCACGTTTTCGACTCTTCTTTCAAACGGAATTCTCGTGAATTTTCGAAACGGTAAAAATGGTAGTAACCATGACGAACACTTGCGGATATTGCCAATCAATTGTATCAGTTTTGAGATAACAGAGATAGGTGTGCCCGTAACGTAAACTCTCGTAGGTGCTACGCAACGTTTACCTATACAATGTCCGAAGCCAGTGCGGCCATTCCTCAGGAATCACCGACGGTACGTTCGGATAATTGCAAAGGCACAGTCCAGATACGACCTCGCGTTTCTCGTTGCACTGCACCATTGACAGACAGCTGGCCTCGCTGCAAACCCAACAACGTTCCCCGTCAGTTCGCTTTAAAGCTATCTTTCGTAGAACTCGAGTCCAACTGGTTTTATCTGCGATACTAGACACGTCCAAGGTCCACGTCGCCGAAGATCTCGTACGTCTCCGGACGTATCAGTCGTTCCAGGTCCGGTAGATCGCTATGCTCCATTCGTCTGACGCCTAACACCTCTGAAACTGGGTCCAGGCTCCTCTTCCCGAGGAAATACGCCTCCACATCGCCCAGCCAAATGTTCATCATCTTCAATGATCGTAGCGATAGTTCTCGCAAGGACGCACCGAAGTCTGTCGCAATCAGTCGTTTAATCAGCGATCGTCGAACGTTTTAAAACTACTTTCACGACTGGAACGGGGAGCGTTAATGCAAATTCGATTAGGAACAGGCTCGGACTCTCTCAAGTTAACCGCCCACGGTGTGTCACTGGTGGATTGCCAATAGGCACGTATACGTAAATATACAATGATATTTTCTATACTTTCTTGCGATATAAGTGAAGAAAGCGAGGACAGATTTTGTTACACTTCTGTCGAGAGGAAGAACAGAAAGAGTGGGCTAATCGAGGAGTGGCCGTGGGAAAAGCGGGGCTGTTATGCACCCAACGTACGCGTGACCGACTTTGGCACCCGCAAAAAGGTAATAACGAAGCCTCTTCGACCGATTTAAACGGAGGGGCGAAGTAATCGCTCACCAGCCCCGTTTCCTCTCGTTATGCTTCGTTCACAGCGTTCACGGGCCGAACGAGGAATCGCGATTTACCCGGAAGCGTCGACGGGTGCCAGAAAGAACGGCCGGGCGATCGCTTGTCACCGCTTCGTTTCTCTTTTTCCCGCGGGCAGCCGCAACACGCATCGCGGAAGCTATTTGCACGGTGCTTGGTGCGTGCGACACGGTTGGCACGTGCACCAGACGCGGTCGTTCTACCGCTCGCACAGTGGCCGTCGCCACGCCAGACGTAGCTAATCGAACTCAGGAAATGTGTTCAATCGCTTCGAAATTGATCGCTTCTAATAATATTTCCCTTCACTATGCAAATTCCGAGCCAACGAGTCGGTTCACGGGCTCCGATGTGACTCGAACGGGTAATCTAACGGTGAAAACTACTGGTGCTCCAAAACCAGGCCGTGCATGATCGATAATACTGACCAACCCAGTTTCTAATAATATTATGAACACTTCTCGATATTGAAGAGCACCGTTCGGCACCGCACGGGCGCCATTCAAGCCTGAAATCGATTGGTTTTTACCACGTAGGTCGTTTTCCGCGTCTCTGCTTAAATTTAAATGCCTGCGGCCTGTCGAACCGAGTGTGCGCTCGAAGCAATTGAAGGTAAATTGAAGGTAATTAACAGAAACTCGAGCGGATGAAATTGGAGACGAAAAGCGCACGCGGACGCACGCTAAAACTCTCTTTGATAGATACGCAACGTTTGATATCGGAGGCAGTAGCTACGTAGCTTGATCAGAGGTCAAATGGCGCGCTGATTATCACGTATCATCAGATATTCGATCAATCCATTCGTATGGCACACTATTTTTTCGGAGTCTAACTATAACACGCTTTACACAAAAACATGGCGAGAATCGTGACAATGTGAACTGGCTCTATCTACTGTTATACAGAGTCTCTTTTCATTAAACGATGTTTCCATTAGTATCGGGCGCAAGTTTAACGTTAACAGCAATGCAGCGCATCACGAAGACCCATAAAGGCCTGTCTGAACCTCCGAGGAAGGGTTTAAGAAATCTCTTCCTTGGCAAGCTTCTAATTAGCTCAACAGAGATCCGCCGGCTGATTACAGACCGTGCGATGATCGCGTCGCGGAAGGAGATTTTATTAATAACTGCAAGAAAACGCGGAAGAGCGCCCAACGAGGGCTCCTCTTGGCTCTCTCCTCGACTTTGATGTGTCCATCAGCTGGCAGCTTCCTGCTCGCGCGAAGATCCGCGTCGAAGAAATCCGAAGGGGTCGGTTAGATCGTCGAGGTGTCGCGTTTAGTCCCATTCAGTGGTACGTAACGCGCGACACGGCCCATTGAACCAGCGACGGTTCGTTTTAACGGGTTACGTCAGACATTGAAAACACGCCGTACGAATTTCCGACTTGCGAAACCTTGCGGCTCCGTTTTGTTCCGTTACTTTTACTTTTACCCGGGGTTCCCACAATCGTTCCAATGCCCCTGGCTGCCCGGTGGCTTGGAACGTGACGCGGGTTAAAATGTATATTCCCTATTTCGCGGACGAAACGGGGATATCGAAGCGTTAACGCCTCGCTGGTGTGAGAAACGAGGCTGTTCTCGCGCCACGAAAAAATGTAGCGCGGAAAACGTAAGCGGACTCGCCCGTATAAATAGATTATCCTCGAACGAGTTTCAGAGAAATGCTTTTCACACGAATCTTCGTTCAGCGTTATTATTACACGTACTTTCGCGAGGTACATTGGTAACTCTATTAAAAGCTCTATTGCCATTTAATGGCCATACTCTATATTTTTATCGATCGTTAGAATTTCAGCGCAAACGAGATATTCTAACCGAGGGTTTAATTTGTTAGTACTTGCGGGGACTTTATCGATCGACGAGATGCGATTATTGATAGACGATACAATGAATTATTGGCTTCGGGATCCCCAGCATCGATCACCATAGAACGATCCTACGACGAAGAGAGACGCGACTGGATTCTTCGATTTCTCTACGATGATATTATTGTAATAAGCGCAAGTGGTTTGCGCTCGATTTTCTGACCTCCTTTGTCTCGTTTCAGCGATACGTCGCAGAACGTACCGTCATTGCGTCATTAATCGTTTTATCTATGCCCAGGTATCATAAGTTAATTAACACAGTCGCGGAGCCCAGCCCGAAACGTGCGTACGTGACTCGATATAAACAAATTTCATTAGCAAATATCGTTACACATTATTACATCTTCCGTAGCTAGCAACGCAGCGTTCGGATTTACAGCGATCAAAGACATAATGTCCCTCGCCACGACGTGACCCGCGTAGAAAAAAAAAGCACCTCCGCTCGACTAGTCGCTACAATAGAACGAGCCAGTTAACTCTCTGTCGCTCTCTGCTCGACATGCACGATATACAAAACGTTTTGTCGGTCGTGTGCAAATGTTCTGCCAACTTCTGAATTCCGGCTGTACGAAATTGTTCTTTGAGCTTCTTACCTGTTGCTCTTCTATATATACGTGTTATGCGGTCGATCTCTCGTTTGTTGTCGAGGAGGGATGTATATATATATATCGGGAAACGAATCGCACCCTCGCTCAGCGGCGTTACGCGCTAGACTGAGATCGAGCAGTGGACTTTCGGAGATCAAGCAGCGGTCTGCAATTGCAACGAGCGCTGAAGAGGGGAGTCGTCGGCTGCGAAAGTGTACGTGCCCACCAGCAGCTCCGGTCGTTATCGAAAATTGGAAGTAAACAAAAATTCCCCTCGATTTAACATCCTGCTTTCTCTTCTGGCGGCCTTCATCTCGCATTTAATGTCTATTGGACGAATACGTTCTTTTTATCTTCCATTGTCAATGTTAGCGGCGATAATGACGCGAAAGTAATCTCTATCTTCATGTTTAACGTTGGTGCGTTTAGTCAGTGATTAAGTCGAGCTGGGAGACGGAAATGTTGGCGGATCTAAAATTGGACGTGTAATTGGTAGCTACGTGTGATAACGTGCCCTTCACCCAGTTGCACGTGGGATAGCCTCCATGGCAGAGCGAGATCCTAAGTTGATGCATTAAGCTGTGACATTGATTGATGCAATGTTCTGTTAACGGTGTGCTTATGATCATCGAAATTTGATGGACCCCAGCTTGTGTACTTTAATTCCTTCGAAACGAAATCATCCTGATTAAAAAAGAAGAAACATGACGAACATCAATATAAATAAAAATGTAAAATTATGCATAGTAGTAGCGAGTTTTTCATACTTGTCTGGAAACTGGATGGTGTTTTAATGGAAGGAGAACAGGATTCAGTCGAAAGCGATCCGAGGGCCGCAACAGGCTTAATATCAAGGAGCATCTGGAAAGTATATGATACAGTTTTGGACCGCGAGAAAAATAATGATTTAAAAATATAACATTTATTGGAGATGATTAGATCTTACAAACGAAACTTTATACGGTCGTTATTAAATTGTGTAATAAGTAAATGATGCTTTGTTGCAATAAATTAGATCTTATAATTTTTCGCCATCGTCTAACTATCACAGAGGCTTGTGGATTCGAATCGAGATAGAGAAAGTGATCCAACTTGAAAGAAAGAGAACTTCTTGCATCCTTGACGAGGTGAACGTCCCCGTTCGAAGTAGTAAAATGCGCGTACACGAAATAGAAAATCGGCTACGTCAGCGGTGGCGAACCTTTTTACGCGCGCGTGTCAAATATTACAATTACTTTTTTGTCCAACTTCTAGCGTGTCGGTTAGTACACTCTCCGCTTTCCGCCGGTATGAAAGGCTTGCCACCGTTAGCCTACGACGCAATTACATAGAAATTTGGTACCAGACCGTTAGTTTCTAGGACTAATACAGTTACTATATTAATATAAAGTCCTGTTTGCTTTCCTCTATCGATTTCGAAAGAAGCTAAGAATGATTAAATCCTGTTACACCGGGCGACACACACCTGGTGCCTCGTATATTCGTTACACATCAACAATGATTTCATCATCTCCGTTTTATCACCAAGTAGATCTCTATTACAAAAAGATTTTGTACGAGATCATAAACAATAGATCACACCGTCTACTACTATCTTTCTGATGTAATCTTTCCAGATACTTAAAGTAAAGTATTCCGCGCTTCGATAAAAATAGATAGCAATTTCGCTGATTGTGTTTAAGGACGTTTATTCTAATGAACAAACGACACGAGCTTTTCGCTTTTAATTTTAATTAACAGGCGCGGTGTACGCAATCGTAGAGTAGTAGAATGCTACATTAAAAATGGAAGAGTAAGCACTGACGCATGCACGGAAGCTTGAACGGTAAAAAGCAAGTCGAGTACTCGCGAGCGATCTTGATTCTAAGAACTGGAAACTTTTGATGTCATAAGAAATTATTTTGTAAGGTAAACATGAAAACGGTAACGGAGTGACACACGCTGATTGACAACGTTGTCTCATAGCCGCGATTAGAGTACATTGTGTATCGGTGTACTAGAATTTGAATGACTTGCACGAGAAACAAAACCTTTTCCGAGGCTAGATTTTTTGGAGATCAATGCCTTATATGATTTTAAATGTTTTTTTTTCTGTTTTTTCAGATTTATAACAGTTCGTCTGTATGATATACACACATATCACAATCGATGGAATTATGCGTCTTTTCACCTGTCCTCGTTCATTCGTTGGAAGATGTTGTCCTCAGCATGTAGCTGCGTTCCTTGTTCAGTGGCGAGAACTTCGTTGTTCCTATTGTTATGGTTCTTCTCGACTTTGTACAACACGTCGTGGCACAACGGACAACGATCTTGCACGTACAGCCATTTTCTTAAACAGACGCTATGGAAGTAATGATTACAGCGTGTAATCTTCGCGCTTTGCATCTCTTGATAGCAAATAGCGCAGACGTCATCCAGCATACGAAGTTGCTCCGTTTTCGCTTCGGGAAGGGAATTAATCTTGTTCACGGCTGACCGTCGCTTCATGAACACGCTCCATCCAGCTTTCGCCTCGCACCATATGTTGAAGTAGGCGTGTATGCACATCATGATGGCGCGGATCGTTCCGCCAGACTCGAAGACTAGAATCCAGAAGCCGTTGAAGAACAAAAAGATGCCGAACGCGAACTCAATGGTGTTGCCAAACGATCGTATTATGTACACGCAATCGTCCAGCTGTTCCCAAAATACGCGACGATAGGCGTCTATCAGAAAGAGGGAGTAGATCGCGAGTGAGACCAACACTTTTACTATCAGCTCGATACTAAACACGGATACGGCCAGTAACCACGTGCTGACGGTATAATGGGACCATAGGTATACCAATAATGATACGGGGAAGAGAATTAAGAACGCGCAGACCGCCAAGGCGCGAAGGTGTCTATGGAAGGCGGGATTGTGAGAGGCGCTGAGAGACATCAATAGGGGGTTCACGATATTGTGGACGAAATGTAGTACTGCTGTGAACAGTAAGCAAAAATTTCGGCACAGCCTGACCAAACGTTTCTCCCTGTCCAAACTGGTCAGTCCGGTTTGAAGGGCCAGCATGTAGAACAGAATCGCGGACACGGTACCGATACTCGTGTCATCGCCGTCCTCCGTTAGCAGCACCCATTGAAAGAGACAACCGATGTAATGGCAAATGGACGAGATTATACTGGTTAATCCCAGTACCGCCGTCAAGGTCTCGCAGCTGTTCACCAACAGAGTTCTGAGCATCACGTAATAGGTGAACGTCTCCTCAACGTGATGATTTTCAAGGATCTGAAACACTTGTCCTCCCACACGCAACATCCAGAACGTGCGTAACACGCATGGTACGTTCAATCGTATCCATTCGGTTTCAGCGAGCGCGGACAGCCCGTAGTTGCTTATGAAGTTGTGAGCGTGCTGGTAGCCCAGATAAATCGTCTTTAGCATGGTCATACCGTTGTACCAAATGACGAACTTGCATACAGCCAATGGAAGAAGTGCCGCAAACACTGGCGCGTGATAGAGGACTTGCGCCTGAAAAGATTATGTATATTCAATTGGCGTGCACTCCAGTACCATTAGGGTATATATGTACATCTACTTATTTAGATGTAAATCAACGCTATGTATACCGAGCTGCCTGGAAAGTTGACGAGCTGCCTGAAAAAAGTCTGTAAAGAGGAGCACACTTTCCAGGTACTCTAACGGCGTTGCGAAAATTTAAAAAATGTAAAGGTTCAGTTATTCTATACACGTGCAGATACCAAGATCTATCGTAATATAGCTCTTTTTAACATGCGATGGTATCAAATCTAAGCGAATATATATTCGATTAAACTTACCGGAACTGGACAGATGCCCAAAATCGACGGTGCCATGAAACTTAATACGAGGAGTTTTTGAAGAATTGGGTGTTTTGGGGCGAGATGTAGGTAACAAAAAATACTAGCTAGTAAGCATTGTAGTACATAATTCTGAATTACCAACAACCCAGGTCCATCGTTTAAGATGTATTTTAAATTAAGGTTTAGTATATCGTCAAGTATACTAGTTGTGGATTTGTGTAAATCCATATATGTAATAATAGCTCTCATTGTACTAAAATTCGACCAATAGGATATAAATATTGCTCCTACTGGTATCAAATATAGATACACAACTATTAAGTGTTTTGTCCATAACATAAATGTACATATTGCAGCGATACATCCTGAAAAGTAAATATTTCTCCATCAACAACTCATTTTTGTTCCATTATTTTATTTCAATTTTAAAATTATGCCAAAGAACAAAATATAAATGCTCTTTGATTCTGTATAAATGATTTCAGGAATATTTTATTGCTTATATAGCATGAAGCTTGCTCCTCTTTGTAGATACAGTGACCCTTAGAATTAAACCCCACTATTCTGAATAATAAATGGCCATTCCGTTACTGCTAACAGTCTGTGTTGTTTCTTCTACTTTGTCTACCATGCATCTCAATACAATAAAATATGTAACATTTAACGAATCTCTAATCTAGGTAACACGTAACAAGTCAAATTTTAATGTACAATCTATCACTTTTGCAAGTATTTATAGAGAACTGGATTACAATAATCAATAATTAAACATATACAAACTATTTATAATGTAAACATCTTACCTAAACAGCAACATAGAAATTTCAGTAAAATTATAAAATGCATCTTATAGACAAGATATTCAAAATTGAACGGCTCCGACATTGAACTAGGTGTCATCGTGTTCACAGTGTTGTCCGTCACTTTGGATAATTTATAACTATGTTCAGTGATGTCCAACACGACATTATCACTGGACAGTCCAAGTCCGATTCTAAGTAGTTCATCTATGATGAACAATGGTGGTACCCTGATTATGATGTCCGCAAAATTGAGAAATCTCTCACGCATAGTTGTATCCATTGTTTTTTGAGTTTGTCCTCTTGTAACACAAATCTTAAAGATGATACTTTGTTGTTTTATGGAGAGCAAACACAGGCCTTCCCAATATGACACAGTTTAATTTTGTTAGTATAGTACCTAAAGCCAAAAATGTTCAATTTATAATAATTCCACTAGAGTACATGATTAATATGTTTCGTCGTGCATTTAGGAAACAACTACTGCTAAGTTACCTTCGAAATTAGAAAGTGTATGGTTATCATATTCTTAAATCACTGGTTAACGAATAAGTAGGACAATTCTTGTAATCGAAAATCGAGATTCGCCGATTACAGTTTGATCATAATTAGCGAAAGTATACAAGAATGGAATGATCAATGTGATTAAAGTACGACGAAAATTTTAAACGTTTTTTTTGGGATTAACAAATTTGATCCTGTCGAACTTGATTCCGTTCGAATCGAGCGTAAAACGTTCGTCCAACGATTATAAATGTAGCTTATGGATTATTATTCACATCGATTGTTGATTACGATGCGAACTGAATCGTTTTACGAGCATTATCGAAAACACTTCACCATCGTACAAAAATATTACAACAGGTAGGGCACGTACAATTTGTCAATCTTGAATCTTCTGTCAGACGTGTTTTCTTCCTATTCGCCGAGGATTCTATTCTACTCTGAAACGTTTCTTACCTGCGCACGATAGTTACGGAAACGCGCGAACGCGACAGCGACGGGACACGGACTAAGCTACGTTTTTTGAATACGCGTAATTTTCCTCGACGTAAAACGCTATCGCGTATATCTTGGAGGTTACGATGGTACATGCACAAAGAATTTGAACGATTTGATCAGATGGCGCTACATTACTTTAATCCTACAGCAATATTAAGTATACGCGCGGTTTTTTGCATATACCCTACCTATTCCATATAATCAGGTAATAACACAACAACTCTACATTGTTACACGAATCTGCCGTCAGTTCGAGTTACGTAATTAAGAATCCAGTATCTTATCACTGTTACAGTAACAATAAACGACGGGTTGTTCGGAAATCAATTTAAAAATGATAAAAAAAAGAAATGTTTCTTAGAAAGTGATAATCTCATATGCACTGTTACATACGATACTGTATCATTCATCAAAATATATTATGGAATAAACAACGCGTGCAGATTACTCTACGCTCATTCAAAAGTCTGTCAACTGAATTATATTGTGCTGCATACAAACAACTGTGCATGCAGTACAAACAAAAAAAATAGATATATATACATATCTATAATTGTAGATTTAATATCGATAATTTTATTATGCAAATTCATAATTTTATTAGTTAATAGTATCATGTACTCTTTATCGTTCGCTCGCAAAAGTAAAAGGCGTTGACTGTAACGATGTTACAATGACGTGGTGAAAGAAAGGGAGGAATGAGGAGATGAAAATAAAATTTCAATCGATCCTGGAAGCATTCGATCTCAGTCGAAACTGTTTAGTGGAAACGCATTTCCGTCGACATCGAATATGTTTCTTTCAGGCACGTACAGTTCTTCGCGTGTAAAGGCATCATTAATAAATTCAAATCTAAATTACGCGATTAAAAGATTATGTGAAAATATACATAGCTTCAAAAAAACGAATGAAATGATCGATGAGTAAAATTCGCGCGTTTTCATTCCTGTCTTTTTTTCCACGTACATGCCTGATATATACGATGTTTTAAATGCGTATTTCATTTAATCCCGAAACAAGATAATAAATAAACGATTATATATCATTGGCCTCCCAGTGTCTCTTTACAGACATGCAACAGACGTGCAGAATACAGAATATTCATACTGCCATTCGTTCATAACTATATAGCTACCATATAACTTATCTATATCTCCGGGTAAATCGTTCGTTTCTTTTTCTGATTTATAGTCGAATCTTAATGCGCTTAGATACGCTACCGTAATGCTACATTATAATACAAGTGTCTTTTTTTTTCATTTTGCGATTTCTTTTATAAATCCGCGTCTCTCCTCCCGAATCCCTTTTGTTCTGACAGTTTCATTAATCATTTATGATAAACTTCATCGACCATGTTTGCGCTCTCAGCGATTTAACACGATTATTTATCGTTACTGTTTCTTTTCTTGCATACAATCGCTTTCATGAGTTTTCTTTTATTGCCACTCGCTCTTGGTAACGCTGGCATTTTTTGAGGCACATTATGCGGTACAATATAAACTCGACGATGTCAAAGATGTTTGAATACCGTTGATACAAGACAATCAAACATCTTCGAGACCATTTCGAGTAATCCCTTGGGAAGCAATTACGATTGGGTTAAATGGTAAAGTTAAAAGCAGGAGTGAAAATTATCGTTCCTCGATTGCTGATAGATTTCGATAGTTTTGCTCATTATTCCCATTTATGCTTTACATCATTCTTCTCGCTATCTAGTCGCGTGCCTTACGCTTTCCCTCAGTCACATCCGTTCACCGCGTTTCTTTATACAATTTCAAAGCATAATTTCCCGTTAAACTCTGCACCGTGTAAGCAGACGTAGGTAATTTTGAATCCGACGAGATAAAAACAAACTCGGTGCTGCGAAAGTTGATAAGGTACAATGTAAAATAGACAAGTAAAAATAACAGTATCTCGTTACGCGTAACGCACACTATGGCACGATTCTCCTTAACTCGACAATGTCGATACCATAATCTAATCGTTCTTTCTACCTAATTGCGTGTACTAGCGAGAAGAAATGAATCAGTGGATAATAAACTGAGAAAAATGATTCGCACGATGATCGACGTTACGACGTTGAAACCTCTATGCAAATGAGTTTCCGTGTCCACGCACCTCTCGCTATTGCAGCTCCGTTCCCATTGTACCTCACGCAAGACAGGTAAAAAGACTCTTTACGTACTTCCACTATAAAAACGCTAAGTATGGACTAATAATACGTGGTATACCTTAATAAAAATAGAGCTCCAACATTCGGCTAGTAATACAATGACGTTTATTATATCACAACGAGACAGGTCCTGCGTGCTAAAAGTTCTACTCTGTACCAGCGTTCTTTTTTTTTTTTAAATTCATTTACGTCAATTCGGATTGTCCGATGCACGGATGCAGCGATGATACGACCGGTCGTAAGGCATTTCTTTTTTTCGATAATCAAAATGTCTTTCGAAGATTTCTGTATGCATGAGACCTCCGTTTCGCCTTCTCGTATCAAGCAAGCGGATACAAATTGCGTTCATTACTTCCTTCCGTTTGGAATTAATTCTATTCCTAATAAGGTAGTCTCGATCGATGGGATCCATCGTTTTCTCAATAATTTGCCGTAATTCAGTAGTTTTGTAATCATCGATCTCGTAGTATATTCTTAGCATTGGACTTTACGAACATTAAAAAAAAAAAAAAAAAAAAAACAAATCATTCTCTAACGAGAGCCTTCGGAACTCTTCGTTGCATACTTTGCGTTTCACAATACAACGGTTACGGTAAAAGTATTCCATTGCGCGAACAAGTATCGTTTTATTTTGGTCACTTAATGCGATTAATTTCATTCGCACTTATCAATTCACATAATCGACGTCAGCTACTTAAGGTTACCGAAACAGATCAAAATCATCATCACTGTGACTAAACCTGCATAGCAGTTAACAAAACAAACAAGTAACGCAGAGTCCCTATTATAATATTAATAATAGCAATAATAGTAATAATATTAATATTACTTAATCGTAAAAAATAATTCTACAGTTTTGTTCGAGAATAGAACGAATTCCGCGGTTCCTTCGCGCATTTAAGATCGTATTAAAAACGAAATTACGATGTACATTTTATCGGTTGTGATTCTGCATCTTTTTATTCGTGCGTCTTTTCACCTCCTTTTCTCCGTGAGTACACAATTGCCTAAATGTCGCGTTACAAAGACACTGAGTAATAATCCTGGTTTAGTTTACACAATTATTACGTTTCATGCGTTGCATTGCGTTAGATTACAAAAGCAGGTCTTTCTTCTCTCGTTATTGCCTTTGCGTTAATACAGAGAAAATAACACGACTAAATTTCATTTACGCAATTACTACATCGAAAGCTTCAGTTCAATAAAAGAAAAAAAAAAGAATAAAATGTATAAAAAGCTATATTGCAGGAAACGTAATAATATGTAATGTTTTTTCTTTTCTTCAAAATAAATTGGACCATACGAAGTCCAACGCATAAAACATCTAATTGATAATTTCCAATACCTAAAACTTAATTACTTAAATAATATACCGTACGAATAAGAATGTAATTAATTGAAATCATTTCGAAGCGCATAATTTAAAATAGCGATTTCTATATCACGTGGGTCTACTTTTGGCCATACAGCAGATCTGTCAGAGAATCAATTTGAAATTATGGACAATTCACGTGTTCGATCATTCTCCTGTAGTGGTTTTATTATAGCGACCATATATTTTTTTTTTTTAATATAAAACTATATGATTGCTTGTACATCATTAGGAAACCTCGAAAGTCGTTTGTCTGCTTATGTCCCGAGAATTCTTTGCACACGTGAAAATTATTATTTCCATTCCTCGATCGCGTACAATTTTAAGTCACCGACGATAAAGTATATGTTATTCCAGACAGTTCTCGTAACTGGCATTTTTCATGGATATAAAATTTCAATTTTATTCACCTTGTTCGCAATTGTTAATAATCTGCGCGTATATTTCAAATCATCGTGTATCATTACGTTGAAATTTCGTCTCTATAGATCTCATGAATGTTGAAGTTATATTCCGCTAATATATATATATATATACGTTACTCAGCACATATTTAATTTATACATAAACTCTGCAAGCCCAGCTTACCATCGTCAAATGCACTTTTTAAATTTTATCTTTTATTCGTGTATGAAATCGCTGCTTATATGTGTAAGTATAATAAATGTTAAGTTATCAATAAGAAATATTAGAAAATCAGTATTCCACTTACAATTACCACAATTTCCATATATTTCTTGTCCGTGTATTTTTCATTTTTCTTTACTAGAAAGCGACAATCGACGAATGGTATTTTGCACCCATATCATTTTATTTTTTAATGTACACAATGCATCGATATCAATATTTTTTCTTCCTTTCGAGTAGGTGAAATTTGTCTTGTATTTCCGCACTTCGGCTCGTATCGGCGAATATTAACTGGCAAACGTTAACTGACATGCCGTTTGGTAATATATTTCATTTAGGAAATAAAGACACAAGAGTATAGGCCTACTGTTTAATGTTATCTTTGTTAAATGATAGTAGTAAATGACTGATCGAAACGATCGGAAACTTGGCTCTTTCCGCAATGGTAACTTGCCAAGTATACTTTAAATTCTACTATTAGTAATTGTGGAAATATGTTTATTCTAAAATCGGCAATGAACGATGACATTTTCGATACGAAAAAGTTTAATTTTGAATTGTCCATTGAAAGCGCAAAAATTGTACTATGCGAAAACTTAGAAAGAACAATACTGAGAATAAAATAGATAACAAGTTATAGAGTATTCTCATCTTTTTTTTTTGTGGCACGTATAGTAATCCTTACTTTTAATTTTGCACTTCTTAGGCATTGTATTTAGCAAATAATGTATTAAGCAAAGATATTATATGCTACACGCACAAGTACAGAAAATATTTGACGCGTCTAGTGACTTCTATGCGTTTAACCATACTGTTATATTTCGTTCTTAGATATCATTCCATACGTAGAAAAATCACCTATGTTAAAAAGCATTTTAAGTCGATACGATATCAAAACTTCTATGATACAAGCAAACTGAATCGTATTAATTGTTTATTAAAGTAGTTAAATAATAACCGCCAACACGAGTCCGTTGATTGGTTGAACTGTACATATTATTCTTGATTAATGGGCAATGATTCTGTGTGCATTTTATTTCAACTAGTGGATTTCAATTAGTTCGGAGAGCTATGCGTATGTCTTTGCTTGCATGCATTTATATATACACATATACGCGCGACAAGGTGTTACGTGCAATTTCTGTATGTCTGTGTATACATAGTGAGTATGAATATTGTGAGCTGTGTGGACGGCGCTACGTACACCACTTTTCGGTCAGTCAACCATTGACACGTTTTAACAGTCGACTTTCGTCAGTGTAGTTCAGACACCCCTTGTCCCACTGAGACTTTTCAGTTGAACGTGCCTTGCTCACGTCAATATATATCGTTGAATGATCTGAAATAAAAAAAGATTAGAAACAACTGTATCGTTGCCTCGTAAGAAAATACGTTCTCTTTTTTTCGCTCACAACGTTGAATATATGCATACCTGCATACAGATGTGCTAGAGTTTATCTTGAAATAGGAAGAGATTATTCGTAGCAGCAACTGCTACCACATTTTCAGATGGATGCCAAGCGGTATGTAATATCTTTTTATTGAAATCCAGGCAGTCGACGCTAATTTCATCTTTCTTACGTTTACCACCGGTACAGACCTTTAGGTAAACGGATTTATACCATGAATAATAAGTTGCCGTTACCTCCCGTTACACGTATATATCTCGAAAGTTTTTTTTTACTAACCTTACGTGGTTTTAGAAGTGTTTTTGGTTTGGCAATGTCGCGTGCCGCTTCCAGTGTGAGATCACGTTTAGTTGTACGATCGAATACTCTGAAGAAATTATTATATGAACCTGTCATAATAGCAGAATCGTTACCACTCCAACAGCACTCGAATTTGTCAAAGATACAATCGTTCTCATACAATGAGCACAGCTTTGATCTTAGGTATTCATGTACCTGTAACGATATATAATTAATATTTTTTCCTATAGATATATGAAAATACTTTTGCAGCAACGTTTGTTACATACAGGATAACATTCAATGGGTTTTGTTTCCATTCGCAAATCCCACACTTTCACACTGAGGTAGTCTCTACTGATCATATATGTTCCTGAATTACTAAGTTTTACATCGCTTATACTCGATATTATTTCGGAGAAGAAACTTCGATTTGTTGGATCCTCTGGCTCTTCGAATAGTTTACTATGTTGGTCGCAAAGTGCGGCAGATCTCATGTCACAAAGTCTAATTGTCCCTTTGCTACTACTATATACCAAGACGTTACACTCTGCCGGATGAAATTCCGCGGCAGTTATTACTTCTGTTAATTCCTCCATATTAGTCGGCTTAATGTCTACTATATCTGTATATTATTGTTAGGAAAATTATACATTCTATCATTAAAAAGTTTTGTATTCAAATTCTAAAGCACAACATTCAAATTTTGAGAAATAAATACGTTGACATAATATGGGAAAAAAGGATACTAAAACTCTGGTCTGTGATCTCCAGGTGCCAAAGATTAATTCTAAGATCATCAGCACTGAGGTATGTCTCTTGATCACTGTTGACACTTATACTGTTTATATGATAGGTGTGCGCATTAGCAAATATTCTCCTTGGAGATGCTTCTACCATCAACTCCATCGGCTTTATAGTTGGTACCTAAGTCAGTAAATAAGTAGGTATTCAACTGCCGTGTACAGGAGTCACAATACCAAAGTCTAATAATGTTATGTGCATATTTGAACTCCTTGACCATATTTCTATTGTAAATATTTTTCTTAGGAACACACAATGGTACAGAAGAAAGTGTGTAGACACATTAAATGAAAAGATACAGCATTTAAACGTACTTTATTTAATATAGTATTGTAAAATAAACCCACATATTAAATGCTGGTAAATGTCATGCAGTACTTACCCTTAAGGAAGTGATACAAGCAGGGTCGCGAATTGTACCATTTTCTTCCTTTGTATTATATCCTTCTACTCTTTTATCACGTTCACTGACTTTCCACAACTTGATCGTTTTATCATTAGTGGAAAGTAGGAAATGTGCTGGATTTTTTCTTTTCAACCACCTAATTTTGTTAATTTTTTCTTCTATCTCTAGCGATTTCAGGTAATCGAATTCAGGTTCGTGACTTTGGAAGGTGCTGTATACATTGTATTCACCTCTCCGAGGTATACTGTTTTTACTCTGTATAAATATTATTTTCAAATTACTTTACAATCTCACAGAATACTCTTTCTTCTTTCGCAATAGAAAATAGTGAAACTACTTAGAAAATATTTACTACTATTATTCTTTGCAGTGTCACAACAATTGTCTTTAGGAATTTTCTAAAGATAGAGAAATGTACTTGTAACATATTGTGCATGCATAGCTGGCACTAACCCAACACTAATACGTATCAATGCAATTTTTATTTGGAAAATAACTGTGTTTTTATTGGAACCGAAAAGCTGACGTACTGCAGCATATATATTAATTACTGAAATTTCATTTCAACTTACAACAGGGTCTCTTTGAAAAATAACAACCCGGCCACCTTTATCTCCTGTTGCAAGAAGATCGCCATCGTGATTAAACTCAACACATGAAATTATATCGGCTAGAACAGAAGACATTGTACATATTTATAACCATGTACTAAAAAATATATAAAACATATAAAAAAAAGTAAAACGTCTTAAATTTTAGGTTCAAAGACATTATGCCTTGTAGGTACAACCTTCTAGAATAAATGCAAATTGATCGGATAATGTATTCAGGGAATGCATAATATACCTTCGGTGACATCGTCTTCCAATGTTCCTTTCACCTGCGAGAAACACCACTGTATGTCACCATTGCCTAAAACAAAAAGTTTCAGTCGACAATGAACGAAAGACATAACTGAAGTTACAGTGTATCGAGGCAGGAATACAATAACATTGTTACGCGGACAATGAAATTTAATTATAAACGATATACTATCCCATGTTTATCCACTGTTTATATACGCAACGTTTCTATAAAAATGTTATATCACAAAATGGATCGGGAGCTGCTCATCGTTCGATTTCTATCACGCGTCTTGAATATGAAACAGGTAGACGCACGGTGGAAAGAAGACGCGTAGATATTTGCATCGAAATTGCACGCGGTCTTCTACGCTCGACCGATTGTACTCGCAAAGTGCGTACAATTCGTCAGGGGCATGAAAAGTGACACGAATCGGGAAGAACAACGGGTGGGTGACGGGATAAAGAAAGAGGAGCAGGGGACAGAGAAATATGTCGAGTGCGTGGAGTGTAGTAAATTAAACGTGGAGAGACGTGACGCGATAGTGTCGAAAGTAGGAGAAAGGTTGTTGCGGAACGAGCAGGCGGATGAAAAGAAAAGTAGACGGACAATGGGGAGACGGGAGATGCGATGGAAAACGGGCGAATAGTCGGGGGAAAAGATAAAAGTAATCCTACTTGAAGTTTCGACGCAATCCATCGTGCTTCTAGGCCGTCGCCACCGCCGCCGCCGGCGACGGGCGCATTTGGCCCCGCGCGCACCGAGAATCCAGAGAGTGGGTACGGGTGATTATATTTGAGGATGCGGAATTGACGAAGAAGAACGTTGCGTGCACTGCGAGCGCTGCGGATATACCCGTGAACCCGTGATAGTATCTGGGTCAAGGTTCAGGTTACCGCGGCGCGGCGAGGCGGCCAGCAGAAGCGACGCACCGTTCGGTTCACGACGTGCGGCAGATAATCGACAGGGCGATCACGCAGAGTGGTAAACCGTCGCACACGACGCTTACTTACCGGCCATCTCGCATACGAGACACTACGCAACCAGAGAGATTCGCACGCGAGAGCTTACTCCCGGTGCGAGGGTCCAATACCGCCTACTCGACCAGAGAGATACACGCGCGCGGCGCGCCACGCCGGCGACCAGCAGACAGGAAACCTTCACGACTATTTGCCACACTCCGCGCGATCTTTTATCTTGTCACATATTCGTCCATCTAGTCCGCCACCGATCCCTACGCGATCACTGACTTTCAATGGCGGAATTCACGAACGCATAACCGCACAACACTGCTATGGCGTGACGTCACACCACAGCCAGGTTTTGCTACTTCTACGGTAATCGCCATCTTGTATGCGAAAACCGAATGCACACGAGCTGCAACGGAAATTACCGAACGTGAACTACTGGTCAGCGCCACCTGCGCCCCGCTAAATTTGAACTACAATTTCAAACAATCCCCCGCATGGTGCTCTTGCAACCTTCAGATCGAACTTTAATTAGAGCTCGAATTCGGATTTTAATGTTTAATCGGATCTGTCTAAGTTGGTACGAGCGATTAAGAAGCAGCGGCGAATAAAAATTACCTAAGAGTTCCGAAAGCTTCTCGCGCAGTTCCTCCAAAGAGGAAAACATGGGTTCGTTCCTGCGTAGACGCGCAAAATTTGTCACCGACCGAGCCATTTTTAGCGAAGCTAAACTTTCCTTGCCGTTCTTTCGATTTCAACGATGAGAACTCAACGAACTTTAAACGTACGTATCACATGCCTTTGTAATCGATACGCGTCGTACATTTTTATGCATTTCAGAGTAGAAAGGTGATTATGGTTCACTTTGATAGATCTCGTCGATACATTCTCGATACGGTTCTAACGTCCGGCTTCCATTGAATGTTAATAAGTTTTTTACTCGCTGTTTATCGAACATCGTGCACTTTAAGTTTAAAGTTTTCCGTCGAAATAAAACAAAACATTGTTCTCTGGCTCTTGAATTAGTTTTAAATTGAGTAGTTCTTTAAAAAGTTCAAGCAAATTGGAAATTTAACTGTTATCACAATCGCGGACTCATCGATATCGATGCGCCTGTAATTATTTGAATATTACAGACCCGTACGAAGCGTTGTAATTTTTTTACGTTGCTGACAAAATTTGTAATTCAAAGTGGCGAAACAACGTTCACCGTCGTTCAACATTCGAGCGTAGCTCCGAACCCGTGCGCTCAAGTCTCGAATTTTAAATTCGAATCACGACGTACACGGCGCTTGAAATTCGTGTCTGGCCTGACGACGAATTCCGCTTTAAAAAATTCATATAACGATTAACGATCACGAACGAACTGTAGACAAGAACCATTCCCTTCTCCCCGCTCGTGTCAATAAACGATCGATTTTCACGTTATTCGTTCGCCCGAACAATTAACCGCGGCGCGAATAGATTAAACAAATAATCGAGGACAAACGTTATTCTTTTTTTTCTTACGCGCGAACACTCGCAAATGAAAACGGCTGTCTCGAACTGGTACGAAAGTGCATGAGCTGGTGCGACACACGAAACTCATGTTGCCGAACGTGTTAGAGGATGGATGTTAATGAGTTTGCTCTAGCAGGCGTATACATAGAGCCGGTGCAACGTTTGCCTGGACACGATATTTGTCATGAGTCAAGTGCAAGCGTTCTTTGCGGACGTAAAAACGGGTAAAAAATCTAGACATCACGTGTCTCTTAGCGAGAGATTTCCCAACACGTAAACGCGTCGCCTATTACGAAATTTATAAGCTCCGATTGTACGATTAGATCACGCCTGAACGCGTTAAAGATTCGCTGGCATTCGATGTACGTACACACGTTGGCGGTTTCAGGCTCTTATAGCGAGTTCGCCTTTAAATTTGCATGCCTGGAATTTTTTCCACATCCACGGAAAATCGATCGAAACACTCGCGTGGCCAATATCCTCCGTGTCTATGCTCCCGTTTCGTTTCCTCGAAACGATGCCGCCCGTAAACAGTCCCTTGAACGTGCCGATTTCGAAAAGATCGTTACAACGTTATTCTACTCACAACAGTAACGCTCCTGCCCGTTCCCGTTCAAATCGCTCTCGCCGTTCGACGTCACCTCTCGAACCATGCTTTTATCCACGACGTAGTCCAGCTTTTTAGTTTTGACACGACTCCGCGGATTCATCCTCGATGACGATCCTTTGCGAACCGTTCTCTTCAACGATATCAGTTACGATCGCGATAACATACTGTTATTGCCGGGTGACATCGGTCGTCGATTGGTTTACCCACTGACCGTTGAATGTAAACGACGCCGGGAATCTGTGCGTATCCGACGTTTATTTTGTGTGCGAGGTACGATCGTCGACGATCGAGCCCGAGCAACGTTCGTGTCTTTAAGGACGCGTTTCAGCTACAAAATCTTCTGATTGCTAAACATAACAGCGAGCACAGTATGCGAACTTGTAGATCGTTTTACTTCTGTTGCATTTGAAAAACTTGCCACGCGCACCCCTGTAGCACGATAACCCGCGCTGCTCGCGTGCGCGTAGGGTAGCTTGACTCAGGTGCTACGGAGATTCCTATTTTTTGTTAATCTTAAAAAAGCTTTCAGTTGCTCGAACAGCGTATCACTGTTGGCTCGAATAATCCCAGATTCAACAACGCATCACTGAACGACGTTTTACTACCGCTATTTCATCGAATGCGTTAATTTCCGGCCGATACATCACTCGAACGGCGATTATTCACGCTTAACATTTCCGCGCGTACATTCAGGGTTGTTGGCTCGACCGTTAAAGAGGTATTAAAATTTCCCTGGTCGCCGCGGGGTGAAAGTTTGTTCCCGGTGGAGTCGCATTTTTTTTACGGTATCCTGTCCGCCGCTTTGCTCGAGGAAAAAATTACTGTTACCTACCGTCAAGCATTTGTGAGACGCGGGGGATTAATAAAGCGTACCCGAAGAGATGAAACGAAGGGAGCGGTGGGAGGAGGCTCGGAGGAGAGAGAGAAAAAGGAGGAAGACGAAAACAGGAACAGCGGAAAGAAGGGAGAACGAAAAAGAACGAAAAAAAAGAGGAAAGAAAAGAGAGGAAAGAAAAATAGAACTCACCGACTCTCTTGTTCACGGCGGTATTGATCATGGAGCCGAGCTTGGTGAGGCTAGACTGCCTCATGATGTTGGAGGGGCTCTTCATCCGTTTGGACGGTGGTACCGGAAGCGGGGCGGTCTTGAACCTTGCCAGGATGGCACCGCTCCGGCAGTTTCCGTTCGGACTGGAGCCGGGGGGCCGCTGGGGCGGTGCCCCCCATAGACCCACCACCCCTGCGTGACGCGTGGTGGTATTTCGGATACTTCAACCCTTTTCCACCTGTTAACCACGCTGTTGTATCTGTCCTCAACCTCCACTTTGCGCTCGACGTCACTGAAACAGTACAACGGTGAATAATCGCGATTATTTTTAACGTAAACGATTCAGACATCATTCATCGGATCTTGGTCTACTTTTAGGACCACCGTTGTAGCTACCTCGCGCAGTCCTTTCCCGATGAACAAACGGAACTAAAATACCGATTCGTCACTGTTTCGTTCGATGTTCGGAGATTACCATCGGGATGGAACGCTTCCACCTGTTGGATCGGTTCGGCCAAATCCTCTTAGCGACGGTACGCGGCATCTCGAGCACCCGGAAGGAGTTACCCTGGCGCACGTACGGCTTTTAATCGCGATTTAAGTGCGGTATCGCGTAAGCGCGGAGGGTGCGAAATGAGAGCGCGAACGTGGGGTGGGGGCCAATTGAAAGACGCGTGCGTGAATGCGTCCCTCCTGTCGATGTGTGGGTTCGTCGACGGACGTGTGAACGTAGAAATATTACCGAACGACTGGCGCGAAGAAAAGGAACAAAAAAAAAAGAAAAAAAATGGCAACAGGTAGCCGAACGCGAAGAAGGGATGCGCGGGTTCGAACGCGCAAGGGGGTTGAAACCACCGCCTCTCGTTACAGCCGGCTGCGTCTTCTGTTCTCGAGTAATTACACGTCGAACGTGTTTCGTTCTGTGCAATTTCATTTGACAATCCCGCGCGTCGTTCGCGCTATGGACGCCAGACGTGGGCGTCGAGCGGAGACGCGAGGAATGCGTGGCAACAGGCTGCCAGGTAACTTATGCAAAGATCTGAAACGCAAATGCGTCCTTGTCCGAAAGAACGCGAGCGTAGGTACTTGCTAGACGGAAAGATGAGCGTATGCACGTTCTGGGAACCGAGGGCGAACGATTACCTTCGCGTCGCGTCGATCAATCTACGTTACTACCTTACAGTTACTTCTTCCGTCGATTCGCACACCATAAGGCATTCGTTGTAACATTTACAAAGCCGAGACTAGTATCAAATTCCCGTTATGCAGGGTTCAAACACGACCGTCGATTTACCTGACGTCAAGTTCTTAACGATGGCCTGCATACACCGTGAGCCAAGAGCGTAACTGGTGACTCGAGACGCTGGTCCAAGGGAAACGTAAGACAAAGTCTTATGTGACGACGAGCGGTGCAAGTGTCGTTCGCATAAACGTCGACGTAATCGGATTATATTCAAAGAAGTTGGTACGCCCGAGTATTGCCGGCAGCGGGCGTACCTGCGTACATATTTACCGTGGATCAAGTTTGCGCGACGAGTTTATTCACGTGGTCACAGCGTTTGCCAAGCGATAAAAAAATAAAAAAAAAAAAAGAAAAATACTCGATTCGCTGTGATGACGCGCGCGCATGCACAGACTCTCGAAGGTGATTTTGTTTCTCACCGAACGACCGGATTCTTCGTTAACGAGGGTAATCAATTGCACCGTTCTCCGCTGAGTCGTTTGGAACCACGACGCGCAAAAATTGAACAACCTCCACCGAACCGGCGCTGTCTGTATAGCGCAGCGAGCGCGACAGAATTGATGTGCCTTCAGGAATGGGGCAAGGTTAAATCTTTACCGCTAATCGCTACTGCCGGTTAATCTTGCAATTTAAACGCGCTTAAGGTCATCGAGCTAATCTGCCGGTGGATCAAGTTCTCACACTAAACGATCTTTCCCGCAGTTTTCTAGAATGCTCGTCGCGCAACGGTGTTCGTCTAAATGACCAGAGAGCAGGGAGTCCTTCCGAAAGATTGTCGGACACGCTGCGAACGGAAAACTGGAAGCCGTCGAGGGGGAGACGATTTTTCTCGGACGCCTGCCTGGGAGACTGTTTCACGATTATGGATTTGCGAGGACGAGCGAGAGAAGGGTGGTTGCAGACGGGTGGCAGTTTGTTAAACTGGCGAACTGTGCACGCGGGGAGGTCTTGGCGTCTGGCCAGACAATTTTCCGGCTGCTTCTCGGGTTCGAGATTCGTTCGTCTTGCGTGCGGACGCGCGGCAACCCTCGAGAGTTCGATGGCACTCGATTACGAAGGTGGTTGCGCCCGTCCAGAAATCAGCCGTTTCTCTACAACGAATCGCAGACGCTTCGACGTACAGATTTTTAATCGCGATTGCCCGCGAGACGCCGCGCCGTGCTCGTATTTTATTGGTAAACTTTATTAAACCGAGACGACGTTCTACTTATGAAACAACAGGATCCGGAGGGGGCTATAACGGCGGGAAGTTCGCGAAAACTTTTCTTGCTGGAGGTTTACGATTTTACGTGACGCGGTGGTCTAGGTATTATTATAAAGTTGGAGATTGATTCGCGTCTTCTTCGGGAATAAGAATACTTTTCATCCCGGCACTGTCTTAGGGACGCGAGAGGATGTTTTCTTTTAATTCGAGCGAAGTGGATGGAAAAGGCCAAGGTTTGTACGGAGGCGGGTAACCTCAAGCTAGCGACGGTCTATTTAATTCGTAGCTTTCGAATTAAATGAATTGCTTTCAGACGGCACGCGAGGAAGACCTCTTTAATTAGAGCTATTATTCGGTTCGCTGTTCGTTATATTTGATGCATTTAACAGGAGCCAATTTTGCCATTACCAGGAATGAAAAATCGATCAAGCGACGGTATTATAATTGCGGAACGATGATCGAACGGTGATGTAACTTCGACGGAACGAAACTCCAAGGATATCGTGCGACCTGGCAACTTTAAACCATCTCTAATCTCTTTTTCCTTTAACTCTTGATTAAAAATCCACGTCAAAGAGGGACGAGAACGATGACAATAATGACGACACCGCGAGGGACGAGCAGAGGGGTGGGTCCTCGTCGTGTAAAAGTTTTTTCAATTCACCGGGAACCACCGTTCTCGAAAGGTCTGAAATCGTTTTCAAACGCGGTCTGTCAGTTCTTCGCTCGCTAATTGTCACATCTGTCGAGGCTTCTGGCTCGCGTTGATATCCCCCCCGATATTTATTAAATGCCTTGATAATCGAACGACAGTCCGGACCCGTTTGTCACCTTTGTTTTCTCTCGCTCGCGGCGAAGGCGTACACGTGTGTACGTACAAAACGATACTCGAATAGCATCGCACTCGAGCGTGACCAAACGAATTCCTCTTTTTCACAGCTCGAAGCCAGCCACGATCAATAATCGTGCATGTGGAGAGTTTAACCTTTCACTCGGTACCTTTAATTATTACGCCATGTAGCCCTGCGATCGTTGAACGTCGAATCGAACGATCGATCGAGCAATAATACCATCCGCGGACCCTTCGCCCCCTTGCTTACGAAAATTATTACTTCCATCGCTCTTGCATTGTCTCGCGGTTATTGTCGCGGACTGTTCTCGATATACAATTCGATCGTAACTCGTTAACAATGGATATTTGTACTTTTAAACAGTCGGAGCGTTTGCTAGGTAGAGTGCAGACACCTAAGCCATCGCGCGTTTCCTTTGTTCTCCACTACCGCCATTACTATTCTCGTCAGACGCTAAGCGCGCGTTACATACATCCCTCGACCTTGCAAAAGGGGCAGCCCTGAGTAACCGAAGGCTACGAGCGGAGGCGCGATCTTTTCCCGCGAGCAGATGTCTCGTACGCGCGGCTCGTCAGCAATTTTTCATTTAACCGGGATATTAAACCGTGGAAACGCGGCGATGCAAATCTGTCGCGTGTCCAAGCCATCCCTTTTCCCCGTTTCGACGTTGGACGTCGAGAAGAATGCAACGGTCAAGTCGCATTCAGCGAAACCGCGGCCGAACGTGGGCGTATTAAAAAATAACGAGGGCCCTGAAGCTGACGTACGGGGACGTCCTTCTGGGATAGTGGGTCAACGCTCAATGTTAAAGGGATCGTAAAGGCGTGTGTACCAGTAGGCCATCCCGATGAATCCTTACAACGCTCGCGTCTGTTTTTGTAGGTTTTCAACAGCCACGACCGTACGCGTATACAGGAAGTGTGCTGGCCATCAGCGTTGACTAGCGACAAGGCTACCAGAGGCAACGTCCAAGAATCGATCGACTGCGACGACGCTTCGTGGACGTCGCAACGATGACCTTTCGATCGTCAAATCGATTCGTCAAGCTCGAGCATAAAGAAATTCACAATGCCGCGATCGTCAGTTGACAATTACGCAGTAATTACCCGCCGATTTACGTAACCATAACTGCATCAGGCTTGGCTCGACTTACTTCTATTGGATTTGATCAGGCCGCCGCGACGCATAATATTCTTAGACAAATATTGTTACACGAGGCATCGGAACGAGTTGGGCGGAGAGAAAGCGGCGGCGTAATCGCGGTTACCACGTTCGAACTACCGCCACGATATCGTACGTGTTTCCGTGTCGCTTCCTAGCCGAAGTTTCACTGTTTCCTGCTGGTGGGTTCGCCCATGTTGTCGCGACAGTTCGCACAATAGCGAAGTTAAACCGAGGAGAGCGCGAGCATTCGATTGACGGGAGGATCCAGGATGCGAGCACGAATGGGGTCCTCGAGATGCGCGAACGCGTTCGTTCGTTAAATCGTTTCCATTAATGGCAGCCGAGGAGGGAGCGTGGACGTTCAAATGGACGCTGTTCCGTTTCTACCTTTTTCCTTCTTCTTCTTTACAGCCATTAGAAAAAGTAAACAGAGAGAGTCTTCTAGGGTTACCAATTTGGACCAATTTACGATAGGCTGCGAACTCGAGCACGGTGTTTACCGTCTAATAAGCGGCCATTAAATGCACGGGGTCCATCTTTGGTGTGTAACCTGATTTCAGCCTCGCGAACGGGGCGACGGAATAACGACGGCCAGGAGGGCACGTGAGTTCGAGACGGTTGCGAAACGGCCAAGACGTCTGTGTGGGTGGCTTTTATTTTTCGGCTGACGCTTCCAAGTGGTTATAGAGCTTTACCCTTTGTATATACATAACCGGGGATGAGCTTCAGCGTTGTCAGCGAAGTAAGAGGCTCGACTGGGTGGTTGCCGGTTGCTCCGCAAGCAGGTGGCCTAGATAATTCGAGTGGTGGGTCTTGCACTACTGTGCTCGAGTGTACACCGTCTGCCCGTTTCTGTAACCGCGGTATAAATATTCCGTAAACGATCGCAAATTCACCTCGGAAACCAGCTCCAACGTCCGACACGACGGACTACAAGCTCGCGTTTGGCACTTTCGAAAATTCACCTGCTCGTCGATCGACGCGTATCCTTTCGTGTCTATACCGTGCACGCACGCCACGAAAGGAAAACCGAAATACTTACAACTATTGACGTCTGCGACGTTAAATATGCAACGCGAGCTATGGGTGAACGAGCGAACCTCGCTCGTTGTTTGCTTCGATTAAAAGTTAATCTTCCGATCTGTGTGTAAAGGTATGCGCACGTGGAGTCGATAGAATTGCGTACTGACGGAGCGGAAAAATTGTACGGTTATGTACACATCGCGCGATGGCTGTAAGCGAACGGTTGGAACGATCTTTCGTCGAAAGCGGCCATTTCAGCCACTTGTTACCATCTAAACGTAACGTCCGGATACTTGCGAGCGTGGGCGTGTATCAAAGCTGGTGCTCGACCGAATGGATGCAACTAGACCCTAGATTAATTACTAACGATGCGCGGTACGTCCCTCCGAGGCAATCCCCGAGACACTGTGCCGGATAATCCGCGCTGTGCCGTATTTTACGTGGTGGATAGAACCGCGCCAATAGTTATTTATAAGCGACTAGTAAACGGATAGAAGGCGGGGAAAGTTGGCGAGCCGTGTAACGCGGCGACGAAATTGAACGTGTCGATATCATTGTACCGGGAGGGGACACTCTTCGTCGCCGTCAACGAACTAATTGTAAGGGAATTAGTCGGCTGCCAATTACCGCGCAAGCTGCTGACCCAGATAGTTCGAGTGGTGTACGCAGGTACACAGCCGTGCATCGTGCATTAAATTAGCGAAGAGGGGGAGAAAAAGAGTAAAGAGGAGAGAGAGAAAAAAAGCTCTCGTCCGTACGCTGGACCGTAAAGAGTGCTTGGTAATTCCGCAAAAAGTTGACAAAGCTTCCAGACCGCGGTTCCATTAATTATTGACACGTCGTAGAGACAACGACTGTCAACATTACAGCGCTTGTCGACTCGATGCACACACACACACACACACGTTTTCGAGCCGAACAATCCCCAGATACTTGCGTAATACCAGCGCGATTTAAATTCTGTCAACAGCAGTTACTTCAACGAGCGAAATACACGGAAGAGCGGAGGTGTTGATCGATCTGAAATTTCAATCCGTACACCAACCCCTCGAACTTTTCCGCGTCGTGGAAATTGGCTCGTTCGATGTATCCTTCGGTTCGTCGTTCTCATGAGAACCTAGACGAATTCGAGTCCTGACGAGTAACGATTCGTTAAGCGGAATTCTCTTCGAGCGGGACGATGACCAAGAAAAAGACTGTTCCTTGGGCCGCGCACCGATTTCCGGTACGCTGACCCGACGACGCGAGACTTTAAATGCAAGAGGCGCCGGAAATGGTATCCACTTTTATGCCTCACCGCTAAACAGAGCAGTGACGAAGGCCTTAACTCGGATTGATAGACTATTCGCGATGCAACAGCTCATGCAGTGCTAATGCTCCTAACAGAAAAAATTCATGCGTAATACTGCAACGGAGCACTTGAATCTATATGCATCTTATTAGTCCTCCATTAATTGAGATTAATTAATATTTTACGCGGTACGCAGAACGGGAATAAGCGTGACGTCTACGGTGATGATTATCCCTGGGTTCAAAGTACCAACACGACGTAAGAAGGATTAACGATTCTAATCCTCGACGCGAGTGCATCGCGTCGCTGAGGAGAATCGCACGCGCGATATCGTAACGCGACGTGGCGGTGCCATAAATAAAGGTTGATTAAACGAGGAGCGAGGCTAAATAACAGGTGGGTCGTACTAGAGAGAAGCAAGAAGCTTAAAACAGCTGGCCGGTGGTTAACGAAGTAATTAGCGTGCAGCGCGACGCGCAGCGGCAACGAGTCATTTCGTCGTCAGCAGCTGACGTTAGGCGAACGCAGCGGACAGAGGGGTATAGGCAGGAGGGTTGATAGAACTTTTGCGAGCTTTCCACGGATTTCTAGTGCCTGTCTGAGGTGAGGAGTCCTGTCTGAAGGTGTGTGTCTGTCTATCTTCGGCCAGGCGTTGGTACGCGGCAAACCCGCCTTCGACATCGAGACAGAACCAGCTCAGACAGAGGGAGCGCGAGCGAGAGTGAGAGAGGAGGACCTTATGGATCAATAGGTCGTGGCTTTATTGACTCGCGAAACCGCGTGCCAAAGAAACGCAACGACGCTCACGTTGGCTAATGCATACCACCGGCAATTACCCTTGCACTTCGAACGTCGAACCCTTTCGTTTACGCGTCGAACTTTCGACCAGCGGATTTTCAGAAACCCACTCGACGACGTACACTCTTCGCCTCGCGTGTTCCACGGGTCTGCCTATCCGGGAACGGCTAAATATATCGATCTGTTCTAATTGTTTTACGTACACCTTTATTATAGTTAACAGCGTCGTTTTTATCGGCTATTCAAACCGTTGCTCGGGCAATTTATAGCCCCGGCTAATTGCTAGGTCATTTGTGAAAATACGATGAAAAGTTTCAAGCCGATTTTGTCACGCCTGCGCCTATTCTACCCGGTTCGATAAATCCTCCGTTTGTAAAGAGACTACGGCTTAATTTAAATTTCACAACCTTCCCTACTTTCGTTTCGCCGGCCGTGTTTCATATACGGGTCCCACTGGTGAGAGGGCCGGCAGTGGAAGACAATGGGCACCAATAGACGTTCCCCATTCATGGGAGAAAGATACGCCGGTAACAATGGGCAATGTGTTAACTGAAAGATAGATATCCCGATTTTTCATCGCGTATCGGACTTGGCTAGCTGCAATAAGCTCGACGTCGGACCATCCGTCTGCTCGTTTTTATTTCCACGAACCGTGACGTTGCTCCCTCGCTATCCACCGGTCACGCGAGATTTACAAAAAAAGAAGAAACTGTTTCGCGTCAACCTCGACGCGAACTTGCTACGAAATACCCCCTCGCCCCTGACGAGAAAAAGCCATTAGCCACTCGCAACAGATATCTTTCCTTCCGAGATGCTCGTAGCATGCCGCTGCGATTCAATTAGAAACCACAAAGAACGCTTCCACCGTCCCGTGTCCCTTCTTTCATCTCTGACAAGCGGTTGAAACTGGCTTTCAATGATTGCACTAAAAGGCAGCGCAAATTGTGCAATTGCTCTATTACGCGACGCTCGAACGCTACGTGAAACGCAACACGTTACACGACGAACATCACCCCGAGGAATCTACCATCGTTCCGCCATACTTTAATTTCACCGACACGTTGATTAAAGATACGAGTTCGTGTGAAATTAACTTTCGAGAGCAAAGTTAAGACAGTTTCGGTGTCAGGCGAGCGAGCACCCTAACTGCGTGCCCTCCTGTACCCTCGTGTCGTTCCCATCGCCGTTGCCACTCGTCCTCGAAGACTCCGCGGAACGCCAACGAAGGGTAGTTCCTTTCTTTCACCGTAGAAGGTGCGCTCAAGGAGGGTAAACCGTACGTACGTTCGCGTTTACGTCGAATCCTGGCCAGCTGACTCGATCAGTGGGTCAAGGATAGCATCGGATACATTCGGAATTCAATTGGAATCGCGCGAGCCTGGGCGTGCGGGGCTGAGACGAGCCTCGTGACGAAAATAATTACCATTTTCTTCGATACCCCCGGCTGATTCTTGACAGGCTTCCTACGTTTCCTAATTACAGGCAAGTTCCGATTCGCCGTGTTGGAGCTTCTGTAATCGATCGAGGCGAATAAAAAGCGACACCGATGGAGGCAGGCAGTTTTCGAGGGCTCGCTCGACCGTCCCGCGTTTTCTAACCCAGTTCGCCTGCCGACGGAAATAACGGCGCTGATAATATTTTAATTCGAACGGAGTAGCTCGTACAAAGAGGCGCGCGTGCCCTCGCATAAATTTCAACCCCAACGCGCACCCGACGCAGCTGACGGCTGTGTTTCAACGACTCACGGGTCGGAAACGATCTTCTCTACCGAGTATGAACGAAACTATTTTTAAGAATCCCTAGTGATTTACGTAATCGGTAACACGCGATCGCTGCAAAATGGAGGGAAGAGTTCAGCTCGTGTTCGCCGTGGACGAACCTGGTTTGCACCCCGGTTGCGCAATCGGTCGCGAGGCATATGTGCGTGCAATGAAAACCATCCAGCGGTTCGTGTTTAGATTATCAAAGCTCGAAATCGAAAACACGTGGCCTCACGCGTATGGTAAACCGATTGTAGCCATCCACGAGGACGCGGCTACGAAGCTCGCTGGAAAGAGTCTCCGGTCCTATGCCGCTTCCTGCGATCGGCCCAGCTGCCAATGGCCAGGCACGTGCCGTGATTCTACGGTCACGGTTAATGAAGACTTCGACAGCGAGGACGAGCGATACGTAATAGATCCTATACGAAAGTAGCAGCGACACAATCGGAATTTGTACGTTCGACAATCGGAACCAAGGCTCGCGATGGTCGAACAGCAACCTTCTGGGACTGCTTAGAAGCAGTCCATCGGTCGGTGAGGAATCGGAAATGTTTGTATTCCGCAATGGTAGCTAGGATAATGTTTCGCGAATACGGGATCTATTTGCATGTGGCTCGCAAAACGCATGCGAATTACGAGCGAAAGGAACGCGCACGAATAATAAACAGGCGCATCGCGGCGAGTTCTTGAAAAATGAAACGTACCTGCCTAGTCCAACTAGTCCGCGTCCTTTTCAGGAAGATTAAATTGTTCCTATTTATCAGGCGAGCTGGCGTTCTTTTTTATTCCGCGCGCAATACCGCGGGAGAATACGTGACGGTACCGAAGCGTTGCTGGTCTCGAGGCACCATCGTGTCGCACGGAACGCATTCGTTTCTATCCGCGGTCATTTCACGGCGACTGGTTACAATCGACGAGGAACTGGCACTCGCGATCGCGGAGAATTTCCCCGGCGTCTGCACGCCCATCGACGCCGCTCGTACGTCCGTCTCCGACCGCCAACGTGCACGTAATGCACCGAGTCCCGTGAAAGCGCACGAGGCTGTTTGATCGTGACTTATGACCTATTACCTGCGCGCCCGTAGACCACGTGTACGCGCGACAGTTTGTTGTTCGACGATGTAATGGTCAAAGGAAATTGGCTGTTTCTGCGCTTGAGATTCGTTACATAATTCTAGGAACTCGACGTTTCGAGCCTGCACAACTATCAATCCCGTTCCCCGTTTCAACCTTAACCCTGTCGCGGGTTACGCGCAAGCTTTTCCTCGAAGGACCCTTCGAGTGTACAAAATCGGTCTCGAACAAACTTCGAGGACGCTTCGAGATGAACGAAGGCACCAGAATGTACGAGGGCATTGGAGAGGAAATCCGTGGTTCGCGCATAATGTATCCGATTCGGGATACGACGGTGGTCCCTCGCGACGGTGCCACGTCCAACGAAAAGCCGGGCTCGTAAACAAGCGGGCATGTTCAACACGGGCATCGTACAAAAGCCGGAGACAAAGGGACGCACCGGTAGGAGGCTCGAGGAGAACGCGGAGCCCGTAGACGGCATACAAGTTGGTGTATCTAGGTGCAACCGTTGTGCCGAGGAATAGCGAAAAGGGAGAAAAGAACGTCGTTGCCCACACTCTCGTTACAGTCTACAAACGAAGGCTTTTACGCCTAATACCCGGCATCTCGTCCCTCTCGTCCGTACTCCCTCCTCGCCGCGAGACTCGCGGATTCGTACACGCCCGTCCTAGCGTTTCCACGGCTCCTCTCGCCGCTGGCACCCTTCGTAATGGATCGATGATCCTTGGACGTGGGGTGGGTGGTGACGACGCGACGGATGAAAAGAAGCCTCTCTGGATTTTCGTGCATAAATTAACTTCCTCGAGCGGAGCTGCGAAAGGAGTAACCTGGTATGCATACGCGCGCGCCAAAGCGCGTTTGCTCCGGGAGTTGAAGTGTTATTACGTGTACGCGATTACGTGTAACAGCTGGAAGGATAGACTCACTCGCTAGTCTAATTTCTCCGGTATTTTCCGGAGATTCTACAAAGGCATCGAGAAGCGTACGTTCTAAAGAGACGACTTACGGATTCAAGAGCATCGTACGTATAAATTCGCGACTGTCCCGGTAAATTTAAAACGCTTTACGGCGCGCCGACGACGGGACGATTTTGGCCGTACCACCACTTGTTGTCATAATCAATCACGATTCTTTTTCGTTCTCTTTAAGCGGCGTATTTATTCCCTCGATGGTTTCGTTCCGCGGGCGAACCTTCGAGTTCTTGCCTTGGAACGTCCTTGGACACGCCGATGGATAAAAAAGCTCGCCTACATTTGCGTGCCTCGAATCGAAATCAGATCGAACCTTCGACCTGTACGCGATCGATGATCGACAATGTTGAAACGCGTGAAAGCACGATACCTGTACTCTCATCGACCATACTCTGTCAGCGTTGTATATAGGAGGCGGTACGTGATTTAAAAAGCGCGAAAAATAGAACAGGTTTTCCACCCCTTCGCTGACCCGGTCGGACGTCTTCAAGAGAGCCACGACAAATTCCATTATCTACGGATTTTCGCATTAGCGATCGAATCTCCGATATTACTTTCACGAAGGACCTGACACGGAATTTATTCCCTCTTCGTCGTCCAAGAAACGGATCGATGATCCTCGTCGGCGGAGGAAAATATCGTGGAAATTTCGCGCGTCCCCGCGTTCCAACGACCCGCAAATTCGTTTCATTGTGACGGTCCTTATCGCGGGAATTATGCCGGCGGCACACGCATTGTTTGCCCCGTCGCTTTTATACCCTTCGTTTTTCCCTTTCCTTTTCATTGTTACCTTTCTTTCGCCCCCTCTCTCTCGTCGCGATAATTACCACGTCGCGGCCACTCGAAACTTTCCGGCTCGATACCGGAACGCGTTGAAATTTCGATTCCTCGAACTCTGTTAATTGCAACGGGAATAATTGCTCGAACGATACGCGTAGAAGCGGAGAGTGGCCTCGAAAGGAAAGTCCTTTTCGCTTGTTTCAAGAACGCCGATCCGCGTTAACGAGAACAGGATCTCGCGAGATGACTTTCACCAATTTCACGATAGAAGACACAGCAGAATCCCCACGCTGGGTCGGCGAGGTGTTGAATCACTATTATGAGCGCCCTTATTGCGTGTTCAAGAGAAAGGGTGCGCGATATAAAGAGAAGAAAATAGGACGTGTTATTGACACGCAAAGACGAGGTACAGCTATAACTTGCTATGATATAACGAACCCCCTACGTGTGAAAGCAGAACGAAAATAATTAACAATATACCTAGGGTGGTGGGATTAAATTTAGAGAGAAAGAGGGAGAGAGGGGGTGATATATTGCAGGAAATGTTGTAAGACGTTACATCGAGCAAAGATATCGAAATAAAACAGAGGATTCACGCGGGGATTCGATCTTAAATCTATCCATGCAACGCGAAACGTGGCGCGGAGGGTATCGCGATGGCGTACGCGTGGGACGCGTTGATTTTCCAAAAAAAATTCATCGAAACGTGCAGACAGAGGTTTCGTAACATCGGGTACAGAGCGGAGATAAGCCTGGTGGCGAGCTCGCGGACGTGTCTGCCACCGTTCCGCGGATTCGAACGTGATCAAGGATGGAACTACTCGCGCGGCGATTATCGACGAGCGCCCATATTTATTGCAGCCCCGTCTGACCGTGTGTACGCGTACGTCACGTAGGTATGTACGTGTCAACCTGAGAGATTCGTATATTAGTCAAAGGATTCACTCGTTAGAGAGAGAGAGAGAGAGAGGTTGCCCGAAAATAGAGAACGGCCAGTTATTTCGGGCCACGTTGTTTCAAGGTGAAAGGCCGGGTTCGCGAAGAGTGGTTCCTTGCTCTCATTCCTGGAGCACATGCACTCCGGCTCGCCTTGCTCTCGCCCACCCTTTCGGTCATTTGTCAATGGACAAATAAACGAAAAGGTACGCGGTGTTTTCTTCTGCCCGCGTCGGGACGGTTTCGCGAGCGCGGCGCAGTTGATCGCGCAGCCAATTAGGGTAATTGCGATCTACCCGTTTCGAATCAGACGCGTTCGTTCTCTCGTACGCGCTCGTCTTACGAGACGCGAGTCGACTGATACTCGACTGGCGTTTACGTAGGACGAGAGCTAATTACGTGGGTCGAGGAAGATGGACAGCGGCGATTAGAGTGGTCGTCGATTGGAACGTATCCACGTGAGGGGGTCGCGCAGGGGCGGGAAGTGGATGTAAATCGATGGTCGCAGCGAGTGTAATCGACTGTCGAGGTATGTCGAAATCGGACGGATATAAAAAGTGAACCGCGAGCCAGGGCCCTTGGCAATGAACGCGTAGACTTGGATCGGATTCTGTTAACGTGTTGTAACACCTTGTGCACGGCGCTTAGCGGACCCGTGTAGTAAATTTATCGAAGCTGCGAGGTTCGACTCTGTTCGATGGATTCTCACGTTGGATCGGGCTCGACGCGCACGGGAAATGCACCTCCATTTTCCACTGTGTCGTTCGCCAGGCTCGTTCCTCTGCCGATACGAGGGTGCGGACGCGTGAAATCGCGACAAACGACGCGTTCATCGGTTTAACTGCGAGATTTCCAATTTCCCTCGATACCCACTGTGTCACGGGGACACGATGCACCATTTGGGTCGAGACAAAACGATTGTTCGCCAACGGCTGGAAACAATCGGCGGAAAAGGGACGAGGCTGCTGCGAAAGGACATTGTGCTCGATAAAAATCTTTCTCGACGATCCGTCACCTGACGAGCCATTCCAGCGATCAGAGGAAGGCTCGTCGTCGTTGTTATGCATGAAATTTGGAGCAAGCCGTTGGTACATTGAACGGACAAAAAAGAAACGAGAGAATGAAAAGAGAGAACGAAGAGATGCAGCCCGAAGAAAAAGTTGGCCCGCAGCCACTCCGAGTCTGGCTGAACGGGACGCAACGGGGAAGGAGGGGTTGAGAGAAAGTTCAAAACCGTGAAAATTAAGCCGATATCGTCTCGAGGCAGCCGCGGCCAGTTAGCGAAAAGGTCCCCGCGCTCGAGCGACGTCCACGTTGATCGAAATGCACTTTATCGAAACGGAGGGCGGAAGGGAAATTGAAAAGCCCCGGGAGCCAACAACTTGTCTCCGTGGTGGCTCGAGACGGCTGGGTTCTGCGCGATTTCTGAATACTTCCGCGTAGCATTTGTTTCCATTAGCCGTGCTTTCGAACAGGGCACAAGTTCGATCGGCTATCTCTGAACCGTCTCGTGGCTTCGAGTAATCTGCGCGGAGTAGGTCAGACACGAGGAGAACCCGTGAAACGAGAGACTTTGCTCGTGAAATACATCGAACGAGAAGATCTGATTCTTCCAGATCTCGCGGGTAGATCTCGCCTGTTTCTTATGTACGAGGAAGTCGTGAGTAAGGCGTGAAACAGAGCTCGCAACAGAGCCGCGATTTCGTATCTCTCTCTCTCTCTGTCTCGAAGTCGCTTTCGTTCGCTGATGAAAACGCATACGTTTCGCACGAGTTTCACGGATCGTTCCGATTAAGCACACGTTCCACTAATAATCACCCGGTACATGTACTTACTTAGGCGTGTCTGCTTTCCAATACCCGGTTCGAACGATCGGCAATCATCGACGCAGCTGGAACCGCGACGAAATTAACGAGCCTCGTGGTTTCACCAACGTGTTCGAGCCAAGATCACGTACTAGAAACGCGTTATTGGGAGGAGTTTGCGCGCGGCTCTTTCTCGCAGACGCGTGACGCGATTGTCTTCCGAGGCGTAACCGGAAAAGGCGATTCTCGTTCGCCAGCGACGAACTGGGCGCCGATTTAGCGGCGTTAACCGGTACGAGCCACCGATAACTGCCGTCAATTAGCCCCTGCGCAACCCCAACCAGCCACGCAGGATGCGTGCAACAGGACGCGCGACTCGCCCGGCTGCAACCCGTCGCACATCGTTGCAACCGGTACAATCTATCGAGGGCCATGGCGCGTCGTACGAATTGGTTGCTTCCGAAATCTTTTACAAATTGACCCTAAAGGGGGGACGCATCAGCGCGATCGCGCTGCATCGCCTTAACAATGTGTAATCGATGACACGTAATGTTCCGCGAGACGCAACACGGGCCGAGGTACACTCGGAGAAAGGAGCTCGGTTCGTTGAACCGTTCGACGGTTCATTACACAGGGAACAATTCCTCGTGTTTTCTTTTACGCGCCGCGCGGAATCGATACAACGAATTGCAGGTTGCGTAAAGCTATTGAAATTAAAAATAAAGCACCCTTTGTGCGTAGGCATGCGAATCGACCGGTTGTCACGCCCAGTATAGAGGGAAGGATTAAAAGAGAAGAAAAAAAAAAGAGAAGAAAAGAACGAACGCGGAAGAACGACGGGGAAACAATTCTGCGTGATATTAGCGCGCTCTGTGTCTCTTTGTAGGTTCTGCTGTCCGGCAGGAAAATTACCGGTGCACGCGGGGACGGACGCGTAGAGACGTGGATGGAAATCTGCGTACGCTGGGCAAGTGCGTATTGTAACGGGTCGACGGGTTCGATATTTAAATGGAGACACGGCTTAAATTTATTTAGTCAATTAAAAAAGTTCCTCGTTTCGTTCGAGCTGCGTTACGTGCGTGTGTGCCTGCGTAACGTGCACCGAGATCGATCGGGTACTTCCGTTCGTTTCGATGACACGCGTGCCTATAGTCATTCGTTGCCTCGCGAGCAAATTTATCTTTCGTTGTCAGAGGTAGAAATGCATGACTGCGTTCTTAGAATACGTCGATGTATCGCGTTCGCTTATGGATTTCGCAATCTCGACCGATTTAGTAGCCCTCCGTCTAAGAGCATCCTCTTTAAGAGGCACGATACGTCGTGAAATAGGAGCTAGCCTGGCTCAAAACAGCGAGTTTCGAGTTATTGTCGAGCGTACATAATACCGTACATAACGTCTCGGATTCGGGCGACGACGCCGTTGACAAAAGAACGTTCTCGTGTTCGGGATCTAAAGGAAAGGCGGCTCGCAACCCCTTCGCGCGATTTACATACGTTCACGACTGCGAGAGGTGCATTCGTGTCCGCCGAATGTGAACGGCCCCTTATCTCGTTCGGATCTCGCCGTCTCGTCTGCCTGGGTAGAGATAGCGATCTGCGTGTTCGATCGTTTTTTGATAACGGAACCGTTCGACGACGGTGAGAGTAGAGATCGATTGAAATCCAAGATGATGCGCTCGTATACTAGGATTAGGTCTATCCGCGCGACAGATAACTAAGATATAAGGCGCGCAAGCGCATCTTTAACGTCCCTTTGCTACCAAGCAATGCATGTATATATGAGGATTCTTATAAAACAGTAACAGTAAGATACGCAGTGATAGCGAGAAAAAAGAAGTGACGCTTCTGACTAATATGTACGCATATGTAGTAGCACAAAATAAAGTGGCGCCAAAATTGATGGAATTACAATTGTCGTCGAACGAGTTCCATCATCGTCGCACGTTTGATCGATCTCACTGGAAAATACTGGATAATTCTCGTGTACCGCGGAAAGGCGAGCACGATCGAAGGCGAATTTTCAGCGATCGATGATCCGAAAAATCGAGATCGATTGATCGCGGAACGAAACGTTCTGTCGATCGTGCGACGAGCTTCAATTTGCACGCAGTAGGTACGCGAAAGAGCTTTTAAATCGCGAACAATTCTTTCTTTCGTTGCAACGCAATACTCGCCGAGATAATTCTATACCGTCAAGTAGATCGATGTATAGGACGCGTAGCGATAAAATTAATTAAAAGTCCACTTTGGCCCAACATCGTGCGTGTTACAATGTTCTCTGGGAGCAGAATCGAGGGATCCGAGGAACGAAATCGGATTCCCCTGGCGATTCTCAATTGGATATTGGAAAATTTGATGCTCACTTACGATAGACAGGAAGTTCCGACGAAGGGGCGACCGGGCGCCTCGGTGAACGACACCAGGACCACAGGGAGCAGGTGCCCGACGTCCAGTTGGGTACGTAAAAGCAATAACGGTGTGCACTTTCGATAAACGTGTACTGGGCAATGCCACGGGTAACAACGCGTCGTCAGACCACTCCAAAGCACGAGGGTAAGCAGTCTTTGGTAGGCACGCACGCATGCACGAACACCCGTGCATGCAGGCTCGCTCAAGAAACGAGCGTAGACGACACACACGCGGTCGAACCGTATACACTACTGTATCCGCCGAGCGTACACACACCACGTACCGTGGCTGGTGACCGTAGAACGATGACAGCCATCCGACACTGTCTTACGCCAACTGGTGTTTACTACTGAAACGCTCCGTCGTCCCTCGCGCTGACGGCTCGGGACGAGGAACACACCGGGACCCAGCGAGCCTCTCGACGAGTGCAACAGTTGCTCGACCAGGGCGCCCCACAATGTCGATTACCGTTATTAACACTGCTCCACGCTACCTGGCACGGTCGATAAACAGAAATCGAGATATTTTTTGGGGATCGGTAGATGTGGCTCGGCTCTGATCAGCCAAAGACCGGCAGGACTATATTATAAATATGATGTGAAGGACTTTTTCTTACTTCTGCATGCGTTGTATGTTACTTTCGGGATTTTAATCTGGGCTGGATGGTTTGGGGTTACTTTCGGAAATCCGATGAGATACAGGAACTCTCGGGAACTGATTTTTCTGGACACGTGCATCCCTAGAAATCGATAAATAAGTTCGTGATACCACGAAGAACGCTAAAAAGTATATGTAAAAAGCACTGATACTTCGTTACGCGTATTTATTACGAAGAGAAATGGGCTTTGACCTTTGAAACGAAGTATCGACATTATTGTTCGTAGTAAAAAATGGTATATTTACGTTTAGCACGCCACAGACTGTGTTTTTACCATTTATTTAAAATTAAGTTCCAGTGATTTTTAGATATCGAATCTACGTTGTTGGGAGCGTCGGTTGTGCCGGTGAAAGATTTTAAGGTGTGCGAATGGTAACTTTCTATTAAACACACTTCCTCGTACAAATCTTCCGTAGACATTTCCACGATAAGTGCGCACTCGTTTAACAGCCAACGGAAACTTCTTGGTAGCGCTTTCTCAAATATCGCGAAGTTTTTCTGTTTCACACGACTAAAGATGCAATGATACATCCAGTATTCCTTAAAAGGTCTGAAGAATCGGTGTTTCTGCTTGTCTACATCCTTCGCTTTACTTGATGCGGTGTCCACGATGTCATTGTTTTCATTAAAAAATGAAATGTCGCTGAAATTAAAATAGTCGCTTATGTTAAAAAGATCACCTTTTAGATCTAAGCCGTCAAAGTCGATATCGATGTTGCTGAGGTTTATGTCTTCGGGCATATAATTCTGTAGAAATACTTCTTCATTTAGAAAACTTTCGATTTCGATACACTTCTCGTTTACATTTGTTTGTGTACTGCTATAAAAATTTGCATTTTCTTCCGTTGCGAACGGATCGTCGTTATTTTGTTCGATTTTTATGGGCAGATTACTTCCCTTAATAAATTGGCCTTTGCTGTTGCGGCCAGGTCGAACCTTCAATTTCTTTGAACGTATTTTTTCCATTGCACTCGATTGCCGAATAGATTCTTTTTCCGGCTGCGACAAATGTAAGTTGTACTTATCACAGACTTTCCTTTTCAGCAGTATTGCTTCTGGACCCATAACGTTGGTAAGATTTGGATTCATTTCTTCAGCTTCGCTATCGGAGCTGTCGCTATCGCAGGGGATTGCTAATTTACCGTTAGGCAAAGTTTCAGTAAACGTAAAATCACTACCTAAATTAATGTTCTTTACACCTTCGGTTGTACTTTCAATACTGTCGTAATACTGCCTCTTATCGACATCTAGCGTAATGGCACATGGCACTTTAGCATGTAGGTAATCATTTAGACTTTCGCTCGCGACTTCCTGTTTACCTTTTGAATCATCTTCCACGTCAATAAGCTGCTTCAGTTCGTCCACGCTTGGCATTCTAGGCTGTTCAAACGGAGGGACTATCTTCTCGAGGAAATGCAAACTGTGATCGATTATCTCTAACTCTATATCACACTTCATTGCTAGTTCTACCAGTCTAAAAATGAGATTAATACACATAAGTTGTATGCATTTACATATGGAAGACTATAGTTACCAAGTTCCCGATTACTTACGAATCAGGTCTCGTCAGGTACCCAACTTTTGTGAGGGAGAAATCATTTCGCGCTACACCAGGAATATCATGCAGCGGATGGTCTAGTAAATGTTGTAAGTACGAATAGAGTGGTGTTAAAGATGCTGGGAATATATTAATCGCTTGCGTCGGTAATTCATTGGTATTTAAGCTACTTATGTGTTTCGCCATCGCACTGATAAGTTCCTCTGGTAAGCAGTGTTTAGAACTCTTTAAATCTGTTTCTCTCCTCGACTTGGAAGTAATAAACTCTACAAATTTTAAATACAAATCGTCGACCCTGCACGAGCCTGGATTGTATTTTATTTTAGTTGGAAAATGTACGTTCATCAAAATTGTTTTCCTACATTCGATGTATCTTTGCCACTCTCGAAAACTAAACAGTTTCTCATTGAGTAATCCTCGTTCAATAGCTACTCTGAAATAGAGAATTGATGCAATTAGGTGCTGAAGCAGTAACAAGGAGTAAGTATATCTGAATGAAGTTACAAGCAGGAAAGGACATTTGCACTCGCAATCATTTCCATCGCCATTGTACATTTCCCTCTTTTCTTCGTACGGTCGTGCACCATACGTAATTAAATCGTTCTCGATTACAGCGTACGGCATTTTTTCAGATGTAAAGTATGTTGCCCAACGGCCGTTCGATTGAAGTATAATCCCACCGCCGACTTGCTCGAATTTTTTTAACATATAAGAAAGATGTTTGCGTAAAGCTTCTTCGCTCGAAAGATTACATTCGACATCGTCTACGATCGCACGGGCTAAGCCTAGTCTCATTATAGATTCTCCGTGTCCTGTTAAAGAACAGCCTATATTTCTAGTGGCGTAGGTACCGCAACCCAATATAGGAGAATCTCCTACTCTCCCTACTAATTTTTTATTTAAACCACCAGTCGTAGTTCCAGCAGCTACGCTATACCCATCATATGCTACACAACCGACAGTATCAAGGCTATCTATAAATAATGACATTACGAATAAGCAAAGATCTATCGTTTCACTGGTGGTCTTGAGAACAATTAATTTACTCGATGCATCGATATCCAATAAGCTTTGGTCGTCGACGGTTGCTTCGAGCTCTCCTTTCTGTTCTGAACGGAATGCAATACGTGCCGCTGGTGCTACCATGTTTCCTTCCGATATCCAATTTAAATTGGCATGTCTCGCCAAATTTTTAGCACCATCGCCAACGAAAATGGAGTTTGGAAAATTGTTCAGAACATATTTCGCGAGCGTAATCGGATGCTCTATATCCGAGACCGCTGCTACTGAGCCGCATTTAAACGTGAAACCATCCATTATACTTGCATCCATTTGCACTTGTCCTATGACAAGCGAGATAACAATGTAACTTAATTCATTTGCGTTACTTAAGACTCTGCCAACGTTCCGAAATACCTAGCTCGTTTAATACAGATCCGTAGCTGCAGTTAAAAAATTCGTCACACTCTAACCACCAGAGCGCACTTTCTACAGCGTCCACTGAAGTTTCGCCTTTCATTAATTGTTTATACCCGTTAATCGCGGCTTTTTTACAAGCTGTCATTTTTTCTATAACTATAGAATCGCTAAAATTTCCCGCACCCCCATGCACAATTATACACGGAACGTTACTTTCGTAACATTTGCATTCTTCAACCTCAATTTTCTCTTGCGTTTTATTTAACGCGTTATCACAAGATGTAACATTTTCGTGTTGCATTTTCGTTAATTGTGATAGTACTACACTTCTACAGATTTTGAGGTTCGGAATATAAAATCATATGCGCGATATAGATGTTCATTTTTTTTGTTATTATACATACCTATTGATCTTCTCTGCAATTCTACTGATGTGATATTCAGTTATATCGTCCAAAGCAAGTAAAACTTTTAGTACTACTATAATAAATGCGATTGCACGACCCTCGTAGTTCGGAATGTACGATTTTCGTTTGTCAAATGCCATTTTAGGAGGTGATAAAGCTATCAGTCTCTTTGCATACAATTGAATACCTCCTAGAATCATATACACAATATATATGTAAAGTTGAATGAATCAATGCACTCATTATATAATCGTCAATGGACTTAAAAACGTACATACTCGGTAATCCTAGTTCTTGACAATATCTACTGACAAGTGTTGAAAAATCTGGGCAAACTATATCCCACACACCAAGGAACTTTGCCATACTCCCGATAATTCGTCTCATTCCTTTATGCGTAAGTTCAACACTTTGAGTCAAAAAGCTTCTCTCTTTTGCCGTTAAATTTATTTCTGGCGGTAATAAATGATCCAGTTTATAGTAAGATAAATGCCCTTCTCTTCCGTATCTGGAAAGGAATATTTTTATGAATAAGATTACAGAGGCAAAGACAGAAAAGAATTAAATAAGAGACGCGCCTGCTATGTACCTTAACATATCTCCTAATTGTATAGGTTGATTGTGTACCCTTAAAGCTAGGTATATAATTGCCCATAGTCGCATAGGTGTAATTAAATGCGGTCCAATTTTATATTGGGTAGTTATGTGCTTTGCTCTGTAGCGTACTCTCTCGGATCTACGTATATGTTTAGACAATCTTTTAATTTTTCTTGCTTCCTCTTTAGCATGAGAGCTAAAGTGTACCCTGAATAAATTAAATTACATAAGAGACATGATAATATACACGACAACTCATTTTACTTAAACAAAGCCCTATACTTACTTTCCCTCATTATCTGAAGATTTCACAGAGCTAGACTGAACACTATACGCACTTTGACTAAACATGCTAAGACCATCAGAACTACCTTGAGATTGAAGGTATCTATCATAATCTGCGGTTATTAACAGCCTCTAAAGATAAATTTAGTACATGTAAAGAATGATTTTAAAAACATCGATCTTTGTTCAAGTATGTCATAAAATGTACCTTGTGCTTATTTAATTCTCTCATAGAGCTACTACCCTCGCTAGGACCACCCGATATAACAGAAGTATTTGTGCTGCTTCCACTTCTTTTCCTCTTTTTGTACATTTTCTGTGATTGTACCTTGCCATAAATAATTTCTGCATCCCTATTAAATTAAACATCAATGTATCCGAATGTACGAACGAATAAAACATTAAAATTTCGATATACCTTCTCTTGTATCTTCTAGCCAATTTTGGCAAGCTTCTCTTTTTCGTTGAGATAAACGCCACCTCGATCTTGCCCAGATACGTTGCCCACAGCTGCAATATTGTGAACTTTATATCGGCAGGAACTCCAAGTTCTATGAGTTCGTCCGTCAAGCCAATTAAAACAAAATTATACAACTCCCACGAGGTCCATCCTAGTTCTTCACCTGGCAATTAAATCATCAATGAAGGAAATAAAAAATTTACGGTCTAGTATCAGTTGTAAAAATTTGTCACATGAGTAGCGAATCACCTTGTAGAAGGAACAGTGACTAACCTGATATATCCGACTTCAACTGTTTGATCCTGGTTTTTCGTAACCTCGTTGTATTATCTACTCGTAATTCGAGCACCTCCTCTCTCATATCCTACGCACACGCGACACAAGTATTTAGCGATTGTTAAGAATTATCGAAAAAATACGTCGCACAGTCGCGTGGCACATACCTCGTTCTGAGTTTGACATGTTTGACAGAAAAAGTAACCGGCTTCCTTGTAGAAATCCGCACTGCCACAGATTCTGCACTTCTGCATCTTGCCCGTGTGCTCTTAGCGGAGGCCTCGCGATCGTTCTGTCGCTGCATTTGTGAGAAGGTTATACGGGCACGGCCACGTTGCGAATTCGAATTCCTCTCCGCGTGGTTCCTGTTGAACGAAGGCGGGCTCTGACTTCACACCGAGTACTCATGCAGCGCGCGATCGGTAATTGAAACGGGTCTCGACAATTGGCGCAAACCGGACGAATAATGGGATCGACGATGCGAGCGTGGTGCACCCTCTGGCGTGATTGTGCCGTGCAATATTCACCGCTAATTTACGGTTGAGTTTTTCACGGAAATGTAAACAATAACCGAAGCTTTTTGTGTAACAGAAGTTTGTTAAATATCGAAAGGCTGCGCGAGGAAAGTACATCGTGACAAGTATCGCAGTTATTCATTCTGACACGGCGTCGTTCGAATATTCTATATTAGAGAGTTTGTTACATCGAGAGAACTAGGTCGGCCTCGTAATCGAGCTCGTTTACAATAGCGTCCTAACCTCCATCCTGTATCGTACCTCTCGAAGAGCATTTGCTTTTCAAATTGAAAGCAGCATGACCAGCGTCCCTATCATTTACGAACGACTTCCCTCGAGGCAGACGTTTGTCGTTAAAATGTGACAGTGCATCAAACCCTGACCGAGAGATGACGAGGCGCGTATAGCTAGTGATTATGGAGTATGACTCTGCGTCGAATCGCGAGGGTCGTCTGAGAGATTTCGAACCTTCAGAAGATCTCCCGCGCGTAAGGGAAACGCGAAAGGTTGACCGTTCGACCTGTGCAGCAAGCTCTACGGCATGGCATTCACTGCAAGCTGCAGCAACGCAACCAAAGCTCAAGCTGGGAACGACCAACAAAACTCTTTCCTCCCAGGTAATGGAGTATTACCACAAGTATTCCCAGAATGCACACTTGGATCAGTATTTTTCCTTGCCCACGACTAGCGCATCGCCAGAAGCGATTAAATGTTACTATAGTATATACGAAGTGAGCCCGAGGTCAGAGGCTAACAGGCAGGACTGTATAGGGGAGGAGTACAATTTAAGGTCCTACGTGCCCAGAGAAAGAAGAAGATGGGTGAGACCGCCGCTCATCGGTCAGTCCTCAAACGCAGAAACCTCGCCTAGATACGTTCAGCCTTTGTCGAATCCTGAATCTCCTACATCTGATTTGAAGCGTGTCACGCCGGAGACAATTTTAGAAGAGAAGAATGAATGTCAGGAGACATTAACGGAGGCTGCTGAGAGAAAAATATCCTCTCCAACCTCCAGTATCGCTTCTCACAAACCGCTTGAGTGGGACAGTGGAGCAGACGTTGGTTACTTTAATATATTACCCAACAGTAAACACAGCGACAAGAAATTAAGTACAATAGAACGTATGGCTCTAGCCAGAGGTTGTTCAGCTGCTCTAAGATTGGATCCCGAAGGCACTACAGAATCAGGAATTTCTGGAAAGCTTGTAGGGGTTCAAAAGGGTTCGGTCGCGTCGAAGGCTCCTGATGCTAACTCCACTCCGTTGCTGGGCAATGCTTCAGGATCAGAGAGCGAGATCGAGATCACTCCAATCGTGAAAAATCATCTACCAGGTATAATAGCGGGGAATGTTATAAAATCAAAAGAGAGGTCCCTTCCCAAAGATCTCTCACAGCAAGATGTATTCGCGCGCTACTCGAAAGTAGACTCCAATCATGATACTCCTAAATCAGCGTTCACACCGAAGATACCTTTTGCAAAATCCTCGACCGAGGTGAAGAAAATATCGATCAAACAGAACGCGAACAAAGAAAACGTGTACCCTCCAACGTCGCCTCTAAAAAAGAGTACATCGATGAACACGTTAGTTATACCGGCGTCTAAATCATCCTTGAAAAGAAGTCAGAGCGAGTTGAACTTGTACGCGAACGACAAGAACAGAGCCGCGTTGCCGTTGATCTTCAACTCCTCGTCCTCGATCGCCACCATTGTAAATAAACCCTCCACATGTGATAAAGTTATACAGACCAGTCTGTACGTTTACGCTCAGGAATCCGTCGGCGTTCAGGTCTCGGTTCTCGAGGAGGAGAAGCCGCCGTTACCAAAGAGAGGAACTAGTTTGCAAAGGGAGCCGACGTTGACTTCGAAGAACCCCCCGAAGGGCACTTACAAAGTTCAGAGTTCTAGGAGCGAGGAGGCTAACGAGAACGATCGCGGCAAGGAAGCTAAACCGCGACCCAATTGTTGTTCGGGAATATCGCGAAACGGATCTGGCGTGCAAACGCCTCACCCTGATGACGTGGAGAATGTAACGGGCAGAGCGAACAGCTTCGAGTATTTCCCTGGTCACGTATACGAGAACGTCCCAAATGGAAGCGGTAGCCACGTATCGTCTTCCGAGACCGGTAGGTCGCGTTCCACTTTGCCCAACACGAGCTCCAGTATTAACGAGAAATTATGGGGGGACTCGGACAGTCTGGTGAGGGATCTCGAGCGAAGCGTGAACATTCTGAAGAGTCTCGTCGACGCGAACAAATGCGACAAGGAGGTGAAGAAAAGACTGATACATCACGTAGTCAAGAGGCTGATCACCGCTAGATACACGGACGACAAGATCGAGCACAACCTGGAGGACAACGTACCGTGGAACCCGGACGACGCCAGGAGCAAAGTATACGGGAGAGAGATACTTCAAGCACTGACGAAGAAGCAGAACACCAGCGACTCGTCCGGCGACTGGAATCCACGGAAGGAAGCGGCGCGAGGGAAACCACCGAGGAACAACAGGGGCATCGCAAAGGAAATTGCCATGGAGAGCAGCAGTGATAAAATGGACAAAAATACGGACAGAACGGAGACTGATGGACGCAAGGCAAGAATGGGCCTGAGATCGGACGATTGTCCTCGGAGCAGCAACACCGTGACCGATAAGAGCGAGAGCTCAGAGTGTTTCTTCCCTCAACGAGCTCGCAAAGGGAACAAGGTGCAGGACATATTCTGCGCGAAGGAAAGGTGCAAGATCTCTCAAGGAGACTCGACGACGACAACGACAAACAGCACCCCACCAGATCACAATCGAATGCTATTGGACGCGGTTGTGAACAACAGAAGAGTGGCCGTCTGTTCGAGCAACACGGAGGAGCAGGCTGATTGGAGGTTGCTCACCACATTTTCTGAGAGGCAGTTCGAGCTGAAGAAATGCGGCAACTCCGACTCTGGGGACTCGAAGTTGGTCAGCTACGCAGAGATGGAGAAGAGGAACCAGTTGATTTGGATCACGAACGAGATCAGCCACCTGTGCAACCTGAAGAAACTGCTGGAGGAACCGCGGAGACCGGAGAGGCCACGGGCGTCCCCGAAGAAGTCGAGACCTGGGAACCAGAAATCGAAACCGGCGGGATCGCTGGTCAAAGAGGAGTATCAGCAGAGAGACGAATCCGACGTGCGTTCGAATTCAGTGGAGGAGCCGTGGTCGTCCCACTGCAACTTGGCAGCGTGTCAGCTTTCAAGTGGATCGTCTAACAGTATCATACAACAGATCAAGAAACGGAACAGCTGCGCGCAAACAGCGACGAACGTTACTGGCGCCCATTCGAAGACGGGCGGTGAAATCGTCTCCGCCTCGAACATGCATAACTCGACGATGAAGTTGGTCAGTACCGGGGTACAGACCGTGCCGCGTGAGACGTCTGCGATCCCCGCTTTGATACAGTCAGAGATCGTGCACTACGTCAAGTGTCCCGCTCACAACGCGATGCACTTCCAAAATAGCTACAAATGCAGCGAGCAAGCGAGTCAATGCATGAAGTACCACGCCGTTCAAAACGTGTTGACCGCTTGTATGCAATGCTTGCAGGATCAGAAGGATCGATCGAGCGCTCAGAGGGGGCACGCGAACACGGAGAACTTCCGGGAGGGGAGTCCATCGTGTTCGCAGACGTCGTCGGATCGAACGAACGGCAATAGCGCCAGCTCATCCGAGATGGTTCACCACTGCGTGAACAAGGAAGTCCAGACCAGCCCGTTGAAGCAGAAGGATGCCAAGAATCAAATAAATGCCTCCAAGTCGAGGCACTGCGATTGCAAAGGCGAGAGCAAGAGGGTATCGTCGAAAGGGTGTCAGTCGACCAGCGCGCAAGTAGTCGCGTTGGAAACTAATAACGTCCCCAAGTGCAACGAGTGCCAGAGAAAGGTGATCCAAGCGCGCGAGAGAGAGGAAGGGACCTCGAAGGAGTGCGGCTGCACGATTGGGTGCGCCAGCGACAACGAGCAACCGAAGAAAGGACGGGCACCAATGAAATATAGTTCAAAGTATTGCCAGAGCAGCAACGGATCGAGCTTGAATCAAAACGATCGCGCCAAGTTGTGCGGATGTTCGAACGATTGTACCTGCGAGAACAATCGGGAACCGGACGCGCAGAACGCGCCAGCGTTCTGCAGCTGTCATTCGAAGGGTCAGTCGCACAATGGAGCGCGACACTTCCGCGCGGAACCGGAAAACCGCGCGACTCAACCGTGGCCTTATCGCACGGCCAAAGGGGAGGCCGGCGAAACTGCACAGTACAAAGTACAAAGCAAAAACCTAAAATGCGATTGCGAGAAAGATTGCTTCTGTAATAATAGAGCGCGTAATGGCGAGGAATCGTTGCACGGCAGAGCCTGTAACGGCGGCAAACCAAATCACGCGGACGAGGCGAACGTGACCGGTGACTCGGACAGGAATTGCAAGTACTGTCGTCACTGCGGCGTGGCTTATCAAAGCGTCAAGAGGTGTAATTGCTATCAAACGTACCCGAAGGCGATCGCGTACGAATTGTCGTTCGCGAAGGAGAACGACCGGAGGAACGACAATTCGGGCGCGTTGCTAAAAGTGCCATTATCAAATCGTATCGTTAACGAGGGTAAAATAGACGGCTGTGTTTGTAACATGATTAAGAAAGCTGGCTCGAGGAGGAACTCACCGCAGAAGAATACTTTACAAGTAAGCAGCTTTACAAGTAAGCCTAATCGATGAAGCAGCGAGGAGTCCCGATGACTAATTTCCTAAATGATTCGCAGGATTATTTGTCCAGGAATAAAGCGGAATTCGTGAACAACGCTGAGACGCGTCGGCAGTACATGTCGGAAATATGTCATTTGCGACAATTGCGGAAGGAGAAACGAATACAGTTGTTGGCGATGGCTAGTACGTCGAACGTTGTGAAATCACCGAAAGTTTCTTCTAAACCCGCAGGTAAGAATCTCGTGTGCATTTGCATAAAGTTATCCCTTGAAACATTCCCCTTTACTAATCGCATCGTTCCTTGTTTACGTAGTTTCTGCGCAGAAGAAGATGAGCAACGAGGAAATGCGGGAGAGATTGCGAAGACGGTACCTTCGTTTGAACGAGGTGCGACAGAAACGGCGGCAGCAGGAGAAGCAAGAAGAGGCGCGACGTAATCAATTGATGGCGAAAATTTTTTGCAAGAAATTACAGCAGAAGGTGCTGAGGGGCCAAGTAGATCTGTCTCAGAGCGTTAGCGTTATATCGAATATGTAATATTAGAGAAATGTTTTTGCGTGTGCGTAGCTTAAATGTTAATTAGCGGTCTGACGATTAAATAGATAATACAGAGGAACGTACAAAGTATTCCACTTTTCCGGGTTAAAGTATCATTAAAGACTTTTCGTTTTTTTCAGAATCTCTTGCGTGTTACTTTCATTTAGAATATCGCGTGAATGCATAAGTAACGTTGCGTTGATATTTTACGATATACCGTTCTGTGTTCGTGTGGGACACGATACGCGTACCGAAGAAATAGGAACTTCGACGATCAAACTACTTCTGTTGCGTACATTTAAGCATGAAGATATCGGAACGCGTTATTCTGCGAACTTGTGCCTCTAGAATTTACGATATTTAATATGGAATCTAAGAAACTTTGTCTTGCCAACATATTTTCATACGGAAAAGTATATTTAGACAACGACGCACGTACGTTTTAGATCAGATATGATAATTAGAATAATAAGAGTAATCTTCATCCTCACACGTAAAACGATAGACAAGAGAACTTTATGGCGTCGAGATTTTAACGTTTCACTCATAGAATGAGTGGCCTCGTTGGTTTTGGAAAATGAGAACTTGCCACGCCGAGAGAACGTTCGATCGTATCGAGTCCGCTTCTCCGTGGCGAACTAAAATGCTTTAAGACGATCAAAGTAGTTATTAGTACCTGAATCACAGTACACAATCCTTTGTTACTCGTAAGACTTGGATGATATAGTCTCTTGGAATTTTCTAATATTTTACCTTTTTGTATGACGATATTATACTCATTTGGTTAATAAAAATAAAGTGGATCTATGCATCAGCTGCGCGGTTTCTCTGTTCTTTCATCCTCTGGCCTGCGGTATGCATAATCTACTCGACCCAGAAAAAAGATGGGGAACTTTTTATGCTAGCCTCACGTGTGCAACGTAACTGATTTCTCTTAAAACATTCTATTTTTTATCGTTCATCCGGTGTCCTTGGCTGCCAAGCCGAAAGCTACGCAAAAGTCCGTGGTATCGTTAAACGATCGACTTGTTTTTCTTTAGCCGCAGAATTTTGCATGCATGCAATTCGTCTAATTGAACATTCTTTTTTTTACACCGTTTGGAAAATTGCTGGCACTCGGCCAGTCGAAGAACGAACGATCCAGAAGAGCGAACCGTTGTTAGAAAAAAAAGCTGCAAAGATTGGCAGCAACCTTGTTCCAGTAAAGTCTGGAATAAAAACGACTCAACAATATTAACTCGTTTATACCAATTGCTAGTCGCTCTATATAAGAACATCTACGGATTTCGAAGCAGTCGATATTCTCTCGAAACCAGGAACGTGTCTCGTTGAGACTGTGGTTCTCGAATTGATTAAATCGCTGGCTCGGATGCCACGGTATTCGTTCATCTTCGCGAAATCCGTTCTTGCGTCTTTGATAAACGATCATTACAAGTAAATAGTTGAAGCGAAGCGCCCCACGTTATTTTTTTTTAATTTTACAAAAGAAGAAAATAGCGTAATAAGTTTAGAGAACGTACGAAGAAGATGGCTGCTCAGAACGAAGCCAACGATGATTTGGATCAGATTCTGAGGGATCAATTTACGAGTGAATTTCGTAGGAGTTACATCACTGTACAGGATGTTTGTTTGCCAGACAGATACGAGGAATTGGCGCAGGAAATCGAGAATTTCGAAATCCGCGACGACGACGTTTGGATTTGCAGTTTTCCTAAAACTGGTATGTTTCTTTAAGTTTTATCACGGCGACAGAGACAGAGAGGTAATCGACAAGTGTAATACATCGACGTAAACGATGCAATCAGGAACCACTTGGACCCAGGAAATGATCTGGTGCATCGCGAACGACCTGGACTTTGAAGGGGCGAAGGTTCCCCTATCCGAAAGGTTCCCGTTTTTAGAGTAAGTTAACGAAGATGGGCGTTAATATCTTCGAGGAATACGAAAATTGAACGTCGTGCGTTTAATTAGGTATTCCGTGCTCTTCGATTACACCAGCCTCGTGCCACGTCATCCGGAAATTGAATTTCCTCAGTCAGCCTTGTACAGCGTGGCTTACACGAAAAATCAAGCGAGTCCAAGATTCATCAAGACCCATTTGCCTTTCGCTTTACTTCCGCGGCAGCTTCGAACAGGCGAGAAAAGACCCAGAATCATTTACGTCGCCAGAAACCCAAAAGACACCTGCGTCTCGTATTATCACCACTGTACGTTCATGGAGGCTTATCGAGGTGATTTCGACACGTTCTGTCGTCTCTTCTTAGGCCAAAAAGGTGCGTGCACGTGTGATAAAATTAGGTATTATCGATTGATCCCGATCATTTTCTCGTAGTATGTTTCGCGCCATATTGGGACCACGTTCTCGACTTTTGGGAGAGGAGGAACGATCCTAATCTATTGTTCTTGAAGTACGAGGACATGAAGTCTGTAAGTAGCTCAGGTAATCGAAAATCTCGAACGATCATGAAGGTACTAATAATTTTTCATCGAAATTCAGGATTTGTCCGCGGTGATAAAAAGGTCGGCCGCGTTCCTCGACAAAACTATGACCGACGATCAAATGGAAACGTTAATGCATCACTTGAGTTTCCGTAACATGAAATATAACTCGGCTGTGAACTACGAGGAGCACATCAACATGATCAAGCAAATAAAATCGATCCACGTCAATGGCGAATTTATTCGAAGCGGTAAAGTCGACCAGTGGAAAGAAGAAATGTCGGAAAGCGTGATCGAACGGTTCGACAGGCTGACGAAGGAGAAGTTCTCGTCGGCAGGTCTCTTCTTCTGATCATCGTTGCGAAATGAATTTTCACAATAGTCCCTTTACTCTCGGCTCGAGGCATCGTAGAACGTTCGGCATACAGGTTTTGCAGAGTTCACCGATCGAGGCGTTGGTCAACGGTGTAACCACGCTCGTGTCGCTTCCTCTTTCGATCAAAACGATCGCTGCGTCTCTCTTCCTCCATAAAATTGCTATTTGAAGAGCGGTGAGGCCAGCGTTGTCTCGTGCGTGAATATCGGCCCCGCGATCCAGCAAAAGCGAAAGAATATCCAAATTCGAACGATACACTGGATGAACAAGTCTCAATAAATGCCCAGCCTATCTTTCGTTCTCTAATTGCGATTTTTAAATTGACTAAAGATTCCTTCTTGGATCCCAGAATCTTCTTACCTGAAACCATAAGCGGTGTTTGTCCTCGCGAATCTTTCTGATCTATGGGACTGCCCGAATCCAAAAGAAACTCCACGTTCCTCGGTCGTTCGCCTACGATCGCGTATTGAAGACACGTCCAACCCCTGCTGCGAATGCAATTTCTTTATATATTAACCGGGAGTGTACTTAAACTGTCGCGTCAATAATCGTGCGTCTTACATATCCACTTTTCGATCGTCTGCACCCTTCTTCAGAAGAGTTCGCAGCATCTCTGGATTCCTTGATACGTAGGACGCGTACATAAGGGCTGTTCTACGCCAGGGTTGAGTGGTGGTTTCGTCCATATTTGTGGAATTTTTTTCCAGCAAAAGCGACAAGATTTGCGGATCGCCACGATCGATGGCCGACGTCAAAGGTGTTTTCAAATTTGGCGTGGGATAATGTAGCTCTATCGACGAGCTACGATCATAGCCAAAATTATTACAGCGCTCAAAAGGCACATACGTTAGTCTGCGTATACCTACATCTTGATGAAAAAATCTCTAATCTTTTTTACACTGGCGAACCTGACCAGCCACATGAATTGTTCCTCGACCGAATCTACGGATACGTGCAATTCATCACCATGGATAATTAATATTCATTTTACGACGCCGTTGTCTTACCGTTTCCCTCGCAATTATATTTCGTGTCCAGCATTAACGGCGTGATAAAACGTTGCGCCATTTTCCTGACACAACTATTTACTTAATTACTCGTGCGCCTGCTCTAAATCGATCAAACATCGCACCTGTTATTCGTAAACGTCGTACGAATACTTGTACGATAATACGTCGAGTTATTTCGAAACCGACTTCCTCCGTTTTTTCCATCCCCAGTCATCGAGCAGGCATTTAAGAGGCGAACACAGAGCGATCCCGTCGAATGATCCGCCTTTAGTCACCCGTCGACTTCTTTATTTTCCCTTCCCAGCGCGCATTCCATTTCAACCAGCACCGGAAGGGACCCGGTGATATTGTCCCTCCGACTGGTCACGTTGCCAGAACCCGTAAGCGGTTCGTGGACACCGAACCGCGTACGAGGCACCACGGGAACAACGCATACTTTCTCTTCGAGGCGGGAACCGCGAGCCAAGGTGGCCGGAGAGCGGTGCACCGACCGCTCGCGCCAGTCCAAGTCTACTTTCTAGAGACGGTGCCCAGAACAAGCTGGAACCGCGTCCATTACGGTGGCTGGCGTGCCTTTCGCCTTTTTGTCCCGTCGCTGCGGAGCCTCTGCTTCTTCGCGGACCTTGGCAGTGATCGAATTCAAGTTTAGAGTGCTGTGAGGCGAACAGTGAGACGTTTACGTCATCCAGAGGAAGATGAAGTGATGGCAGATGTTACGAGGTGGTGGATAACGCGTGCTCTCGTGACGGCTTTGACATGCGTGCTGTTTTCTGTCCACGGTACGTTCTATTATCTCCTGCGCGGAGAGATCGTCGTACATTCTGTGAACCACTCGCCGCATAGAACTACTTTCAGCGTAGAAATTTTCTAATTTTCTACGATTTTAGAGAACCTCCGAAATGTTTCACAAAGTGTCCCCGTTCCCGTGGACGTGGTTCTCTGATCAGAATGCTCCCAACATTCCTCTTTACCAGTTTTCTCTCGTGGCCGTGATACGGAACGAAGAACTTCCTCCGCGACTTGTTGGTAACGTTTTCAATCGGAGCGTGATTCACGACGAAATTAAATCGACAGGTTACGACCAGGTGGACAACGAGGAGTACAGGGGCAAATACCTCGGGAAGCTGAACTCGTATCACCATCAAGTATCCGGTGACGTTTACGTGGTCGACGAGTACACGTTACTGCTGACTTCGTTCAGCTACGACGGTAATGGGGTCGACACCTTCTTCTGGGCTGGCGCGTCGAACCGTCCTGGCCCTCAAGGTTTCATCGTCCCGGACGAATGGGGCAAGTCGGTACAATTACGTACAGATAGAACAATTCCACCGTCGAAATTCTCTTTTAAAAGCGATTCGAAATTATCGTACGTTCCAGAACGAACGTCCTCGATCGTTACTTGAACAAGGACTTCACCCTTACCCTGCCGGATAAGAAGAAAATAAGGGACATCAAATGGTTCGCCGTTTACGACTTGAGCAGCCAGGTATTGTACACTATTATTATGGCAAACTCTCGTCATTTTAATTCAGAAGATATCCCCGTTCAGAACACGTTCGGCGACGTGTACATTCCCGAGGAATTCGATCCACCAGCACCGCAGAAGATCTCACAATTGACGAAACGATCGCACGGTGTGTCTTCCGAGTCCATAGTGATCTTAGACTCGAAGACCATCAAAATACCAGAGTTCGTGTACGATGGACAAGGGACGGACACCTACTTCTGGGTGGGAGTCGGTCCTCAGCCTTCCAGCAAAGGGACCAAAGTTCCCGACGAGTACGGCTAGTAAGTAACTCGCGAAAGCGTCTGTGGCGAACAGATTACGATTAATATTCCGTCTGCTGGCAGCCTTGAACCAATTCATGCCTATAACGGCGAGGACGTGATTATTCAATTGCCCGGAGACATGACGGTCTTCAGCATCGACTGGCTGAGCATCTTTGACGTGAAGACCAAATCGAACTACGGCTCCGTGATAATACCTGATGGACTGAACGTGCCGCCGTCGTTGGTAAAAGTAAGAGATTCTTTCGATCTTGCATCCCGCTCGCGCGGTCAGAACCGAGAGTACCACTGATCGATCCATCAAAGTACAGGTGATCAAGCACTCGCAGCCTCTGCCCAACTGCGTTCAACTCCACAAACGGTTTCAAGTCGGCTGGGAGATCTTTGGTCCGCAGATCACCGTCCAATTAGCCGGTCAAGTCAGTGAGTATCGTTCGTGGACTCTCTGATAAATTTCCGTCGCTCGTAACGATGATTCTCTGCAGGGGAAGACGAGTACATGGCTTTTGGTCTCTCCGGTTCCGAAACGTCCAGCGAAATGGAAGGAGCGGACGTGGTGGTGGCCTATATCGATGGTACCAGAGGTTACACCGTGGACTACAATATCACAGCGAAGGCGCCGGTACGTAAATACCAAGGGAACGTTATGTGGCTGAAGTTTTGAGACGAGAATAATAATTCCATTTTTATTTGGCGTAACAGTGTGGAAAAGTTCTTGGTCAGTACAAGGGAGTCTGTAAGGACGAACTGTTCGGCGGGCAAGAAAATAATCAACTGTACACCGCAGCGAGAGAGGATGGGATCAATATCATAACTTACAGACGCACTCTTATCTCGTGTAAGTTAATGCAGTTGAATTTAGAAGAGAAACGAATAGAAGGGGGGAATTGCAGGAACCACTTTATTTTACAGCCGATCCAGGAGATAAAGAATACCCAACGGATCGACCGGTGTACGTGGTATGGGCTCTAGGACAATTGGACGACAATAAAGAGCCAAGCTTCCACGATGTGTACCCTAAAAGCGATCTGAAGTTCGAATTAGCTCGAAAGGAACCCGAGAACACGTGCATGGATTTCACGGAGGACAACGCAAAGTTAATGTAAGCAGATTTACCTATAATATATACGATGGTAAATTCGTAAATCGCGAATGATGCTATTCTAGGGAACCCTGGGAGAAGGCAGAGATCTTCGATCGAAGCATACGAACGTTCAGAGCTACGATCGGCCCGTCCGGAGGCAAGAAGGGCTACCAAGGGATCACAGGTTCGACAAAGTAGTCTGAGAACATCGATATCGTGTAACTGACAGTCTAGTAACTTGCATCGTTCGCAGGACAAACGTCTACCGGTCTGGCATGGTACATCGAGGGCCAATTGGTGCCTGAATTGTACCTGCGTCGAGGATTGACTTACAACTTCCGCGTTCACGGGGGTAACAATCCTCACAGCCCGAACTTGTATCATCCTTTGATTATAACTAATGAGCCGCACGGTGGATACGATAAACTCAGCGACGCGGCGCAAAGCAAGATCAGAGTCCTGGCTGGTGTCGAGTTCACCAGAAGGGGGCAACCGAGACCAACCGCAGGTTTGTCAACCATCTCGATGCATTTGTCCAGGGATTTGGTAACGAACGAGTTCATTCTTCTAGTTGGTCCTCTCTGCTTGAGCAAGCACAACGATCGAGATAGAAGGTTGGACGATGACTTCGCTACGTTCAGACAGTTCAACAGATCGTTAGTGAGCACGTGCGAACCAGGTAAGGCGACGGATTAAATTCTTTTCTGAGAACGATCTGATCGATTCCTTTATAGGGGATGCTGGAATTCTGGAAGTTACACCCAACGCTACGTGGCCCGATGTCGTTTACTACAACTCATTTACCCATGCGAATATGGGCTGGAAGATACACGTGGTGGATGCTTACGCGAGAAACGTTGCTGTTACTTATCGGCTATCGTTACTCACCGGGATAACGGCTGTGTTTTTTCGTTTGTTATAAAAATAGATATAAACTGCTAAAATTAGTCATACCTTCTTCCTATGCAAGCATGAACTGACTAACTCCACGAGTGCACGGATCGAGAAGAAAGAATTCGTTAATGACGGAACGTTTTCAGTCTCTATTTAATTAGTGCATTAAACTCAGAGAAAGAGAGAGATCGGGCTTGCACGTGAAACTTAAGTTGCGTTAAGTATATAATATTTTGTAATTTGTTTAATTAATAAATAACATTTAACCTTACATCAAAATCGATCCAGTAGCATCCTTCCATCTTCGACGACCGCGTGTAATCAATCTCTTCCGCGTTTTAGATCGAAAAAAGAAATCGGGTTCGTGTAATTAATATACCGGACATAAAAAATCAGTTACGTCAATCCGAAACGTCTTGTAGAATGACAGAAGTTGATGTTTCCGTTATATGCGAAATATATTGAAGAGAAAGCTAACGTTGCAACGTTCTTAGAAAAAAATTTCACGCAATTTCTTCCCCATCGTCATTTTTTATCATTCATTACATCAATGGAACTAATGGAATGGAATGCACTGTTTCAGTTGAAAACGGTAAAAATCGAGCTGGTCGTTTCGTCTTATTCGAGAGAAAGCGAACGTAAAAAATGTTCGAAGGCTAAGAGAACGATGGAAATGCGTCGCTAAAATTTTTGCGCGTCTCGAGCGACCGCCATTAAATCGGTGAACCATAAATTGAGAAGAAACGCCCGACTAAAGTCTGAATCGCGTGAATGAAATTCGACTCGATTTTAAATCCGTCTCGCCTATATAATAGACGTTAAATAAAACCATGGCGAAGAAAGCTTGTACCTGTCTCTTTCTAGGACTTAGCATAATATATATTTAGGTCAAGCGTCATGATATCACATCAGATGTAAGTGCAGCACGTGGCGCGTACCGGTACATTCGGTTAGAATGCACCGACTTTCACTGAAAGTGAAATCTCTGACAAACGAGAAAGTTAATAACGTCCATATCATTCGGATGATTGATTCTAATATTACGCTTGAACTCTTACGACTAATCGTGTATTACGGAATCATTGAGATGTACGTCTTGCGTAAAACGAGATTGGCATTGGCTTTTTATTTAGAAAAAAAAGAAAAGAAAAAAAAAGATAAAATATTGTTTACGCAGCGATAAAAGAAATTTCTTTTTCGCTGCCGCGTCTGAGACACGTTCTCCGCCCGTTGATACATATATTAACCAGGTCGCGAATGTACGTTTCTTCTTTTTTACGCGGAAGTGTATGCGAATCGAAAGTTGTTTTAACCGAACGAGAGAAAAAAAAGTAGACTGCGAATGCAGTGAAGAGATGCCGATAAACTCGTGGGCATTCCCATTTCGTTGCAGACTGTGGACGCGCGAGCATCTCTGATCCCTGTCTCGTTTCAAGTCATCATAGTCGCATATCAAGTGAGTTATCGCTCGGATGAGTTCCGATCGATTGTTACCCTCGACTTTAAATGAATTCAGACATGTACGATGTTTCGCAGTGGAGAAGAAACCACTTACCTTCACCACGATCGAGGGCGACGTGGGCGGAAGGTTGGACAAGATGTTCGGTGTGAAGACCAGCTTCTTAAGAGTGCAACCGGGCCACTGTTTGCTGCCGCCCAACTTCGTGTTCTACGGGACGAAAATTCGGGACATGGAGGTCTACGAGGACGACGTGTGGCTGGTGTCCTATCCGCGGACTGGTAATCTCTCCTCTCAACTGAAATCGAAATCGAGAATTAAAATCCCTGCAACTCTTCTCAATTTTTGTTTCCTCTCTCGCTAATCACAGGTAGCCATTGGGCACAGGAGATGGTATGGTGTATCGGAAACAATTTCGACTACGAGACTGCACGAACATTATTAGTCGTACGTAATCCATTGCTCGAGTAAGTTTCAGTGCGTGATCTTAGCGAGGAGCATCCGTAGGATTGCAAAAGTTAGATTCCTCTAATTCGTTTAGGGCCTCGACGTTGATGGTCACGGGGGACTACGTGGAGTGGTTCGCGAAATTGGGTGACTCGGTCGAGAACGTTATAAAGATGCCACGGATCAGATACATAAAGTCTCATCTTCCTCTGGAACTGCTGCCGCAGCAAATCCATCAGAAGAAGCCGAAAGTACCTGTCGTTCTGCATGCACGATCGACGACTGCGATATCGCGTCTCGTATAAGGACGAAGGGGCAGATATAATGTTGTACGTCGCGCTGTTTCAGATTATTTACATTGCCAGGAACCCAAAGGACACGTGCGTCAGCTTTTATCATTACTGTCGGACGTTTCACAATATAACGGGAAGCTTCGAAGAGTTTGCGAGACTGTTTTCGGAGGATCACGGTAGCGTTATTTAAATAGACACGTTTTATCGAAATTATTCGCGTACTTGCGTTAAAAACGTTATACTTGCGCTTCAAGCACCGATGGGTCCGTTTTGGAAGCACGTGTTGAACTTTTGGGCGATCAGGGACCAAGAGAACGTGTTGTTCTTAAGATACGAGGAAATGAAACAGGTGAAATAAACAGTCTTCGATACTCTGATCGTGTCAGGCGCAGTATCACGAACGACAATGTTTTAGGATCAAGAGGGAGTGATCAGAAGAACGGCCAAGTTTATGAACAAAACCGTGACGGACGAACAAGTCGCCGGTCTCAGCGAGCATTTGAAGTTTTCAAAGATGGCAACCAATCCCGCCATTAACCTAGAACAGCTAATGCCGCGGAACGATATACCGGAAGATCAGAAATTCATACGAAAGGGTAAAATTGGCGACTGGAGAAACTACATGTCCGAGGAGCTGTCACAAATGTTCGATGAGTGGACCGAGAAGAATTTACGTGGAAGCGACCTCGATTACAACAAGGAAATAGCTATGTACGACGAAGAATAAGGTCAACAATGTTCCAAGCATTTCAAACTTGGATCTTAATCCTATTCCTTGATCTTGTTGCACCATTGCCAATGTATATATCGCATTTGTTGTTAAGAAAATTGTACCACTGGAAGAATAAACTTCTCATTAATTCGATGTACATTGATATCGTTTACGGATTAGTCAAGACGCTTGCAACTTTGTAGTCGTCAGAAGGTTCTGCTTGCCACTTGGTCGAGTTTGTGCTTCTCACAAAACAGGAACACAGAACAATTAGAGTAACAGATTTTCGAGTAGAATGAAGGTTGAATTGGTTGTATTTACCCGAAGGAGTGCTGGTTCAATGGAGATCCTGTTCGAGACTCGCGCCTATGGCTATGGCTGTGTCGATCCTCAATGCACGACATTGCATGTCAAAGCAAAGATGGCGTTGATTCATGTTGTGTCAGGTGTTTAAAGTTCCTTTAAATTCTGTCGAAGTCTGACACCGCGCATAGTCGTGACGCGTAGCTCGTTTATTCGCAGAAATTTCGATTCCGCAGAACGATCGCCGAGCGAGAAAACCCGGAGACGCTTCTAACGAGTCACGTGTAACATCACCCGCTAGTGGCATTTCGCACTTAACCTCAGCCGTTCTCGGTGCTGCACACGATCGCTTTCGAATCACGCGAGAATATCGGGGAAACTACGTCGATGCTGTTCCTTTCGTCAGAGAGACGATCGAAAGTTTTCATCCACTGACTCGAAAACGGCATCGACGGCGATCGTTCTCGTTTCACGGTAAAAAAAAAAGGTTTTAAAACGTTTCGGTGGACTGGAACTCCGAGTCGTACGCATCCGTGCTTTGTTTACAAAGTACCAGATCTGTCTCGAGTCGCTAAAATATATTTGGTTGAATGCTGGTGAAAGTCACACCTGGCTGAAATGCCTAAAATAAGAATAGGGGACGACCACAGCCTCTGGTTAAGGCAACGCGAGTTGGGTATACAGTTCCCTTTAGGGCATTCCGATAACTTTCATAAAACCCTTTATTCTTCCATACAACCAGTAACCTCTTGGGATCATGCGTTATCCTCGACCGCAGCCCACGGTGGAGTTTTCAATCTCGAATATTCGCCTGACGGGTTGGTACAAGCGTATTCTAAATTCTATGTGTAACTTTATGTCGAGCCAGTTAATGACACAATGTTTTATTTTACACGACAGTTCTCTTCTATTGGCAGCATGCGAGAAGAAAAGCATTTTAATGTTTGACCCTTTGAGAAGAAGATTGATCCATGCGATTGATAATGCTCACACCGATTGCGTGAATTATGTTAGGTAAGCGTAGACTTTCGTCCAACTAATAACTTGTACTGATCATTTTCCTGTTACGATAGGTTTTTGGACCAGCGTATGTTCGCATCTTGTTCAGATGATAGAACCGTAGCTCTTTGGGATGCTAGAAATTTAAAGCAAAAGATAAGAACCCTGGAAGGTCACTCGAATTGGGTGAAGACTATAGAATACAGTCCCAAAGATAGTTTGTTATTGACCAGTGGTTTCGATGGCAGCATATACACTTGGGACATCAACAGTTTCACGGAGAATAGTATTCTGCACACGCGTGTCTTTCATACGAATGGACTCATGCGTACCAGACTTAGTCCGGATGCCAGTAAACTGTTAATAAGCACCACTTCTGGATACCTCATTATTATACATAACCTTAAGTTAAGCACGTTAGCTCAAGACTTGGCAGGATTTCGAGTGCGTTCGATTTTCAACATACGGATATTACGCGTAATCGATACTCCACTGACATGCGAGATAACGATTCACTTCTATTTCAGCCGAACATGTATCGGTTGATGCAATCGTCCCAAACTACGATATCAACAGTGGCAAGTTTCACGCATCTGTTCTCGCATTCTCGTACACACAACAGAGTGGAGTTTTTAACCGATTTTCCTGTCGGCGACGACGCCGAGGTAATATCGAGCTTGCAAGTACACCCTCAGGGATGGTGTGCTCTTTCTAGGAACGTTACTAATGGAGAGAAATCTGAGGTTGGTACTAACTAACAAATCATCGACTATCACAACCCAAGATTCCGCCGTGCGCATTTCAATTACACGTTAATTTACAATTCTTTGTTCCAGTGGACTTGCATTCACGATATACAAGAGCGCGATATGTCCAGTATAGCCGAGCAGACGAAGGAAGGAGAAGAAGCAACGCCCCAGTTCAACGAAGTACCCGTGGAGGACTTCGAGGACTTCCAACAACCTCAACCTTCCCGTTCTGGTATAACGTCCTCCTTTCTAATAGGAAGTCCGAACAATCGTGTGAGAGTAGTTCACCCGACGTCCGATACGAGATCGAATTCCGCGGGCTCTTCGGAGAACTCGCAGTCGAGCAGGCCTACCTGGGCCAACCGGCAATCAGCGTCCCGTAGACTGATGCTACCAGATCTGAGAAACTCGCGTCGGGATCGAAACACGAGGTCGACCGACTCTCGAGTGACCGCCGATAGGGACGACAGGCAAGGGGATAGGCAGAGGGATAGACAGGGCGGTAGGCAGGGGGATAGGCAAGGGGATAGGTATATATTCGCAGCCGACATATACGCTGCTGCGGAGAGTCTGTTGGAGGAGGGCGCGGATGAGCAAGAAAGGGACTCGTTGCAGGATTACAGACCGTTGAGACCGAATTCTCACCTCAACTATTTAAGACCGCGCAATATGATCGATAACTTTTCTACCGGTAATATAGATATACACGTAAGTACGACGGACGTATGGGAGGCGCACGTAGCGATCAGGGAAGCCAGACTCAGAAGGGAGAGAGACTGGCTTTCCAGAGCGAGCAACAACACCGTGGTTATAATCGGCGATAGGATCAGAGTTCAAAATCGAAATAGGCAAGGCCAGCAAACGATGTACGCGATACCGAGGAATCGTATGATTCACCAAAACACGCCTAGGTTAACGCATTACATAGAGGAGCCAAACGTGGGTTCTGGTTACATAAAGGAACTGTGTTTCTCTGCCGATGGCCGACTGATATGCTCGCCGTACGGTTACGGCGTGCGATTGTTGGCGTTCTCTAGCGACTGTTCGGAACTGTCCAACTGTGTACCACCGTACAACGAGTGTATAAAGTTGCACGAGCTGGCGATGAACGTTAGTCACTCTGGCATCGTGGTCAGTACAAAATTCTCTCCCAGGCATTGTTTGCTGGTCTCGGGTTGCCTCAGCGGAAAGATCGTCTGGCATCAACCTGTTCTTAAATAGATCCATCGGTAGCCCCATTGGTGAAGTCTGTTTTCCAGGAACGCGTCTATAAACGAGATATATTATTCACCGATTTCTCTACAATTGTTTCCTCCTTTTTGTTTCTCTTTCTTCTGTTTCTCATTCTAGTAAAATCGGTAGCAAACAGTCTTACTTTTCTCCTTCTTCCTCTTTCTTTTTCTAGGTATACACTTTTTGATAAATCATATTTTTTAGTGTGTCTTGTTAAAATTATGATTCGTTTAGAATCCGACATTTTATATTTTAAGCTAGATGTTTTCTTTTCTTCTCGTGAAACATCATGTGCCACGCGCCGTTCTTTTTACTTGAAACGCGGGGTTTATTTTATACGGGGTGATTGTCTATCGGTAATAATTTAAGAAAAGGGAAGGTAACGATCGTGTCACTGTTTTAAGTACCATTTAACGAAGCGGATTCTATTTCATCTATTACGTTTTCTATCGCGAGATGGTACCCTTTCCAACGATGGAGGTATTTCAACACACTTTTCGATGTGTCCACGGCAGAGTACTTCTCTTTCGCATCGCCACGATGTGTGTACACTTACGTGAACGGCATCTCGAAAAAAGAAAAAGAAAAGAAAAAAACATTCCGCAAGCAGAACTGTACATACTTCTGTAGAACAATAACGATAATCGCGTTACCATTTGCAAAAACCGAAATCACGGTAAACTTTGCGTCTCTGCCCGATGCGGTGCACAGTGAAAGGCTACATCTTACATTTCGACTGATCACGACGCGACACTTGGACTCTGTACGATAGTGATCTGCGATCGGTCTGTTAACTGTTGACTTAAAAAGACTTTTGTATCTCTCTCTGTATCCCATTAGCAGTCATCAGTTAAATATTCAAGGGGAGAGAGGGTGGAAAGCGAGCGAGCGAGAGAGAGAGAGAGAGAGAGAGAGAGAGAGAGAGAGAGAGAGAGAGAGAGAGATGATACGAGAGATAATAGAATGAAATTATCGTGGAAAAACGTCAACCTCGCTGAAGAATGTATCCTTGGCGTTATTGTTAGTATTACATTTCTTAGCTGCGTATCGCGTGAGTAGTGATAAGTACTCGAAATTCCAAGTAATCATGGGGCGATTATTCAATGTACTAAACTGGTATCGCAGCTCGCCAGGAACGAGGCCTTCTCGTGACTATTATAGACACGAAGAGATCGTCGATTAACGGCTACGTACACGTAAGTATCATTCCGATTCGGCTTCGTTCCAGCCGGGGAGCTCGAACGATTTCCAAGTCGAGCAATAGACAAAACGATGTTGCTCGGGGAAGCTTAACACGAACGCGAGCGTATAAATCGGGAACGTCGAACGAGTCGATAGTTCCTGCTCGTTTCAGCGCACTCACTTAAACGATTGGTCCCGAGCGTGAACGCACTCGGCGATCCCGCGGGACACGACGAGCGCGGGCTCGCGGAGCAAAGTTGTATCGTTAAGTAGGAAAGAAATCGTGTAACATATGTAAATACATCGTCAGCCTAGATGATACGTAATAAACAGTATGAGCGTAATGAAACAAGCACGATGACAAGTTGACGCTGGTATTTTTTAAGACTAGGGCGTGTCAAACCGGATGATGGCGGTCTGTGCACGCTGGAGATCGCGAGGGGAGGATTTCGACCCCTCGTAGCGACAAAAGTCAGAGTACAATTATCAAAATCGAAAGCAGCGTAGCGCCGTGCGAGGGATTCGAAATTACGCAGAAGTTCGCGACGTTAATTGTACGTGTACGCACCCGGGTATTGCTCACGAACTTTTCGGCGCGTCGCGTACCGAACGATTGCGTCGCGTGCCATCGATGGTTACTTAAAAAAAAGAACAGATGGAATGAATGCATCCGATTATGGGAATTTTTAATGGTTACACGCTGACCGCGAGTGCGAGCGCGAACGTTCGAGGGTAGCTTCCGGTACCGATGGAGAACGCGCGAACGTTCGCGAGGACCAGCGTATCCATGCTTGCCACGTTACAGTCTACAATTATTTTCGAAGTGATCTGCGGTCGGGCTGGTCGCCCGTGCGCTCTTTATATTATAACTATACGATCGTGTACAGTAGTTAGTGTGCTGATTGTTTTGTAAGATTTGTTTGTTTTCCTTACTCTATACAATAAAATATTGCTTAACGTACGTTCGTTTGTCTGGATCCAGTATCTCCTTTCGCTGTGCGAGCGTTCCCGAGCGAGCCCCCTTGTATCCTTCGCGGCGATGGGAAAACGTTAGATCCATTACACAATCTTTATTAACAATTAATTTAACTTATGTACAAGTGTATACTGTAGAAATCAACAAACTGTCGTCATAGCACGTAGAATACTAATATCCTGCCATTATTCCTTGTTGCACCTTGAGGCTCGAAAGTTTCACGTTCTACCGGCAAAATTCGAGATCTGAGCTGGTACCTGTAGCCGTCACGGCTAACTTGTTCGACAACTGGCTAACGGATAGGCGTTTCACTTCCGTACAATAAGGGGCGATAAATCATTAATAAATATCTGAATAAATAAAGAATCGTTATTTCGTGGTTAGTTATATTCCACTCCCATGTTATCGCGTCGATTACGTCGCGTTCCTCTACTATCCGCGTGGTCTAAGTACGTTCACGCGTCAATCTGTTCTGCGTTTGTATCTGAATTGAATGATTGCGGGGAGAACAATAACGCTTGATTCGATCAACTAACCATTCCCTGTTGCTTCCTTTGATTCTCGTCCGTCCGATGAGTCCCGACTAATTTCACCGATCGCGTGCGATCGAGAAAGATACGACTGGTCATCAAATTACGTGGTAGAAGACCACGGCCAGAAGCATGTACCCTAAATTCGCGACGATCGCCTGCCCAGCGCTGACGATGGTGGACGTCGAATCACCGTGATGCTCGTGATCGGTCTGACGATGTTCCTCGCGGCTCGTTACGGTATCGTTCGCCCGTGAATCCGTGACGTGGACGTGTCCCTCGTGCGGGGACCTCCTCGATCTGCCAACAGCGGTTAGCTTGGTGTTCTTCGTCAGCCGCGTTTCGGGCAGAGACAACTCGGTCGACGGAAGTCGACGTTTCTCCAGCTGAGAGTAACCGCGAGGTTGAATCTCCCCTGGAATCGGGGGCGGTAGCTCTCCCTTGAATCTTCCAAATTGCGGCGTTCTGCTGAGCACGTCCGAGGACAGCTTGCTCTTCGAGTGCTCCTCGATACCGGAAATGGACCTGGCCAGGCTGGAGTCCTTCAATCTCTTCCCATCGAAGGTGATCAACACCTCGCTCGACGGCGAGGGTGGATCGTTCGAGCTAGGCGGCAGATAATAAGCATTTACCCTGTCCGCAGCCATTTCCATGTCGTCCACCTCGCGAGCCTTCGCGTTTGCGCTCTTCCTCTTCGATTTCTTGATCGTCTCGACCGTCGGAACCGGTGGCGACGGTATGAAGACCGGCTCGAAGTTGTCGATCGGCCTGCGACTGGGCGCTTCTTCGACTCGAGCGTCCTCCTCTTCTTGCTCGATGTTCACGTCCGAGGATCTACTCTCGGCTATCCCCGTGGACATCTCGAGGTTCTTGATGATCGGCTTGAAGCCACTCTCGATCACTATGGAGTCAGGATTGAATCCCGTGTTTCTAGCCGGTTTCATGGGGGTGACGAACGCGTTGGGGATGTCCAAGTTGGACACTTTCGCCTCGAGCTTGGTCCGCTGTTTCGTATCGACTTTCTTCAGCTTCGATATCTGAGGGCTGTCGCCGGTCGGCGCGAGTTTCTCCGCCGTTCTCCTACCGTAAGTAGAAACGGACGGTCTGTAGACGGCCTTTTTACGTTCGATGAAGACCGGTCTCGAGGGCAGGGGAATGGTCGGCTGGGGCATCGGGTGGGCGGTCTGCAACATCGGACGACGCGTCAACACCGGTCTCTTGATGATCATCAGCTGGTTCCTCGGGTCCTGCTGATGATGGTAATGGTGCGGAGGAGGCGGTTGGTGATAGAGGTGGTGGTAATTGTTGGCGTAATGATGAGGCACCGGCCTGGGATATAGGATCTGCGGGCTGGTGGCGGTCGGATAGGTGTATTTCGGCCCGTGGCTCATTGGTCGCGGATTATCTGGAACGAGGTTAGACAATTGCTGGTTAGAGGCCTGTCGAAGTATCTCTTGCTCGATCGCTGTCATCTGCTGTCGGTTGGGATAGGCGGGCGTCAGCTTGGTCGTGGCTCCCATCGATTGTTCGCGATAGATCGGCGGCGCTAGTTGATGCAGGTGATGTTGGTAATGATGATGATGATGATGATGGTTATTGCGATGCTGCTGCTGCAGATCCTCGTCGAGGTGCGCGTGATACGTTTCCTTCACGCGTACCTCGTGACGATGGGGCGCAACGACGATGTCTGGCATGCTGTACGAAGGTCTCGGTTGGTACTGCTCTTCGTACTGCGGCGGTAGCGGCGGTGGCGGCGGTGGCGATGATTTCAAGCGCATGTAATCGTTGTTATTAGCGGTCGTTAGTAGCTGGGTGTATGACGTGCTTAGCTTGCCGGGGTTAGTCGGTGGGTAATAAGAATACCGAAGCCCACCATGTTCACCATGAGGATGATGAAGATGCTGCTGGAGGAACTCCGCTGTTGGCGTTACCTTGCTCGACTCGCGTATGCTAGGGCTGCTATCGAGATCCACTGGAGCTCGTTGGTTGTGCGGATTGACGTAGACCTCGTAGTTCTCGCTGCCGGCAGCCTCGTCCAGGTCGCAGCTGTCGTGAACGTTTATCTTCCAGCCCAGATAGCGATGCGTGAAACACTGGACGATTGGAGGATAATCATGAGCTCATTGTGTACACTCTCTTCTCGTCTGCCATCTCAGAGTCTCGAATCTTACCTGATAGTACACGGTGTCCGGTGTGTTCTTATCCGGGGTCCATTGGACGAAACCTGGCTCGCCAGTGTCGCACTTCAGGGTCAACGTGCGCTGATACGCGCCGAACGACGAGAAATCGTCCGCGGGGGGTAGGTTCTGATCGGGTTCCCAGTTGCACAGCCGGCCGACACCCGTTGGTCGATACACCCCGCGTTGCCGATGGGCGCCAGCGAATATTTTCACCTTCTGCTCGGCAAAAATTACACCTTCGCGTACCGAGCTGCTCACTGAACCGTCGATTTCTTGAGAACGATCTAAGAGAACGTCGGCTTACCGCTTTTTCCTCGGGTGTCTTGTGCTGGTATCCACCGATGGGGTCGTCGGTTATGTAGAACGGATGGTAACGAGCTGGGGTGTCCGGATTTTCTCCACCTTCCACCACGAACGTGTAGTTCCTGCCACGCACGACGTTGATTTCCGGAATCAGAAGACCGTTTATGTACCACGATATTCCCCAACCAACGTGACCTACAAAAAATGAAATCGACTAGGAGATGTTCTCTCTGAATCGAAAGGCTCGCTTCTTCGTACCAGTAATAGCTGGGTATCCATGCTTTCCTCCGGTGGGTCCCATCTGAGCGTACAGCACTCCGTCTTCGGGTTCGTTGCATTGAATCGGTGGGATATCCCAGACGTCAGATTGGGGCGCGGGCGCAGGGGTAGCCGGCGGGTTGGTATGCTGAGGCGGTCTCGTGATTAACGTTTGCTGCTTTACATTTTCAGACTTATTTTATATCAGCATTCACTTACTTCATCGCGAGTCATCGCGAAAGAGAAAACGTACGAAATTCGTTACAAGTTGTTTGACAAGGATCGGAATTGCCGGATGAAATACCTGAGAGGTGCCCTCGTCGTCGTTGTCGACGAGCAACTGTGCGTGCTCGTGATCCGGGACGGGACAATTCCAAACCGGTGGTCTACCGAAATCGATGAAGCGGTCGGTTTTCAGATAGCTCGAGTGAAAGCTGACCTCTTGCCTCTCGTTCAGCGGTCCGATGGCCCAGATGATCGCCTGCGAGCCGTTCGTCAGGATTTCGAGGTCCAGCTCGTCGCTCGCCCTCAGCGGCCTCTGATAGGTGACAATGCTGTACCCGTCCACCAGCGCGGCGTTCAACAATTGGATGGAGTTGGTGTTCTCCTGCAAACCGTGGTACCAGATCGTGTAAAATCCTATCGTTCGACATTGGAAGGATATAAACGATTTTTGAAACAAGCATCGAAGTTGACCGACCAGTATGCGATTATCCGGGCAGCTGCCGTGTCTGCCGGAACACTGAGACTTGGCGTCCAGGAAGTAATCCTCTGCGCGGCCTTCGAGCGTTTCCTTGTCGACCCAGGCGACTGCCACGTCCCCGCCAACCATCATGCTTCTATTTGGATTCGCGGATAGTCCGAACGCCATGTATTCTCTTTGGGCTAGCGACAATAAAAGAGTTTCGTTTAATTCTGGGCTTTGCATTTGAGATGAATCGATCTTTGAGTCGTTGTTCCGTGCGAAAGGAATAAGGTTCGTCGAAGGGTGCGAACGAGGCGCCCGATGTGTGGCACTATGTATCGTATATTATGCGTCGAACGGAACCGACGTGCCACTAGCATTATTAATTAAAAGTTGGGCTTAAGTTCACGGCCCTTTCGATAAACGCGACAGAAGTTTCGCCCTTTTGTGAGCGGGTGCATGCGGACAGCTCGGAAATCCGTGTACTCACCAAGTTTTGCAACGAGTTGGGCGACTATGCTGTCTCCGGCCACGGCCCATCGCACCTCAAAAGCCAGCCTGTCCTCCAAAACTTCGCAGTTCAGTTTCGACTGAAATCAAACGAGAACAGCGTTCACCATCGTTCGCGAAACAGAGGGGCTACCTCGGAGCGCGTCGATCGTCGACGGAGTCGAGGCGATGGCGGACGAGGTAAGGCAAGGAACTCGTCGTGGATGTGATGAAAGTAATCCGTTTATTCGCATCAATCTCAATAGTAGAAACGTACAAAAAAAGAAAAGAGGTCGATGGCAGAAGATAATGTCGACGGTGCGTGTAAAATGCGTACAATCTAAGTCTGGTAATAGCGGTACATAATAATCGGGATGCACGAAGCGTCTACGCTTAAAACGAAAGTGAACTGGCCTAGGTCGGAACGGGATTTCCGCAGCTTTCTACGTTTCCAAGCGACAAGTACCTCCTCTTGGTCCGCGAAGGTAAGAACAATTAACCCCGCTTGTATCACAGTCGAGAATGGCTCGCTCTTCGTCTATTTCACGCAATGAAACACGCAACTCGCTTCGCCTCTCGCCCCTCTGCTTCTCTTACGATCGCATCCTAAACCAACCGAAAGTACTATCGGACAGTACGATACGCAAACCTTAAAACCAATCGCTCGCAACCCTCTCCATTTAAAAGAGAATTCGAGAGGCAGAGGGTTGCGTCAGTACTCCTCGCTGCAGCCAAGCAACCTTTTGACCCGACTTGCAATCAACCAACGCTGAACCAAAATCAACGCACGAGAAAGGTCTTCGAAGGCTTCGATTATCCGTCGAGTTAATCCTCGACTACGAACGGGTCCAACGAAAACCGTAATGGCGCTTGGAAACGTTTCGTATGGACGTGTGTGTGTGTGTGTGTGTGTGCAAGGGTGTTCTGCGAAGGCGTGCACGTCTATGTACGATCGGACGTGGGCGTGAAACCGATGTCCGTGGATTCCCGGTGGATACAGTCCAATAGAGAGCCGGCTCGCTGTGTTAAATAAATAAAGCGAAAGTCGTGGCCGTCGTCGCGCGGCCCCGCGAACACCGCGGCTGGTGTCGCCGCAGCTGCGCCACCGGAAACGGGACGCGTCCCACGGCTTAGGGCGAAACTTTCGCTAATTTATCGAAACGCGAGTTTGACCGAGTTCCGGCCTGATTTACGACGGGTTTACCGCGCGTCCGCGAATAAATCGCTCGCGATTCTTTCGTCGTCTCGTGTGGGTGAATCGATCCTATCGATCGGAGCTTTGCCAAGTAAACGATTAATGGATCCAAGGGTGGGGAGGGGGCGGCGAGGACAGCTTGAGGATTCCTGCTGCGGACTCCCGTCGCGGATCATCCCTTAACACGCTGGAGACCGTAAATTTCTTTTTACCCATGGTCGCACGGTAAGATCGGCTCGCGAACGCCGTTGCATACGAGCCTTGCCTACCAACAGGGTGCGATCTGAACCGATTAATAAAAGTCCGGCAGAAGGGATCTCCGAGCTGTCCGAGGGCAGCGTGCGTCCTCCTTGTCTCTGTCAATAACGAGCGAACGAGTCTAGCCGTCTGTCGGCCTGGAACCGCAACTGTCTCGCGTACGAGTTCGCCTGCGGATCGTCCGCTCGCTGGAATTGTTCCTGGTACGTGTCGTCCAGATTGGACTGGGCCTGGGTATAAGAGGCAGGCTGGAGCCGGTGGAGCTGCTGCGCGAGTGGTTCCTGGGCCTGCGTGCTCTTTGGTATTCGATAGTCGATCGCCTGGATTACTTGGACCTGGTCGTCCCGACGGAGGATCGGTCGGTAGGTGGTCGCGCGTTGCCGTTGCTGCGTGTGCAACGAGCTGACGAAGGAGGGAGAGGGGGACGTCGGCGACGACGAGGCGGAAGACTCGTACTGATTCTGTCCCTGCCCTCCGCGGTGCACGTTCTGCAACACAAGGACAGAGACAGGGTGTTATGCGTTGGGCCTTGCGGGCGGACGGATCGAGGCCTGGGGGGCAGCTGTTCGAGGAGGCTCGCGGAGGGGTGGCAGATCCGGCGACGTACATCCGCTCGAATATTGACAGAGACAAATCCGGCCGTGGACTGTTCCCTTCGCGAATTACTCGTTCGTTTCCGCGCGATCGACCGTCGGGGGTTGACGAGACCCACGCACGAACGAGGACGAGACCGCTCCTGGATCGATGCTGCGGTCGACGGAATTTTTCTCGATCCAAGAGGGCGGAAAATTCAGTTGCGAACAGGTAGAGATCATCGTCGTGGTGTTGCGAAACGCTCGTACGTAATCGGCTGGCGAGATGTCGGCGGAATATGAAAGCACGCGCGAACGTGACGGAAGAGCGTCGAGTCGGCTAAGGACGATACAAATCGATCGGGAACGGGTCAAAGTTTGCGCGAATCCCTTTCCATCCACCGGTTCGAACGTGATTGCCATGGAGATTCCGTGCAATGCCTTCGAGCGAGGAGGATCGAGTGGACCGGCCAATGAGTGGAGAGGGTGTTATCGTGTACGTCTCGATGAACGCGTATCGTAACGCGATCTCGTCGTTATAACGTTAATAAAGGAGGGGGCAGGCGATCGAGCAGATGTCGCTCGATCGGTTAAAAGATCGAGCCTGGCGTCCCTACGAGAAGCCCTTCCGGCTTACCTGCGGCGAGACTCCGAGCATCTTCAAGGACGGCGGCACGTTGAGAGCCTGAGGAACCTGTATGTGGCCGAAGTCGACGGTGAACGCCTCGCACCAGACGCCGAAATGGCCGATCTGGTGGATCGTCAGATCCCCTGGTAACGTCAGCACGATGGTCTTGTGATCGTATCGACGCAGAGGCCGCGTGGACCCGTTCTCGTCGGGCACGCGGACACCTTGCGGCGACGGCGACGGTCCAGCTCCCACCCAGAATTTAGCGTCTGCAAGAAACGAAGTCGCGGAAGTTTGGAGGCGCGTTCAGGGGCGGAAAATGTCCGGGGAACTCACCAGGCGCCTCGCCATCGTAGCTGAAGCCAGGTATCAGAAGAGTCTGGGCGTCGACGGCGACGATCGGCTCCGAGCTGACCCCGTGCACTCCGCTCAGCGCTGACAATTTTTGCGGTTTCGGGTAATCGAATCCTCGCGGTATCCTGACGTCCCCAAAGTTCACCTGGAAAGCGTGGGTTCGATAGCGGAAAGGTTAATAGGCCGCGACCTTTCCCTACGCGGTATCAGGGAAAAAGTCGCGTGGGTTAATCCTTCTATGCCTTCGCTCTTAATTAACCGAGGCGTCCATTGGCATTCGAACGACAATTTTTATCCCTCTCCGATCGAATGGATTTTTCATACTATTGATTCGTTGAACTTTCGAACGCACAATGAGAACGCGAGTGTCGTACCCACAGAGCGTGGAATTGACAAGGTTCGCGAATCGCGCGGCAAACAGATCCCGTTTGATCGTTTCCCAACCCCGCACGGGAGTAATGGAAACGCGAGCGGTTCGTGATCGGGTTTATCATTCCGGTGTTGCGCGCACGGTATCCGTTGCGAGTCGTGGAATAAATTCTCGTTGGCGATATCGATGACGTAAATTGACGATCTGCGTGGTCTGTCGCGGCTAATCCGTGCCGTGAGTCGAGTGTGTTCGGTAGGAGCTTGACTTCCGTTTAAACGCGCGCCAGAACCTCTGACGTTACGATCTCATCCCCCTGTTTCAACCCCTTCTGTGCCCCGACAAAACCGTAGTCGCGAGTACGATCGACGCAAGCATTTCGCGTCGAGCGTCGTGGGAAACCAGCGTTGACTCGCGATGAATACTCGCGTAATCGAGGATCTCGTTGTTACGAAAGGAGGCGGCGTGGAGATTTTTTTTAATTGATATCTCATTCCACGCGGTGCGATCGACTACGGCGGGGTGTCGTTCGCGTACATGGCCCGGAGCCAGTCGCCGGCGATTACTTTCTATCCGTTGGCCGTGGAGGCACACACGCGTGGCAACAAACTACGAGCGTGAAAGTTGCACGGCGAGGAAACGATACCGGTTTTCTGCGCCGCGTGTAAGTGGAATCGAATCGGCGGCGAAGGTCACGAGCGCGATACTGTTCGTTACTCACCGAGAATTCGTCGCACCACACGGAGAACCACTTGATGTTGCCCAGCGACTTGCCATCGGGCAACGTCAGCGTGATACTCTTCCTCCGGTACCGTTTCAGCGTCTCCGTTCTGCGGTGAACCAAACACACGCGCGTTCATCGAGATCACTCCTATTTCTATCATAATTCGCGCGCGTACGCACGTGTCTGTACCTTAGAGATTATCAAGAAACAGTGTTTAACATTCGAATGGTTGGGTTGGGTCAGGTTCTGCGTGCAACTTTGATTTCTTGCTCTTATCGATTTTTAACTCCTTCGAATCTGATTTATCCGACAGCAGAATGTTATCTTAACGTAATGGAACTGCGCAGTAAAAAGTTTCATCCACTAACAACCAGAGATATAATTTTGAATCTCTTAAGTACAGACGCATACATGACGGAGAATTAAAAAGGCATTACGAAAGAGAAAGAGAGAGAGAGTGAGGAAGGGAAAAAGTACTCACGATCCACGCTCATCGCGGAGCCTGATCCCGTTTCCATTCGGGCTCTTAGAAGTACCGACGTAAAAGTAGGCAGCTGAAAGGAGATAATTATAATTACACCCCCCGGTGATTGCAGCGAGTTATTTGCTAATTACTCGATTCCAGGCACTCGGTCGATCATCCGGCCGAGCCAGCAATTACGACGATATTTTGCTTTCGCTAATTTCTCGATCGTTTGACACTTCACCGACGCGCGCGTGCATAGAGGAGCGACCTTCGAGCCGCTCGGCGAACGCTTTCGATTTTATTCGACGTGCTGGAAAGTGAGAGTACCGTACGAGTCGACTTGTTGAGTTGTCGAGTTCGCTTTACATACGACTCGTCGAATCTTTCATTTTAAAAGGAGAATCGACAGACAATCGACGAGGGAGGAAGCGAGAGAAACAAGGGTGAACTCGAGGGTGGAGAACGTTCACCGGTTTCTCCCTCGCGTGCGAGGGAAACGGCAGGTATTCGCGTCGCGATGGAACAGTGGTCAGAGACGAAGATATCTCGAAGCGATTAGCCGCGGCTCGCGAAATGTCAGGAGTCGTATTCTTTCGCCGACGGGTGATCGACGGGGCGCCCTGAAATGGGAAAGTTCCCGCGGGTTCTTGTACGAACTTGGCGCCTCGCCGTCGTACGTGAAGTCCTTGATGAACAGAGTTCGCCCGTCCACCGCGTAAACTTCCCCGCTGACGCCGTGATGAAGTTCCGACAGCTTGCCAATGAGCTTCCCGTAATAAGCCGCGCTGCATACATCTGCGAACACAATCGAGTTTAATTAATCATCGTAGATCGATCGTTGGCTGGACGTTCGGAAAAATCGGTTTTATCGAACGACGCAAGAAATATTCCTTTGTGACTGTCCTCTCGAACGATTGATTAATCAATCGAGTAACCCTGCTGCGAACGAAACCAATCGAGCAAACTGTAGGTAAGCGAATCCAGAGATTCGGTTGGTCGCGATCGATGGTCGACGTAGGACGGTCGATGCGTGACCAAGGATCGATCTCACCGGTACCAACGAGGTGGACGATCGTATCGCGGGATACTACCGAAGCGAGTTCCTCGGATGCTTGCTGGTACGCGGCATGTGTAAGGGATCGTGTCGCACGGGATCACGGAATGTCAGTTATCCCGTGTTCGGATCTGGTCGCGTCCAACGTGCTCCGGGCAATTTGCCGGTCCTGGGTCGCCGCGCGGACGTCTAAAATACCACGACGTCGAAAGATCGATCGTTTTCGCCGCCTCCGCTCGAACGGACGCGTTACGTTCCCTTGGGGGGGAGGGTTAACAGGAACTCTCTGGTCCATCCCGTTCGAACGCGAACGAGCTGGCCGCAAAGAAGCGCGAAAAGTTTCCGCCAAGCTCGAGGAGAATGGCTGCGGCCCGTGAGAGGAAATCAGGGTTAGCGTGGACTCGCATAAATATGCGCGCGGAACGTCGAACGTCAAGGCCAATCCCAACCGTGGCACGGATCGTTCGTTAGATGGTAACGAATCGATGGAACCGGTCTCTAAACCCTTTGATCGAGCTGCGTACCGTTACGGCTGTCCCTATCTCTCTCTCTCTCTCTTTCTCTTTCTCTTTCCCTATCTCTATCGCGTAACGGCGGACAGGATATCGTCCATCCCGGCGAGATTGACGCGCGCACGGGCATAAATTCTGGTACGGCTGGGACGGGATCGAAAACACGGGAAAAATCCCGGGCGAACGATCCGGAGGAAAATTAGATACGTCTCGTGGAATGATCCGTGTGCGACGTTTCGCGGTGCCGTTAACTGTCGCTGGTAATCTAGCGTAACGTATGGGAGACGGAGGAGCGGTCGGCTACGTGCCACTTTGTTCCACCGGCTGGTATTTCATAATTAGAGAAAAATGCGTCGTTACGACGAGAGGATCCTTCTCGAGCGGCGTTCCGCGCATTTGAATAAACGCGGCGCGCTCGGACGCCATATTGGTACCCGCGAACGGTATCCCCTTACACGCCGCGTTCGCGAGACCAGGCTTTGAAATCCCGATTTTTCCTTGGTTACACGCTCCGTATATTCGAACACGCGGAATCCAGTCGTACGCGATTCCAACGCGGACGACGCGCGACGTTACGGAGCGTTGAACAGCGTCCTCTCTATCGGCGACAGCGATGGGTACGAGGTGTCGCGCTTCCGCGTTCTCCACCGTGCTTTTAAATTTCCCCTACGCCAGGTCAGGTGAAAATGCACGCGTCAGGTGGATCGTTGAATACGCGTCGATCGAGCCGGTCGACCCGTCGAACACGCGTAACGAGAACCAAGCGGATTGCTCCGTGGAGAACGCGGCTCTAATCAACCCGCTGATTGATCGATGGCTCTTTCCATTGCTCCATGGTCTTGCCCTTAAATATTTGCATCTGTATGCGGTCACAAGCGTTTCCTGCCTCTTGTTACAAGCCTGCCGTTCGAACCGCTCGCAGTGGATAACGTATTGCTACGTCGATCACGCTATTCTCGCGATAACGAACGACGTTGCGGCATCCGCGTCGCGTCGTCTCGCCGGGCGCATTGTTACGAGGAACTGCAACGATGAATGCCGGGCTGGCGCTTTAAACTAGTTCGAGAGAGCGCGAATAAGCATGACAAAGTAGAAGTTGAACGCTAAACGAGCGGATAATCTGTATTCGTAAGTCGAGATGGTAAACGTGGGATAACAGCAATTAATTGGAAGTTAGTCGCGATCCTTCGTGAGCGTTGACGAGGAAGACGGAAGTAAGGTCGAGGTCTGGACTCCACTGTCGCCGTTTCGAATGGATCAATCTCACTGTTCCGCGAGTTTTTGAATCGACTCTAAACTGGTATCTCTCGGAAGCATCTAACGGGACGCTGAAGATATTCGCGTTGAAACGTAGACTCGCGTCGACGGTGGGTTCTCCCACGAAAAAAATCGAAACACGACGTAAAAAGGTTCCACGCATCGAAATATTCAGTACCCGAGGAAGACCTCGATCGCGATTGCGACTTTAACGGTTACAATTTTCGAAGGACCACGCGAATTACCGATTAATCAACCCCTTCGTTCCATTTTTCCTCGGCTGCGAGCGGTGAAACGTATCGGCCTGTTACGCGCGCGCAGTGTAACCCGGTCGGCCCCGAATCCAGGGCGTAGTCGCGCAGACTTCGATATCAATCGCTAATGAGAAGCCGAAGCGTCAAAGCAGCGTCGGTTTCGAGGCTCGAGAGGATGCATTACGTCGTTCCGACCGCGGGCCATTAGTGCGTAATTATTGTCGCGGTAACGACAATGCGGGCCGTGATTAAATTATTACGAGCGCGGTGCCGCGATCCTCCGAGGTCGTGGAAACGGTGAATAACCAGGGGAGGGGGCACGGTCGCGAAGGAAGAAAACGGGGTAAAAGGAGAACCGTAAAATCGCCACGGATCGATCGAAGCGGGAAACGCACCGCGTAATACGCGTGTCAAATAGACTCCAGAGCCGATGGATTTGGGTCAACGAGGCTGGTCTCAGATGATGGAAGTCGTAGCGGGGCCGTGGAAAACGGTGGGAACGAGTTGGAAAACGGACGGTGGATACATATCGGACCTTTGACATTTTCATACGAAAGAGAAAGCAGGAGGCGGACAAGCGTAATTGCGCTGGCTCTGCATAACGCTGAGGCTAATTTCGCAACGGCGCCGGTGGATTCCGGTGGAGTTCGCGGCAATCGGGAGAAAGAAACGGGGCTGATTTGGAAACGAAATCTCGCGACAGTCCACCGGGCGCGCTTTCAATGCGAGTATCAAGTTCTGCGTTTCTCTGCGCGCGGTAATCCTATCGTCGCCGAGGAATCGGGACGCGACCGGTCCCCATAAATCCTATTTGCCTCGCTCTACACAGCTGAGATTATACAAGCGTCAGCTTCTCTCTCCCTTTCCTACTATTTTTTTCTTTTTTCATTTCCACGCGTTTCAACTATCAGCCACGTCGGCGACGCCTGGGTCTCGGGTGTCGCCTCGACGAGAAGAAGTCGAGGACGCGTAGGTTGGGTGTCGCAGACTTTTTTCGTGGCTAGGCGGAGATTTGCCATCGAGATCCTCGCCTTCTTTAGCCGAGGGCTAGTCTCTACGTGGCTTGTCCACTCTGTTTACGTGGGCGCCGATTAAGGCACGCGAATGGCGGCCACTGGAGCCGCGAACAAACGAGAACAGTAATTATCTAAACGCTCGCCTGATTAGGCGCTCGATCAGGATATCTGTCGACGAAGTCTCGAAGGTTCGCGAAACCGTACAACGCGAGAGCGTCGCGAAAATCGTGGAACGAACGCGGCGAATCGAATCGCCGGTGGACGGTCACCAATTTTCGCGCGGATTCCTTCCGGACAGGATGCTCGAGAGAGCCGAGGAAGCTCGCGTGCTCGTATATTTCGTTCTCTTTCGCCTCTCGGGCGATCGCCGGAGGAAAAGCGTGGAACGCGAAAGTCACGCAGCCGCCGCGAAACAGACCGGCAAATCGAGATGCTCTGACGTCCGCCGCGCGAGTCCTGCGCGTAATCCGCTCGGCGTTAATTAGCTACGAGGATCGCCACGCGAAGAATCCTCGTTCTGGTCCAGTTAGAAATCTTTCTCGCGCGTCGATCGATATTCCCAGCGAATTTCTCCGCGCACGACACCCGTCGCCTTGATCCCGTTCCAGCAGCGCGACGGAGAAACTTCCGATTGCGATCTCCCGTCGAGAGACGCGCGCGTGCAATCGACGGTGTCAAAGGCGCAACGACGCGAGCAACGTGCCGAACGGAAGCTCCCAAGTCGGAGGGCGCGTTACGGCCACCGACTTCGCGATTTTCCGTCTCCCCACGGAGGGGGTGCGACTCTGTTTGTTACGCTGTCCCCGCGAAACTTTGGTAATAACGTGTCACGGCGCTCGCAGCTTGGAATACGGTCGCGAGTACGGCGAACGCGAATGGTATTCCTCCTCCGTTGGCTGAGCCGCGGGCTGACTTTCGTGTACCGCCGCTCTCTGTGGTACGACAGTCACTCGGACGCGGACGGAATTCGATAAAATTCGAGAATCTGAACGGGTCGATCATACGCTCGTGTGGACTCACGTGTCGCCAAGAGAAGATAAACCGCTGCGACTAGACCAATGGCGGAGAGCCGCGTCGAGGACGATGTGGGTGATTGTGTCGTCATGGCGTCTTCGTGGTTACTGCCGTCGAAAGTGGCCGTCGTGGATCCAAGTAGCTTTGTCGATCCCACTACGATCACCGGCTCGCCTTGCTTCACCGTCAGAGTCTCTCTTTCTCTCTCTCTCTCTCTCTCTCTCTCTCTCTCTCCTCCTCTCCTCTCCTCGCCTCGCGAACCCTCTCGCCCATTTGCTCCGTTTGCTCCTTTGAATCCGTCATTTTGCCTCGCGTTTTCCCCCCGTCGGGGCCTCCCTTTCTTTCTTAGACCGGTGGTCCACGGTCCTTCGTGCACACACGCGATCCCCTCTGGACCGAGCCTCTGGAAGGGAGGCGGCGAAAGAGAGCCTTCCCTTTCCTTTGTTTTCCTCGCTGGTGGTATCCTTGACGGTTCGAATGATCCTCCGCGAAGATGAGACGCGTATCCTTGGGGAACGGACGGTGTAAATTGAACGCGGTCAACGAAACGGCCGAGCTTTTGTCCCATCCGGTCACCCTTCGTCTCGCGGTGTCCTCGCTCGGGATTGCGTTTCGCCGCGTGGCACGCGACACCGCGGCGACACGGAGAACAAGAGGAACGCGGTTCCAGATTACGTCGCAGAATCGCGACCGCGATCTGGCCTAGATGCAGCCGCGGATAGAGCGTGGAAACAATAGCCGACAGGCAAAGGTACACGGGTTTATCCTGGTGCGATAAGGGCGAGTCCGGGACCGCCTGGACGGTGGTGGTACCGTTTCGCTTCCGGGGCACGCGCGGTTATTCGCTTCGCGGATTCCTCTCGATCCTTTGATATCGAAAATATGAACTCGCAGGTACGTGACGGGTTTCTTTGAGCAGCCGCCGAGACGAGAATTGAAGCTCGCCCTCTGTAATCTCCTTTACTCGCTGGAGCAGCTGTTGTTCTCCGGATGACTCGAGGTGGAGAACGAAGCGCGTCGAGTTCGAGTAATTGGATGTTGACGGTGTCGCGTCACCGAGCATCAGCTCGGAGGATCGTAAGGGGGAAATAAAGTCGGATGGACGAGCCGCGCGATCCTCTCGTGGGTGAGTTGTTCGTTAAGACGAGTGGAAGGGTAGCCATTGACACGTGTACCATTTACTCAGGACACTCTGTTCGTTCTCCTGTTCGTGTCTCCTGTGGACAGCGTCCAGATGATCGCAGGACGGACGCCAGAAGTCGTCGAGGAAATTCGTACCGCTAATTTGCAACCGCCAAGAGGCGCGTAAGCTGATTCTAACGGCGACTCGACGCTTCATTGTTCTCCAACTTCGCATGTCGTTCACCGGGACGCGCGTGAAAAAACTTTCACGCGCCGCTCGTTAATCGCGCGACGAATTTCAATTCCCCGTCGTTCGAATTTAAAACGCGTGCCCGCTGAAAGAGTCGCAGAGGAAACAGCGAGGAAAGAAAGCGGGAGGACAAAGGGGCCGCCGCGGATCGAACGATACGTAGGACGCGATTACACGCGTCACTTGCTCATTGTCCCTGGCAACAATAGGCTGGTTACATCGGCCACGGGACGCCTTGGGAGAGCGCGAGATAATGGGCTGCACGTGCCGTCCAGGATTCCTTCTTGCTCGTCCGCGAGCACCCTGGTCCCCGTCTCCTTCTCACCCCCGCGCTGCGATTATACTTAATCTCGCCGACGTCGCGGCTAATAATTACGGAATAATTACGGGAACGGAACCAGTTCGGGAAAGAAGTCGTTAAGGGACCGCGTAACTGGTGATTACGCGAATTTCCAAGCCTTGCGCCGCGACGATTTCGAACGTGGAAGAAGGAGGCAACAATAATAACGGAGGTTGGGAGTCAAGTTCAGCCAGCTTTCTTCGCCTGGACAACGAGCGTCGATCGACGAGTCGTGCTCGCGAGGAAATCGATTTCGAGGCGACGCGATCTCTTTGTTGGAAAGCTTTTGTTGCGCGTACGCGCCCGCCGCTCGTCGAATCGGGCAGATTTCGTGGCATTCTTTCATGGCTGGACTGGTATGCGGGCCGGTTGTATTCCTACAGAAACCAAGAGGTTTCTGTTCAACCTAGAAACCGCGTTCCGCGCCCGGTCGACGAGCGGAGAAAAGATCGGCCGGTATAATTAGAAACGATTGCTACTCACGCACAGATCTCGCCTGACTCGTCTACTTTTTTTCCAAACCGCTCGCGTTCACCTCGAACGATAAGTCGCCTCGTTATCCGCGAGCTGGTTTAATTACTCTCTCGAAGAGAGGCTCGACTCCAAGGATCCGCTCGATGAAAAAGGCTCGTCTCGTTCGAGAACAATTCGACTCGAGCGTGTAAACGGCCGATCGTTGGCTGCTCGATCGAATCCTCGTTTGGGAGCGAACAGCGTACACGTCGAAAGTGAAATCAGCATTGCGGAAAGAGCGTTGCGCGCGTAACGTGTAATTGAAGACGCCAAGTAGGGTTACGCTACCTGTTTTCACGGTTTCATGGAAGTCTTAGCAACGCTCGAACACGGTTTTTCTCAGCTACTACGAGCGAACGTATCGGCGTACTCCATCGAGAAATTTGTCTGACAATCTGGTCCCCTTTCACGACGAAACGAAGCTGCGACGATGGTTTTTAACGAGTGCACCTTTGTTCGAATGGCAATGGATTGATAATCGTGGAGCTGCAATTGGAATGGGCGCCCGCGTTTCACTTGCACTTGGCGATGCTTATCGGAGGAGCCCAAACGAGCTCGACCGACGAATTAACGAGAGAAAATTGTTTTGACCGGTTCAACAATTCCCACCCACTTTTTCTTCCACATTCGATCCAGTTCGATACGGCCATTCCCTTTTCCATTTACGGACGAAATTGATTTTCTAATTTAGCCGGCGCATCGCGGGAAAACGGAACGAAAACAAGAACGCGCGTCTCGCGGCACACTTCTATCGCGCGGTTCTCCAGCGTTCTCCAAGAGAGCGATGGAAACGTGGCTCGCTTTCTTGCGAAGAAATCGCCGATTCGATGAAAGTTCTCGTGGTTCGAGGATCGCGGAATCTTGGTACCATTGCTTTTATTCGCGCGAGGAACGTTTCTAAATTTCTTCAACCCCCAAAACAGAAACCACCCCGGTTACAGGCAACTATAACGATAAAAACCGCGTAGAAATGATCTCTACTCTTAACCAAGGGGAGCTCGAGAGCCTAAATTTGCCGCATTTCGAGGGACAAAAGATTCGACGAGCCCTCTCCTTATTACGTAACCCCTTCCGCGTTTCATCCCCGCGGTTAATTGCGCCGCGCTAACGTTATTACGCATTCCGTGTTCACGAGCACCGCGACGCATAATGGGAAAGTGGTCGGAGGCAGAGGCGGAGGGACGCTCGACCGTAAATGGGAGACTTTCTCTGCCGGAGAAGAGGCACTGGTGAACGTAGCGCAGGGTCAAAGTCTGCCTTGGTACGCGACACGATCCTCCGCTCTTAGATCTCGTAGAAAAACATGGCGAGAGCCGAACGTTCCAAAAACCAGGGCCCAAGTATTGCAAGGGGCGTCGTATTCAGCTGGTGCACAGTCGCGGCTGATCGATAACGGGTTAAAGTCGCTTAAAGCGGGTCTCTGCTATGGAAAGATCCAGGTATCCCAGTTTCGGGATAGTTTCAAGTTTTAGTGGCGTCCCTTCGCCCATCTCACGGAGATTGCGACGCACCAGCGGGACCAGCGGGGAGAGCGACCCTTTGGCCCGAGGACCCAGCCAAGTTAACCTAACCTAATTAAACTTTCGCGTCCCCCCTCCACCGTTGTCTCGTACCTCTCTTCTTTCCCCTTTTTTTTTCTTCCGTAACACCGCGCAGGATTCCTGTATCTATTCTAATCTATCTGCAAGGCGCCACGACAGCTCCCACGATGCACCTATCATCGATCCACATTGCATATGGACCCCTTTCCCGGCCGTTCGACAAAGGTCCGCGCGGAACGCGCTCGCGTGCCGCTAACGGGCGTTCAACCGTTTGATTATCACGAACGTGGCCTGTCGCGTTGCATAAAAGACGCTTAAGTATGCATAGAATCAGCCGCACGGAACGATAACACGGCGTAGCCGCGAAGTAATGGGAAAGATTATTTATGGATTGCGATATCTCTATATATCTCTCTAGCTGAATTACGACGATCTCTCGGAAAGTTCCCGTGTACCGTCGCGAGGAGACGCGACTTCCTGACACAGATTTCGCCTGGAAAATCCATGAATTTTAATTGTTCGTGAATTGCGAAAAAAAAAGTGGAGAAAGAATAAAAAAAAAACAAAACGAAGCGAGGGCGACGCGGCGAAACAAGCGGAGAGCGAAAGGTCGCGATCGTTCGCCAACCGACTCGGACCTTGCGGTCGCCGTTCTTATCCGCGTGATAAATAGCCAGGCAGATTAACTGACTCGTGAAGAATGGCAATTAAAAATCCGCCGGCGTTTTCCAAAGCGATTCAAAGCGCGAACGCCCCCGTCGGATGGAAAGGGTCTCAGCGACGATTACCGCGCTACGTATGGTTAATCGTAACGGGCGGCTGCTGTATAATCGAGTGTTTATCGCTGGATCGTTTCCTCGCCAGGACAATGGAGGCGAAGCGCGGTTTTTAAGACCGGTTGCGTCTCCGGCCGCTCGCGCGGGCAATTTGAGAGAAACAGAGTGGAAAATGTTGAGCAGGTCGTCTCCGTGGCGTTGCAAAAACGACTCGTTCTTACGTAACCCTTCCCCGGCTGAGGCGATGAGAAAGGATGAACGTGAGAACGCGCGTTCTTAAATTTATTTTTTTCATTTCGCTTCGCGAGCGCAACTGCGTTCCTATTACCAGAAACCTGGAAGGAGGGTACAACGTCCACGCAAACGGTCAGCGAATTTTTAACGGACCCGTGGAAATCCTGCGAACGACTCGACGGCGCTGATACGCTCGCGAATGGAATTAAGTAGGCTCGATTTATTGGCTCAGGAGAGCTGACACGCGATTTGACTTGCAACGAGACGGCTCGAAGTGGCGGCGCAAACATAATTATAATTTATCTGTCGACACTTTATCCAGCGAGCGATACTCTCTTCCCTCTCGAAGGTGTTCAGCATGTCGATCGTTCATTAATCGCGGCTCGTTTTTCCACTTGGGAGAGCCGAAGAAACGACGCGGTTCGCACGAGAGGCGAACGCGCGGAAGATCTACCCGGTGGCCACCGTTGATATTTAATACTTTCACTCGAACTCCTTGACCCGTGCAGAGTTGCGCGTGGACTCGCGTGCAACCGGTCTACGTACGCACGGTCGCGATCGCATGCACGAGTTGCGCGCAGGAAACGCGCCGCTACCAATTAAACGCCGGCTCGTTTCCGGTTCTGCGAGGAGATGGCTGATCAGGTTCGAGACGAGCGCTTTTTACGCGCTACGATAAACTTTCTCCGCGAAATTTCACTCGAAACCAACGGATTGTGGACCTCTCATCACCGAAATGGACGATCGTACGTGTCGCTTGACTAATTAAACACTCGTTTGCTCGATTAACCGCGAACGATTGCTCTTGAATGCGAGCATCACGCTGGCCGATGCACGCGGAGATGATTGATGCCGCGTCGTTCGCGTTGGCTCGCGCAATTCTGTTCGAAACGAAGAAACGGATCTCGAGGAACGATCCTCGTCCTTGTTGTCGATCGATCTACATTCCAGCGGCGATTTCGAAGCAAACTGATGGACAGTGAATTTTCACGAGTACCTCGAAAGAATTACTCGAGGGAATACTGTACGCAAGAGTATAAAAGGAGGACGAGAATAATTCGCGGATCATAGTTCCTTCCGGGTACCACAAAAATTCGCTACCATTTTTAGAGCCGGACGCGACACCGTGCATTCGAATAAGAACTCGCCGCTGCATAACGCAGCCAAAGTACAGTTCACTGGTCCCGAGTGTACGTTAATAAACCATTTTACCGCTGGTTCGCTCGTGGAAGTAACTCGTTTTACGATTCCCCGGGCCGTCTTAATTACGCGCGACTCCTCGCGGACGAAGCGCTGGTAACCGAAGGCCTCCGCTGCTCCGGATCCACCGAATCAAGGTTACCCGCACGGTCGAGCGGTCGCACCGTGCAATTTCGCCGCGATAATAGTAAAATTACGACCAGCCGATACAATTTACCGTTCCTACTCACTCGGCTGTTCTCCACGGGAGCCAGAAAAGTGTTCGCGGTTGGAGAACCCGGCCGGTCGAGCGTCGTCGTCCCCGTTCCCTCCCGTGGATGGTGAAAACCACGACCCGCTCGATCCCGCGTCGCGAAGGAAAAATCCACTTTCTTCCGCGTTTAACCGTTTTACGCAGAACGGACTGGCGTTCCTTTAATTAACCGCCGTTCGGATCAACGAGAGACGGAAATGAAATCACCGGTGCCTCAAAGGGATCTGGGAGGTAACAGGAAATTGCAGTAAATACGTGCGGTAGTTACGGTTTTGTTTACGGAATAATACGGCTGGCCGGTATTATAGGAAATGACCGACAATTTTCTAATATCGTCTGCAGACTAGTTTGCCCGGTGAATACGCGGTCTTTTCTACTTGATTGCACCGCGGTGCGTTCGAAACGTTTCGACGCGAGGCCGTCGACGTTCCGACGAACGGTGTTATTGTCCGGAAAGTGGAGCGTCCGATGGCTAACTTGGAGCTGGTAAACGGACTCGACGACGCTTGTAACAGTTGATGGGCGAGCGGAAGACTCCAGGGAAGCTCCGTTGGCGACGGCCTCGGGTGACTTCTGTCGAGGATGCGTCCTTGGATCGTTGAGATCGTTCGAGGATCGAGCGGCTCGCCTTCGATCCAGCTCCGCTCGATCGTGTCGCGGGGACTGTGAAAAGTCGGTGGAGGTGAGTTTACGCGGCTCGTTTCGTTCCTGCTCTACTAAGTGCACGGAATCCTCCGCGGTTCGCCCGTGGAATCGCACGCTACGCGAGTTACGGCAACGCTCGCGGTGTACTCGCGCCAAGTGGAAGGAAAGTCGACACGGGAGCACCCTCGATAGGGTGGGATGGACGTTTCTTGTAGAATCAGGCGTCCATCGTCAGTCGTCCTCGACGGCTGTCGGATTTTCATTGTACGACGACGGATTGGCGAACGACTTTGGTATCGGCTGCGCTCTCGTAGCTGTTCCTTCGTTCATGATGGAATTCTCGAGGTAAAAACTCGACGATCGCGTTCAAAGAGGGGTATCGTTCGCGATTGTGTCCCGCGGACGGGGAGAATAGGGTTTGACGGCAATTTGAGTAATTACGCCGACCCAGTTGACGGGGGAATTCTCCTAACCCAGTTCCCGCGGAACGCGCGTTACAAAAGTGGCGAACCGTTCGCCAGTGCCGCCGAATTTCGCAAGGTCTTCGTACGCGTTGCGGTTGGAGAACGAAAGGCGGCGCGAACTTGTTTGTCGCCGATTAAACGCAATTAGCGTCCTTCCCCCGCGAAAGGAGGGAAAAAGAGTCGCTCGCGGGACGCTACGCGTCCGTTTCGAATCTGATATTCTACGCGTCGCGTGTCGCTGTTACGATAGCGTTGTAACAGCGACGGAATAATTCGATCCTACGTTCCACTGGTCCTGTTCTGCTGGCAAATTACTCCGGTAAATTGATGAGTGAATAAATTCAATTCCGACCGTGGCGGTGGCCACCGGTCGTTTAGATAAAATTATCGATCGACGTCGAATCGGCGTTTCGGTTTTTATTAGAATTAGCCGCAGCGAGGGCTTAACGAAGGGTTTAATTGGTACAAAATCGTGATTCAATCGTGGTCGTGGTACCGGACGAAGCTATCCACTTATGCAGTTTTGCGCCACGCCGTTTTGGTGGCTTTCGAGCGCCCTTATCAGTTTAGTATCGTAGCAGTATCGATTCAGTGCACCGTGGTTTCGATGGCGGTGAGTTTTGAGGTGATTAAAATTATCTCAAAGTTCTACACTGTTCAACAGATTCTAATTTTATTGGATGATTAGGATGTTGAATAATTTAGTAAGTCATTCCCCCCGTCTGGAATTGGAAGAATCTGAAACTTGTTTACCTCAAATTCGCGAATGGGACGCTATTTTCGAAGAAACGGTAAAATAAGAATACCTCCCGTCGCGTCATTGTCCGAAAAATCAGGATCGAGAATCCGATCGTTCCGCGAACTCGTTGCGCGTCCGGTCGGGTAAAAGTCGCGAGAGGCCTGCGCGCACGATTAAACCCATTAGCGATTAATTATAGAACGCAAGAAGAGGATCGATAGCATCGAGTAAGTTAGCAATATTAACATCTGCGGCCGATCGAAACGAACGATCGTGATTTACGACGGAAAACAACCGGGGATTACAGAGTCTGACGGCATCGCGGATCAGATCGGATCGCAAGGGACATCGCGGCGACGATCGTTAATACCTGACTCGCTTCCACAACGACTGACCGCCGTCGTGGACAACTTCACCAGATACGATCCGCGAAAATCGCCCACCGACTCGTACAAAAGCCACAACTAAAAGTTTCGCAGCCAGGGCTCGCGAGATCATAAATCGAGAGTTAAGGCTCGATCGCAGGCGAAAGTCGCGCTGTCTATTCATCTGTTCGTCTGTCTGCGTCTAGACACGGGTCCATCGGGTCGCTCGAGACTCTGGACTCGAAAATAATTCCCAAAGAGAACCAAAAGAAGCTCGCGCCGAGAGCAAGTTTCGTTCTCCGCCTCGCGGGACCGTGTAAGCCATAATTCAAGTCTGTCCGGTTGGAGGTCGCGATCTTTGAAGCGTCGAAGGTCTCCCCGTATCCCACGAAGAGGAACGACGTGGAATTTTCTGTCCGGATCATCGTGCAGCCGTGTATAATGGGCGTCTAGACCGTTCGAGCTCGACATCCTCGCAAAAGAGGAACGAAGCGTCATTGTAGAACCTATTGAACAGTCGAATCGAGGATCGCTGTATTATAAAGTCGCTCGGGGCGAAAGAGAAATGGCGCGCGACTCGACGAGTGGGTAGAAATTTCGCGGGACAGCGAAAGTTCGATCAAAACAAAATCGTGGCCGTAGGAAAGTACGTACGTCGCGCGGTTACTTTCTCCCTTCGATCATCGATCGGCAATGGCGTCGGCTGTTGGCTCGGACGCGGATTTAATACGCGCGATGGGAACGCGAGAAGTCGCCCCGAGCGATGTTACTCGCGAGACGTACGACCGATTCGGTCCTGGTTGCCGCCGAGATTCCATTCTCGGATGCCCCGGCATCCTCTCGCGGAGATGAGGGTACCTCGAGAATGGCTTCCATGTCGTAACGCGCCGTCTAAAGGCACGTACGCGCGCCTACTTTATATAGTAAATCGCGGCGGTTGCAGCGTTATATCACTGCCGCCGCGGCTAACGATTATTTAATGGATTCGGTAACCAGCGCGGAGCCAAAGTAACCGGTGGAACTCGATGTTCGACCGTCGAGAGCTCGCCGCGTAATTAGAAACGAGCCGGAGAAGGAACGAGGCGAACCGCTCATTCATACGCGCCATTTCACGATCGATGCCGCGATTACGCGGCTGTTTCCCCGGTTGTTCGTGGAAATTGCTGGACGAGGCGAGAGAGTCGAGCCTCGATCAGACGCGATGAAGATGCTCCCGTCCTTGGCGGATTCGAGAGTTCCCTCTCACTCGACGTTGACCGACCACCAGTCGAGGAAGGAAGAAGACACACGCTGGACTCGCCTTCTGTCCACCTTAAACGTTCCAAACTCTGCTCCGCACACTTTCTCCGGGTTTAAGGAAACGCATCGACCTAGCCGAATCCTCGCGTCCTTTACCGCCACCCCTCGAGGCATCGCGAACGCCATCCGCATCGAACCGAGACACTTTTCGTCACTTTCTCTAGCTGGTTTCGATGTTTATCAAAAACAACGGAGCGTTAACCTTTTCCGGTAGTCATCGGTCGATTTCGTCACGATCTTGCGTCATCCCGCGGCCACTGGCAATTTTCGATATTTCCAGTTCCATTCGACGACCTTGTAAAAGCTGAGCCGTCCATCGCTTTTTCCTTTTCCCCGTCTGAAAAGCTGGGAGAAAATAGTGCGCGATAGTGCTCGAAAAAAGAGAAAAAAAAAAAAAAAAATAGAAGGACCCGGTCGCTATGGAACGCGTCCACTCGTTTTTTCCCCTTTTCCTCCCCCGGTTTCGAGCGGGGGGGGAAACGAAATTGGCCGGCCGCGCGTGAACGGACGGTGAATGGATTTTGAGCCGCGAGCACGCAGGCAATCACTTTTATTACAATACCGAGAGCAATTACTACCATAGTTTATCTACCATCTATTCTCCATTTTGCATCCTTGATGCCCCGTGTCAAGACTGCAATATCTTTCCTGTCGCGTTTGTTATTGAAACGAAGGAAGTTTTGCAAAAATGCTAAGGAGTGCCATAAACGTGGAACAATGCAACGCACCGGCGGCCGTGGTTCGCGGTCTTTCGCGTTAATCCGCGCTATTCATCACGGACGATAATCCGTCGCCTCCAGCGGAAAGTAAAAGACTCCGCGAGGAGCGAAACGAAACTCCCACAGCGCCCGAGAGGCGGCTGTGAAATGTGTATTGTCGCGAACCGAAAATGGGACGAACGGGATACCAGTTCTTCTTCTTTCTTCCTCTTTTTTTTTTCAAGAAAATGCGAGAGACTGAATTAATTAGAAATTACAGAGATCGAAATCGACGCGAGGAGCACGGACTACTGCAGGTCTCTCACTTATCAACTCCATTCTCTTTCAGTTTATCCATTCTACTGGCGGAGGTCGCCGTGACTACTTTGCACTCGATTTATTCCACGAACCGCAATCTCTCCAGATGGAAATTAAATCATCCTTCGCGTGGAACAATTTTTCAAATTGCTCTCTTGAACCTTAAACCTCCTTTCCCAGAGATGAGACAATGGTATCCATCGCGCGTCGACTGAGGCGTCTACTAACGCTATCGAAGAACCTCGAAGGACGATGGAGAGCTAAATCGAGACAAAATTAGCCAGCCTTTTTTTGCGTGCCGTTTAAACTGAATACTCTCAATTAAAATGACGCTTTATCTCAGAGCTATATTTCCAGCGTCGTTCATTTGGCAATTATACATCGTTCTCACCCCTTTTCAACCCCTATTTTGAATCAAGTGTTCCACAGCGTACGACTGAATCGTAATTGTCTCAAATATCGTGAAGCATCGCTGATCAACAAGTTCATAGATGGATCGTTGCAACGAAAGTTTAATTAACGAACCGCTTAGAAGGGTTTCTACACCTTCTGGCTGCGTAAACGCGAGCAACCGGGAATCTAATATCCCCGATCGATGCCTTTCGGCAGAGGCTAACGCGTCTTTTATTAAACGACCGCCGCGACAAAGAATGCCGGTTATTGCTTTCATTCGCAGCAATTTTTCATCGGCGATGCCCGTATTAGATCGGACCGTACGGTCGACTGCATTTCTAACAACGCCTGGAGATTTTATTGAACAACCCTCCTGGGCGCCTCTGCCATTGGTGTCTCCTTGAGAACAGTTGGATAACCCGCAAACCATCATTGGTACGATCATGCGAACGAACGGAAGTCTCTGTACACGAAATTGCGGGCGTTTCTTCGTGACACGATTAAAATTGCAATCTTCTCCCGAAATATCCGAGATTTAGGGTGGACGCGTTGAATTTGTAGCTCTTCTTCAATGTCGTTCCGTCGCGAGAAAGCGCCAGGGTGCTCGTTAGCGGGACGGCGAGAGACACAACGTGGCGGACGAATCGTTAATGAATTAAATGCCAGCCAGAGGGGCCGTGTGATTTTCCAGATTCGACCCTCTGTGCGCGTCTAACGTCGCGTCTACACTTCGACTGCCTGCAAGCAGCCAGCGTCTCGGTTCAATTCCGTTCCCTTACACTCGATAGTCAAAGGGTGTTGACAATTTGCTTACGTCCGTTTGCGGACCGACGTCGAGGCTCGTGGGATCCTAGAAACGGCCCTCGACGTGTGTCCACACGGCGACGCCACGACGGCAGGTGCGAGATTCCTTGCGCGACGTCCCCCGTCCGCTCCTCCTGTCGATTTCTCACCATCCGCGAGCGCTTTCGGCGGAAGAGTCGGCGGCGGGACGCGAAAATGGGTGACCGTTGGCGAAGGGGACGCCCAGTTAACCTCTTTGTTACGCGAACCTTCGCTTAATCTCTGAAAGCGGATTGAACACGCCGCGCGGATCAATAAATTACCGCTGGCTTTGAACTATGTTCAACTATGTTTAAAGGGGATATCTTTAGCGCGTGTACGCACACGTCTGGGCTGGTCCAAAGTGTCGCTCGGTTTTCGAGCGATGCCTGATTCCCTTTTCTGGAGACAGCATCCGTTGATGTAGCTCGTAAACGCGGCAGGATATTAGATGGGAATTATTAATTAAATTTAACGCTCCGTTGACGCTACGTGTCTGGAGTCGCGTTAACCGATTCTCCAAGTAGAACTCGGTGGTCCTGTGAGTAGATACGGAGGGCAAACAGATCGAAACAAGGTCCTTCATACGAGATCTCGCAGCGATACGCACCCTTCGCCCTTCGGTCATACCGTCGAACCGAGCCAATGAAAAGTCTACGCGACGAAACAATTCAACGCTGAACGTCCCAAACGTAATCGCGTTTTCTCGTGCTTTTCAGCATGCTTATCACGGTCCACATAATTCCGAGACTTATAGCAGAGTGTTATACCACTAACATGGATTTGCACTCCGCCAGTCTCGGGACGTGATTCCAGCGGTATCTCCTGGAACCAAAGTCTGGCGGGCATCCGAGGGAACATCGGGAATCCATACGCACCTACGAACTTCCCGTTCTATTTTCACATTCCCGTCTCTGCCACGAGGAACGCACGATCAGACAGATCGAATTCCTCGTGTCGTATCAAGCCACGATTCTTTCTCTCCTCGCCATCGACCGTGGCGATCTAATCCACAGTAATTCGCGCGACAACGAGACGGACCGTTTCCTCTTCGTACAAGTTAAGAGACGACGACGACGATGGAAGTTTCACCCGTTTGCGACGCGACGCTTTGGAAAAGTTGCGGGAAAAAGTGGAGCGGCGAGGTTTCCTAAAATAACGAGATCGAGAGAGAAAAAAAAAGGAAGGATTCCGCGCGGAGAGACATTGTCCGCCTTTGTGTCGCGCGTACGCGGAGAGACACGCGCGTTCCTTTCACAGCGGTATCACGGTTTCGACTCGGCCGCGATTTCTTCTCCGGCGCTCTGAATGGCCGCCGTTCCCTTTCCGGTCGCGACAAAGCCTCGCGCGCCGTTCGAAGGATCGTTCTTTCCTCTCCGCGCGTGGTATCCCGTAATTATTGATTCGATTAGGGACTCGATATACCGAGGCGACCGGTTGTCTCGCGCGAACCGTTCAGCTGCTGGCAGAACGCGAGGAAATTACGTAATTTCCTGGCAGCCTGTCGAGGAGGACGCCCGTTCCATGGTTTTGCGTAAGGATCTCTCGCCGTACCGAAAGATGCGTCCGACGTTTCCCTATCAGGGTTGTTTTCGCGCTGCCAGTGACACGTCTCACCGCGGTCACTCCAGCTTCGAGCGACCGTCACCCTCGACGTTCCTCTGCCGTCCTCCGCGCGCGCTGGGCTTCAATTATAATCGAAATAAAGCGTGTCGTGGATGGTGGACGAGCAGCCAGCGATAAGCAATCGAACAGATTGCCTCGAGTTTGCCGCCATTTGCCATCGCGCTGATGAATTTCTGTTCCGCCGCCACCTTTCAATGCCCGTCGATTTGTCGTCGAATCGGTACGCGTGATTCATGCAGAGCTATGCGCGTCGAATGGCTCTCTCGTAAAATTTTCAGGATAATTGCCGATATTAGAGTCTCCGCGCGAGGATAATTAATTTAATGCAATAGAAGCGCGCGGTTAATGGGACGCGCGCGTGTCCCACTCGCGCATCGCGTATTCCCGGCTGTTTTATTTTTCCACCCCCTTTTCTTCTTCCCGTTGAACGCGAACGACAGCTGGACTCTAAAGACGGCCTTAAAAAAAATATCGCGACAGCATCCACCCCCGCGTACGCGTCCTCGTCCCCCTGTCAGCCTCCTCTATTCAGAGCATCGCCGACCCAGATTTACGTTCCTCCGCGGCGCGCGCTCTCGGCTGAAAAAACGTTCAGGCGACGCGGAAACGTTGCGTTTGCTTAATGGATCCCAAGGCGATATAAGCGAGCGTCTTTTATCGGCCCGGACGGGATCGCGCGAACGAGGCGTGTATCCGCATTAGGTATCGAGCCGGATGAGGGAAGGGAAACAACACGGGCGGCCGACGCGCTTCTTTTATCGATTCATAAAACGCGCAATACCGCGCCGAGTGTCGAGCGTTCGAACGCGTTCCGTCGACGAGGAATAACTGGCCAGCTCGCGTTTTCACCGATCGCCTACGTGTCGAGAGGCGTCTCGCGCTGCAGCCAAAATCGCACCCTCCTAGTTCCTCGACCTATATACCCTTGGCGTTTGTTCTCATTTTTTCTTCCTCGCGGCTCCGTGCAAGCAAAGTTCCCCGGAAGTGCATTCTAACTGCAAGGCTGTCCGTCGATAGTTTCGAAGCTGGCGCACCTGCACAACGTTCGGCTAAGAAACGACGAAGCGGAAACGGCGGACCGAATATAAACGAGGAAGACTAAGGGGGGTGGCGAAGAGGCGGTCGGAGGATGCCGGTATTCGGCAGACGAGATGCGTTATAGAAAAAAGCAGAGGGGGACGGAGGAGGAAATTAATCGAACGAGCACAAAGCCGGCTCTCGAAGGGCGCAGGGCGTATAAAGAAAATATTAAAATATAGGCAGCAAACGTAGAAATGGACAAGTGCCGTGGGACACTCCGCGTCCGAGGCAAGGTAGAGGGTGGTAAATAACGGATAAAGACGGCGGCGTGCGAAGGTAGGGTGCCGACAGAGAAGGGAGGACACGAAGAAGGGAAAGAGAGAGAGAAAGAGAGAGAGAGGAGGAAAAGGCACTGGTATAGACATAGAGATAGGAACGTGTGGTACGCGTACGCCCCGCCCTCGTCCCAACTCGAATCGTCGCTCTCCCTCTCCCTCTTCCTCTCGAACACACGACGGTAGGGTTCCGTTGGTCGTGCACCCTCTTCGACCCTCCAACGCTGCACCCAACCCCTTCTCTCGCCTCTGTCCCGCTCTATCTCTCTTTCTCTCCCTCGTCTCCCGCGGAGCGCACCCCATACCATTTACGATGGATCGATGGTGATTCGTTCACCCTCCGCGTCGCGGCGCCAGCGTCGCCGCGACGGCAACACGGCCGCTCTCAGTCGGAACTCGGGGTTCACTCAGTCCACGACCGTTTGCCACGAGACTTCGATCACATCGGTCCTCACTCCCCGTCTTTCTCTACCTATCTCTCTCTCTCTCTCACACACACACACTCTCATTCCCTCTATCTCTCTCGCATCCCTTCCTTTTCCCGGTTCGAAGGACAGAAAGCATCCACCACTACCGCCGCTACCCGACTACCACCACCAGCGGCGGCACGACTCCTCCGGCGCCCCCTCGACGCCGCCGTCGCCGCTACCACCACCACCGGCGCCATCCACCACCCGCTGTCACCGCCACCAACGACCGGGGAGACGCACGTAGTCTAAACGTGAGACTCGTACGGACGTCGTCGTCGTCGTCCTGCTCGCCGGTAGTCCGAGTACGCCGTTTTACGAGCCACCACTCCGGTTGTACCACGGCTTCGACCCTCGACGCGGTGTGATCAGCGATCGAAAGTACAGGTGAGTGAGTCACGTTTCCACCGAATCATCCGCCGACAGTGAACGCACCTCTAGCATTCTCTTGCCCTCCTATCCGTTCGATGGTACAGAAAGCAGCGAGTGTTCCCTTTTGCTCTTTGTTTATCGCGGCGAGCAAGGACCGGGAGCCGCGTGGTTCCCGTCGAAACTTTTCGAACGCGTCGCGGCTGGACTGGCACCCGCCTAGCCGCCGCGTATCTTCCAGCTCTCTCTCTTTTCCGTGGCCGCCGGTCGTGCGAGAGGCAACGCGGCTCGATAAAACGCAAGGGTTAGGCCGCTGCAGGTCTCTCCCTCATCGATCTCGAACGCAGCTTGCTTTTCCCGGCCGCGAACCCGTCGACGCTCCCGTGCTCGTCTGCCTTTCCACCGGCAGCCCGTCGTCAAAGTCTCCTTGCAACGCGCGCATTTACCCGCGGCAACCCGCACACATTGTTACCGCGTCTCGCGTCTGCCACCCCTTTCGTCTCGTTTCGCACACCGTAACCGCTCTGTCGATCGCCACCGATTGCCTCTGCACGATCGATCGATCGATCGATCGATCGATTCCGATCGAGCTGGTCAACGAGACGCTCGACGATCCATCGAGATGCAATATTTACGGGGGTTGAAGCGTACGAAGCTGCGCTCGAAAACAGACCAGCGTTACGTTAACGCAGTGTTATCGGTCTGGTTATCGGGTTCCATTAGGGAAATGTAGTTTCCGAGGATCTTAAATTGAGTGGCAGTTAAAAGGGAACCATTTCTGCGCGATGCACGAGCGCTGGATGGGACGTAGCGAATGTATCGAGGGGGTGAAGAGGCAGAGAGATAGGTGGAGAATCGTTCGTTGCTGCGAGAGGATAATCCGTTTAGATCGATGTCTAATTCAAGAACCGATTCCTGCAGGTATTTACGTGCGTTTCTGCGCCGCGAACGAATTCCGTTCGCTAGGTGCAACCGTCCTCTCGATCTTCCCCTCGTCGTTTCTTTCGCTGGTTGTTCTCGCGAGCTGATTAATCGAGGACTCGCGAGGTTCATCCGCGTCCTCGCAGCGTATCAGGCCGACCTCTCGTTCGTCTCGTATCGCGCGAAATTTGTACACCCTCCTACCTCAACGGCGCATCCTTTCGAACAAAGTTCTTCAGCGTGCCACGAAAAGTTTCGAGTTCGCCAAGTGCGAGTGATATTCAAAGCTGGAAACTCGGGGCATTACGGCGAGATTCCACTTGTTCGCCCTCGAGTCGCAGAATCGTCTGCGCGCCCTTAGGACTCGAGAAGTTCGAGTCCCTTCCCTTCTCCAAGAAACTGTACAACCCCGTTCAATGCCAAGGTGTAAACTCTCGTCCTTTAATACAAACTCCTCCGCCGTCTTCGTCGGCCTCCTCGCCTCGCGATAATCGATCGTAACGTTCGATTCGCCGTTGACGTAACCATTTGCCAGCTCCGCGTCTGGCTATCTAATCTCTGCTTGCTCTCCGGCCGTTTCGCTTGATAAATGCGCGTTGTTGCACGGCCCCGTAATTAATGGCAGAGGTGATACGTCGCTGTCTGATTATGCGAATAGGCTTAACTCGGCCGCAATGAATCACGGACGGTCTGTCGCGGTTCCGGCCTCGTACCCCTCCGCGCCATTCCGAGCCGTTCGACGCTGGCTGCGGTTCTTCTCGACCCGTGGATCCATGAATCACGGAAACGTCACCGGGACGCGATGGCATCCGCCATCCGTCCGTCCCTACCACAGCGCGAGAATTCTTTCGTCGATCTCTCGCGGGATCATCCCTCTTCACGCGGACAGACCGGGGTAGGATTGGATAGCTTCTTGTACCTGTACGTGAAACAATTTAAAGGGGCCAGGGTGAACGGTGAGGTGTCTGCGGAGGCGGGACGGCAGTTTGTTTAGATCGCATCTCGAATAGTCGTCCAGGATGCTCGTACGCGACGAGTTGGACTCCCTTTCTCTATCAGCAAGGGATTTTCCTGTCCTTTTAACCGTGAAATATAAGCTCGTACGAGTCGAGGCTCCCCACCACCTCCGCGCTCTTCTCTCGGTGGCCTTAAGAAAATTCTGTCCGCTTGCACGGAGAGCGGCCCCGTTTCTGCGGGCACGTAGCATCGAAATTGAGACGTCCTCTCTTGAAAGGCGGGGGGGACGCGGTGGGGTCTCGTTTCCGCTCGACCGCATTACCATTTTTCGGCAATCGAACCGAATCGATACCCCACGCTGCCCCGCAGCCGTTTCTAGAGCCAAGTCGTTCGCTCGAACCTATAAATCGCGTGTAAAACCGGCTTCTCCTTCTTACTTCCATCGTCTCTTAACCAACGCCATCTTATTGCCCAGTCGTAATTCAAGCCTGCGTTCGCGGGGGCTGATGCTGGTCTCCTAAACGGTTCGCGACGGTCCCACGATCGCGTAGGAACTCGAACGGATCCTCTCGGGCTTGAATTACGAGCCTGATCCGAAATACTCCTCGCGATTAGCTCCTCGAGCGGTCCTCGAGATTCGCCTCCTCTTCGCCTCGCGCAAAATCCAGGACAGAACGATTCGTAGCGAGATTTCTTATCGAACTCGAAACCCGCGACGACCCAGTCGATCGCCTTTAATAAGCGAGGGGCCATCGCTGGAAATAACGATCGACCGTCGTATTTTCTATAACGGGGCAGTGGTATCGAATTGGTCCGTCGATGGGACGATTCTTTAAGCGTCGTCCTTATAACCCGGTCACCAGAGAGCGGAACCGATAGCCCGTGCAACGAGACTCCCCCTGTCCGACCAGGCGCAGTGCCCTACCACTGGCTCCCGCGTCCAGGAACGAACTACCTGCCTGACAAATTATCGGACGTTCGATTGGTATCGCGTCGCGTTCCACGGGAGATCGTTGTTCTTCCTAGCTACGACGCGTGAAATATACCGTTGATAACGCCGATACGGGAACGCGTGGCGTTTAAGCGAGTAAAATACGACGGATCCATTAATTCGTTTCCAGGAAGATTAATAATAATAACGAGAATGCTCGCGCGTAGCGAGAGCAGGTGGTGCAGCGTGGGGAAAAGGGTGGGTATTAACACCGTTTATCCGAGGAAACGAGCCCTCGAACTTCCTGGATGGTATTTTTCCGGTAGACGTGGCCACCGGCCTCGTTACCATCTCGCAATTTTACCGGTGACGCTTTTTTCTCGCCCGCCCTTGCAATCCGGGAAGGTCAGGGGGAGGGTGGGAACACGGGAGAAGGTGAAGGGGTAATTCGCGCCCCCCTCTCTCTCTCTCTTTCTCTCTCTCTCTCTCTCTCGACGAAACGGGAAGCGCGCATAGCTAATGGCGGCGGGAATTTTCGCGGAAACTAATTTCGAGCAGTCTGGACTTACCGGGCCGTGAGTTCGTAAGTAATTCTGAAAAGGCTTTGAGAGCTCGCCCGGGCGCAACGATAATTCGAACTTGGTCGGGATCGGGATGCCGCGCCGTCGACCGGTTCGTTGGTTCGCCTGGGAAAAGGGCCGCGTATTAGCCGGATTGTAATTTACAGCTTTTGTAGCTGTGTATTCATTTATTTTTTATTGCTTCTGCCGCGTTCCGCTGTATTTTCCCGCCCGTATCCAGCCTGCGGCTCTTTGATCGCGCACGCAGAAAGATTCGAGCGGAAACACCGCGAGTGCGTAGTTTGATTTGGTTAATTAACTGCTCTGATAGCGTCCGAACGTGTTTCCGAATTTTCGATTCGTTTCGACCAGCCTTTGGTCCGCCATTTCGAGCCGGCGCGTCTGTAACCGTCCGATTTTTCGAGCTGTCCGATCGAGAACGCTTCCCGTTAGAGCAGTTCGATGATAGCTCGCGGAATGTCTCCGTCGCTGCTCTTCGATTCGACTGTCTCTTGTTATCGATGTGTTTTTTGTAACCAACCGGATCTCGGCTAAAAGACGTTCGATTAAATTAACGACGGAAGGGGTAGATGGGTGACCGGTCGTTTCAGCCGAATTCTCGTTAGCTCGTCCATTGTGGGAAAGCACAGCGGCGTTACTGGACGTCGAGGCACGATCTCGAGGAGAGCCACGATCAGAAACGACCTTTCGGACTGCCATGAACGTGGGACGGTTAGAAAACACCGGGAGAGAAAGAGGAAAGACGTTCACGAAATGAAATACAGCGACTGAAAGGGGAACCGAATGTGGGTCAGACGAAAGGTACGCCGCGGTTTCCAGCTGTTCTTTTCGAGGGAAATTTAATATTTAAAAGTCAAAGTGGACAGCACATTACGTCGAACGTACTTTCGCTAATGCGATATGCCTAATATCATTTACCCCGCGTGCATAAAAATTCATAGAGCACAATTTCGTCGTTCAGCTTCTTCAATTCTACCCCTGTACTCCGCTCTTATCGTATCTCGCTTGTTCTAAAGTCACGCAAAGGTCGCAGGGGTTGACCGGGTCACTTTAATGGACCTCGAGATCTTCCATAGTTCGCGACGGGGATAACTGCCGTTCGTATCAAATGATTTTTAAAGGAAACAACTCGGTTCTATGCAGAGGGTGATTAATAATTCATCGAGAAAATGACGAAAGTTACGAGAAGAGAGAAAAATGGCGGATGTGGACTAAAAATCTATTCGCAGAGGAACGGAACGAACTTTTTAGCCCGCAGCCGTATCTGGGGCGCGATATTTTCGTTCGGAAGGCAAACAGAGAGGGGCAGGTGCAGCCAGTCGTCGATTTCTAGGTGAAAACCGTGAGCTTTTTCTTTCTCGCGTCCGTTGTCCTCGATCCTCGCGCTCGTCCTTTGTCTCGCCACCCTTCCAGCGTTCCCTTTCACCCGAACCATGAATCAGACTGGATGGAAGCGCTCGAGCGTGTTAATTTCCTCATTTTTTCCCTTTTTTTCGCCCGCATCGCCCACGCATCCTTCCTCTCGCGTCTAATTCGATCGCGTCGAAACGAGCGTACAACGGGACGAGTCTCGGTTCTCGCGCCAAGCCTCTCGATTATCGACCGGCCACGGCTTATCGCCGATTATCAGGTCTCGAATATAGCCACCGGTATCGGGGCTATCGCCTCGTGTACGCCGCCGTCAGCTCGATTATGCTTATATCACGATAACGCGATTGGTCCCGCGCGAAAGATTAAACCCCCTTGTCGCGATCAAATGCGCGGGGACTTTCGCGTGCAATTCCACCGAACATCCGGCGGCCCTGCAACGTATCCTGCGCCTGTAATCGTTCGCGATCAAAGCCGATCGGGAATCCGTTCTCGCGAAATGACCAGGGACGCTGGTATTGGAAACATTTAGCGTGCCGTTTGAATATTGAAACACCGTTTACGCGATACCGGGGGCTTATTATTGGCAGCGACAACGGCGCGCGATTACCGGTTTCAACGGCGACGGGAGCACCGCGCGATAGACGAGACAAATTGATACACCTCTGCGAAAATTTCACCGCGTCGCAGGGTTTAATATCGCAAAAAGTTGTTTGCCAAGGTGGTCAATCACTCTCCTCGAGGCGATGCTCGGTACCAGAACCAACCTCGACGCCCCCTCTCCTGTCTATATTTTACAGAGGGAGACCGCCGGAAATAAAAGGGGTAGGATTCGGGACGGCTAGAAGAGGCGATCGATCCGTCCATATTTGCCTATTTGCTTTTAATCTCGTAAAGGAGCAAAGGTCGAACGCTGTCCGTAAGCCTATTAATCTTTCGAAATTGGGTCACCGTTGTTGTTCGATATTAAACGACGCGCGGGCAATCTTTTGCGCGCCGCGCGCGGGATATCTCGATAACCCGTGCCGATGGAAGGCGTATCGATCCTCCTCGTATCCTCCTACGCCTCTTTCTCCTTTCTTCCGTTTCTCCGTTTCAACCGGAACACCCGAAGCCTCTCGCGAAGCACCCGCATACACGAGGCGGGCGATCTCGGACCATCCCCCGTTCGCGCGACGCGCGTGCAGAAATGTAGGGCGTTGCTCGATGACAATCGCGCGATCGTCGTCGCTCGTCCTCGTTCGCGACGCTTTTCGTGGCTCTCGCGATCGCTGGTCAGGCTTTCTCGATTATCGATCGAGACCCTCGGTCAGCCGGAGAAGATAAAATTCGTGGATTCCGCTACTTACGCGAGCTCTGCGGAAATCCCACGAGGGGGTTGGAACGATGGAGAAGTTCAGACTCGCGTATTTTCACGTGTCTACGCGGCGAACCAGTCGAGGGCTGCAAATGCTTTTATAATGTACTTTGGCTGTCCCGCGGACCACCGAGACACTGCTGCGAGTCCATCGACGCAAGGACGCCATTTGTCAAGGAGAGCCGTGACCTTTCGCGGTATCGCTGCCCGATCGACCGTGTTCTCTCGCCCTTTTCCTCTCCCCCTGTCTCGCTCTTTATTCGGCTCGATCCTCTCTCCCCCTTATCGTCGATTCCTAACAATCGTATCAACACGGGTCCCTTTTAATTACATCGCCGGAAGTCGTTCGCGTGGCGCCGTGTAATTCGTTTCGACCACGGACGGGGGTTGAAATCCGTCGGAGCGATCCAGAGGAGGGTGCCCGGGCAGAGATTAACGTCGCGACATTAATACGTTCAACTATGCGTCGTTCGTATGAAAAGTATCGAAATTTTCCAAATTTTCAACACCCCCGTGGACAGGGGATTTGCGGACCTGCGTTTGGCTCCCTTTTCGCTCTGAAATGTGTCGTCGTTACTCGCTGATGAAATTCATTCTCGCGTAATCCCTAATTAAATATAAAATATGTCGAACTGGGGATATTAAAAAACCTCGAAAGAGTGACGCGATGGGAATATTTCCGGTGGCAGCGATCCTCGAGCTCGACAAACTTAGCCGGGTCGCTGGTCCGATTTCGGCGACCGCGACGGGGGATGATGCTGCCTCTGCTCTGGTTAAGAGGGGAGGCGCACTTTCGACAGAAATAACCACTTAAACGAGCGGATATAATTCGGCCGACCTACATCGGTAATTCGGTGAACGCGATCTGGGTCGATCGGGGGAACGGCGAACGAAATACTTGCGACGGAGACGTTGAGACAATAGCCGCGGTGGAAATATCGCGGCAACGGGTTCCGAAGGGGGTTCGAGGGGGGTTGTACAGCGGCGGTGCATTCAGGGAACAGCGTATTCGTACGAATTATGATCTACCACGGCGGTGTTTCAATAACGGCAACGGCTAGCAAAATATTTCGGTTGACCCAGATCGCGCGCACGGTCCGCGGCCAGTTATCAAACCGTGCGTCCATTATAATTGATAATGTATCGTATCGGTTTTAATTTGTTTCGCTGCGATCTCGAAACAAAAAAAACCACGTCGAAATGCAACGCGCGGAAGTTACGCATTGTGACGTTAAAAAATCGGGTGACGCGGATTCGGAACGCCGCGCGTTCGATTAACGATCGTGCGGTTTAATAAATGCACTCCGAGAGCCGCGGGGAGTTGAACCAGAGCGTAATTATAATTTATCGGTGGTAACAGGCTCGGAAAAGCTGTCAGTTGACGTGGAACGAGTTGTCATCAACGTCGCGCTAAATCTTCGGTACCTGACCTACATTATAAACTAAAGGATTACCATCGGTGGTGATTCAAAATCCTATTACACGGTAATTTACGTTCCATCCCCCGGAGCTGGCGTGGTAGGGTGGAAAAAGCACATTTTTTTAAGCCACACTCGACGGCCGTTTGACTTCTTCAATTTCTGCGGCTGGAAACTTTGCAATAAGTCTCCACCTATATTTTTCCTCCTTCCCCCCTCTCTTTCTTTCTCTCTCTCTCTCTCTCTCCCTCTCTCTCTGTGGCAGTAACCCTTGGTGCTCTAAAATTTCCGGCTAAATCGGGAACAGAAATTTTACAGCGGCGTTCCGTGTTAAACGTAATTAAATTTCGCGTCCTTTCTATATCCATTATAGCCGCATAATGAGGGTAACGAAATTGCACTACCATCGAGAACTTTAATACAATATATCGCGCGAGGCATTTACATGCATTAGCGTATTGATACCGTTTCGTTTCATTCGATTATCCTGGCTTATTGTTTCGAAATACTTTTGCTCGGCTGCGCGAGGTCTGAAGGATCTCTCCGCTCGAGTGATTTACAATGGCAGTGCGCGAGTCGCTTGACCGATTTATCGCGCAAGAGAAACCACCCTCGTCGCAAGGACTGGAACGAGTCACGACGCAGCGACTCTCGTGCAGTTACGAGGAACCGCGAGAGACGTCTTTAAGGTTGCGAATGGCGTTATTTTTCACGAAACCACCCGCGTCGTTTCGCCGTTTCCCCGGCGTTCTTGCTGGATCCATTCGACCATACATATTCCAGCTGGCCGTTATTTTTCTCACACGAAAGCCTACCGATGCGTCCAGGTTCAGCGCGGGACGTTCATCTCGCGATGAATCCGTGCGCAACCCCCTGCGAACGGTCAGTCTCGTAATAAAAACGAAGCAAAAAGAGAGAAATATCCTGTGTACGTGCTCGAAGCGGAGAGACGCGGAGACGTGGCAATACGGTTCGCTCGGAGATGGTAAACGCAACCTGTCGAAACGCGAATCAACTTGTAGCTTGGCACGCGAAGTGTACGCAGGTGTCTCTATGCAGATGTAGCATGTGCACGCGACGACTCGAGTTTCGGAGCCGAGACTCATTCGCGAGACAGCAAATTACCAGATGGATTAATCTGCCGTGTTCCTAGTTGCGCATACTTAAGATGCATGCCACTGGTGCATATAGATAGGCTGGCGTATGTAGGAGGATGGATTGTCTTCTCGAACGGCGCATCTGCGCGGCGCCTGATGGAGTCCTTATCAATTTCGCTTCCAGCAACCACCGAATTCACCCTCAACCCTCCACTCTCCTTCCTTCCTTCTCTCCCGTGGCACTTGCCGCGTCTGTTATAATTTTTCAACCCGCGACGAGCGTCGAAACGGAAATCGCAGCGAGACGGGCGACTTGAAATTGAAAAATCACGCGCGCTCGCGGAGCAGCGCGGCTACGTATGGTCGTGGCTCGCAAGAAACACGGCCCTGGTAGGATTAAATTGTACCGTCGGCCGAGATACGGTAACAGTATCTCACGAGCGTGGAAAGGCTGGTAAATCTGGGCGTCAGGACTCAGGCGAGGCACCGGGTGTGCGCGCGGGGGGCGCCTTACCCCGGCGCAAAATGCACCCTACCGTGGACTGCTGGGTTGTCGTTGCATAATGTACCCGAACTTGCGGCCGAGCCTTTGCGTGGCCTCTCGGGCGTAAAGCTCGCCGCTCCACCTCTGAAACACTCGTTCTCTCACCCTTTACCTTTACTTCTTTCCCTCCACCCCCGCGGCCCGTGTATCCCTCTCGATCGTGCCGTTCTCCCTTCTGCTCCACTTTCGTCGACCCACCTCTCACTCTCTCTCTCTCTCTTTGCCTCTCTCTCTCTTTCTATCCAGACCCAGGTATAGGTATCTCTGGCCTCCGTTTCCCTCCAGCCTTTTGTACGACGCTCCGTCACATCCCCTCGCTCCGTCTGGCCGCCCCGAAATGCCCCTCGACCCTCTTGGCCTTCGACTCGGCCGCGCACGCTCGTGTTTTCACGTCTGGCTGCGGTCTCTACGCCGTCGTTGCACCCCTTTCCACCGTTGTCTCGGCGAGCAGCTCGCCGTAACGTGTCGCCTCCTCGTATCGGAATACGGCATCGAACGACGCGATATCTTACTCGATGGCTCGCCGTATAGCTGGTACGCGGTTCACTCCGCTCCACTGGACGTCTCTATCCGGCTGCCGCCGGAAGGGGACGATGGAATCCGGAATGCGCGCAGCTGGAGAACGTCTCGTGGGGTAGCGGCGAGACGCCGAGGCTGGCGGGATTGAAAAATGGTAACCAGCGTTCGAGGGATTTTCGATTTCGTTGCTTCCCGTTCCTCTTCGTCGATGATTTAGCTGGGTCAGGATGTTTGGAATTTCAGTCGAGGGTGTCCGCGCGTCTTTGAGTTCCGGTTTCCGGGGCGCGTGTTTAAAGGCCAGGCTGTTTCATTTGAAACGCGAGCTTTTTAAAAACGAGACAACCACCGCGGAGGGTCTCTGGTCGCGAAATATTTTTAATTACGCGCGGAATCCGGAGAGTGGCGCGGACCGAGAGTTCGCTGTAAATCTCTCTCGCTTTCTGCCTCTCTCTCATCGAGTTCTTATCTCAAAAGGCAAATTACTCTTGGTGGAAATATCGTCCGTTCCCGTTGGGGGTTTTATCGTTTTCGAATGAAAGCCGCTGCTATCGTTCCCTGTTATTAGAAAGGTACAGAAACGAAGACAGGAGAGAGGGAGATAGGGAGGGGAAAAAAAATGAGAAAGTGGGCCAATTATTTCGCGTCAAGTGGCCACGGCGAGCTCACTGGTTTCGTTCTCTTATCCTTCGATTAAGGCTCTCCAAGGCTCTCCCTGGGGTGTTCTGGGGGGTGGTTCCGAACGAAAATGGCCGGGGAGACTATATTGTTCTTATTCCCAGCTAATAAACCTCGCCCCTGATGAGCTCATCAGCCATTGAATATCGTTACCGAGCGATGCAGCCCATTTTTCGTCGATACCTCGCAGATTGCCACGGAATTGCTCATTCCGTGCTGCGACGCTCGTAAACATCTTCCGCCACGACTTACTTTCCCACTTCCGTGCACTGTTATTTTCGTTTCGCCGCGGCTCGAGTTCCCTTTTTGCACCGGGTTAAGGAAAAAGCCGGAACCGCAGTGCCGATCGATTTCATTCGGCTCGTGATTTATTACGCTCGGCCGTGGTTTTTGCCGGTAATCTTCTAATCAATCAGCGTTCCGCAAGATCATGATATTCGATAGGAGAGCCCCCGATGTAATCGTCCTATCCGTTCGCGGACTGGTGGGATCGATTTTTCATCGCGGATCGGTCGCCCGTATCCACGGTGTCTCGAGCTTACGCGATGGGAATCCCGCGTGCGTTCCGCCGCAAGAAGAGGGGATCGCGCTCAGCCCGTCGAGATTTAATTGATCGACCACGCGACGTTCCTCCGTCGCATTCGTCTCGATTTCGTTCGACTTAACGCCGGCAATTATCCGGGTTGTCCTCCTCCTCGCGGCGTACGTCTGGCCTCAAAGCGGATCACGTACAGTCGTGATCGATCACGCGGCGTCCCAGCGGGTGGTAGCTCGCTACGCCGGAAACGACGCGACGCCCTGAACTCCGGTGGCGCGAGCGCGCCTTGCGATTTATGGAACGAAACGAGAGCTTTTCTAGGCGACGGGGCCGGAATCAAAGGGAATGGAAATTTTCTCGATCGCACGTGTCGCGTACCGTTCTTCTCGATCTTTGTCTACCAATTTTCCGCTACGCGGAACGGTTTCAATCGGGCATGGAAAGCGCGACGCGTCGCGACTGCCTCTCCGTTCGCGTTTCACTTGGCAAATGTTATTCCTGCTACGTGGAACGTGTCGAACGAGAGTAGAGGCGGTCTTAAAAATACATATTTAGCGCCCGCCAAGAAAATCTCGACCGGTCTTTTGTTATCGTTCAATCTTTTTTCGCGGACCGGTCGTCCCGTTTTTTTTCTCTCCCAGCCAGCGTTTCCATCGCGAGGGGTCGGTCATCGCCGCGACGCGTGGCTGAAATTTATTCAAACTGAAACGAGAGCAGAGGACGGGGACGAGGCACGCGGTATTCTCAACGGGGTTTCATTTTCGCCCGCCTGTACGTACCACGCACCGATTTACCACCGTCGAATTCGACCGACAACGATTCGCAAACCCTTCCACGCGGCACGCCCGCGGCGTCGAATCACTGGGAATGCTTCTCGCGCGGGAAAAACGCTTTCCAATTACGAGACGCTCAACGATACGCGCGAGATGAAAGATCGTCCGCGGGAATCGCTCGCTCGCACCGGATACCGTTCTTCTGATCGCGATATACAGACAATCGGATAGAAACGCGGTGGATGAACGATCGCGGTCGCGTCGCTCCAGACGCGGAACAATTAATACGGCGAATCGTATCTGACGTCGAATGAATAATTATCCGCGGGTAACGATTTATCGCGCGCCTCCCGGTGATAAATTTTCCATTAGCGCGTGGGACGCTGGTACGAATCCCGTTCGCGTGCGCCATCTTGCTGGTTATTAGTTATTAGCCTCGCAGCGATAAATGAGTATCCTTTAGACGGCGCTATCATGTTTTAATGGAATCTTGCTGCGTTTAATGAAGATTCTCTCTTCCATCCAGGATCCGTGCCGGCGAAGGATATCACGTAACTATTACTTAAATGCGTTTAGTGTCTATTAGCGAGGCGTTTCCGCGCGCGCCATGGACGGCTAATAATCCTCGACGGTGTTCGACTGGCGGAAAAAGGGGGGTTGGGAGAGCGTGGGCGACGGAGGGCGGTGACGCGATGGCCTACCTCGAAAGGTGCGAAGCGTCTCGTAAAAGCATGGAAAATTGCGTTACGAATGCACAAAGGATTTTAATGGACATTTTGATGTTCAATTACCACGACCATTTCGCTTATAAATTAATTTCTACGGGGCGTGCGGGCGAGCACGCGCGCGCTCTCGCAGGCTTCCGGTTCTGCCCGCTGACGCTGGTACCCGCGGGTGGATAGACACCTTTTTTGATTTCCCGTTCGCCACGGGACAGTCGCGGGCAATCGAGTTATTTCGGGGCGGAAGTCGCTGCGAGGAGATAGCGGCTGACTTAAATGGCCGTTTCCACTTAGACGGTGCCTTTTGTCGCGGAAATTGAAGCGGCGTCGCGACTCTTCGTGCGCGACTCGGCACTCGAAACCGGCAGATTCGACGTCGCCCGTCGTGTGCAGTTTTAATACCCGTTTCTCGGTAATAAAACTTCCAGTCGGACGATAGATAAATACGAGAGGGACGGATTTTTCCGTCGTGGCTGGACGGAGGATCGGAAAATTGCGGCGGGCTGAGTTTCGAGTAAGTGAAAAATTGATCGGAGGTTTCGCGGTGTCGGCGGTCCTCCCTCGAGGCCATCCACCGCTTCTTTACTTTTCTCGTTCGCTATTCCGCTTCATACACGCTGCGAGAGAACCCTGCGAGGCGAGGAACCAGCGAAGACGAGAGAAATAAGCAGCCACCATCTTCGCGTCCGACCGACCTTCGACTCGTACTACTTGCTTCATCGCTGCAGTAGTGCAGCGCAACAATAGGTTAACCCTTCGCGCTCGACGACTTTTTCGATCGGGTGGCACTGCAACTCGAGACGATTCCGCGCGTAAATGAATCTACATAAAAATAAACATACGAAAGTATTATATTTTAATATAATATCTGTGTTTACATTTTGAAAAACATAACTATCGGAGTTCGAGTTTCTGTAGTCGCGTGACATTTTACAAAGCACTTACCAAGGCATTCTGAACTGCTGGAATCTTGTGGGACATCGCTGCTACTTCCGGATTCACTGTCTATTACACTGATTCTTCTATTTCTCACACTCGATACTAAGTCACTATCGTCATCACTGTTTACACTTGCTCTACCACCAATTTAATCGCGACTAGATAAGCTTCTGATCAATTGAAAATGAAACTCGCGTTAAAACTTTAAAACGAATGGCGTAGAATTTCGTGATACGTATGCTCGCTACGATCGTCGACACTGTACTAACGCTAGACGCGTCGTATTCAGGACTACGGTCGTAGAAGAATTTTATCTTAATCCCCATTTACGTCACAATGTCACTTTCCAACCGAAAGTATAAACAGCCCGAGGCACTTATTCTCGAACCAATGTTTCGCTTCTATCAACCAGAGATAACGAAATTCAGCGTAAACGATGGTACACTCGACGAGTGTGAAGAAATTTTATAAACTTTCCTTACGTATGTTAATAATACATTAAACGCGCGGCCACGTTCTATCGCCGGTATAGCAGGTCCATTTTTATTATTTTTCTCTTTTTGTTTTACGGTGGACCTCGTAAACGCGCGCACTCGCAGCGAGTAGGTGGATAATAAAATTGCGACCGTTGAAAGGCGCGTTTAATTAAATAGTTTTACTTGGCCTCCGCACGATAGTCCTTTGTGCGTATGAAATTTAATATCTTCTCTCACCACGCGATATCTCACGTGGCTCGTGGTAATTTAGCCTTTAAACGGGAGCCAGCCGACCGACAAAAATTCCCGACGCTCGCATCGCGTATGCAAGAAGCGCGTGCTGATTTATTAAAAGCTCGACGGAATTAGGGATTCTCCCTGTTCGCCTGGCCCGTCACTCCACCCCCTGTCGTCTGTCCACCGCCACTCGTCCCCGCCTTTTAACAATCCTCTCATTATTTTATAAGCTTTTATCTTTTCTTCCGTTAATTCCATTACCGCCGCTTCTTCGTCTTCGCCGGGCGTCAGCCATTCCGCGAGGCGGACGTTTCAGGCTTTTACGCGTCCCGTTTCTGGCCTGGCGCGGAAACTTTTAATTAACGACGAAGGGGATGCTCGAGCGTTCAACCGGCCCGTTGACGCCTCGTCGGCTATCTCGCGGAAAGAATTCCGCCGGGCAAACCGACGGGAATCGTCGACAGTCGTCGCGCGAGGACCGCGGATTCCGAGTTTCGCGTTTCGGAATTTCGACACCACCGTGGTCTCGTTTCCACCAGCGATCCAAACACCACCGATCGCGCTCGGTGTTTCCGTTTCATCGAATTTCCCTGACGTCGCTTTTTTATTTTCCCACCCTCCCCTTCGACCATTTTGATAGCGAAATCGAATGCTTGAACGCGACGACGTATTCCCGATGGAAATAGAGCGGTTGGAACAGTTTTTTCTTCTTTTTTTTACGATCAAACTATCCCGACACATTTTCGTTTGATATTTCCCGTTCAATAATCCCCGCGCACTCGCGAGTCGCCTCTGAACGAAACCGTCGTGGTGCGCGTTTCGACAGTTCCCTTTTCAATCTTCACTTTCCTTCGTCTTCGCATTGAAACACCGGGACTCGAACGTCGAGACTCTCGAATCTTCCTACCTGATTATTTCTAAAAATCGTCCGTCGTTCGTTTCATTCGCGCTCGAGCCCTTTTGTTCGTCGCGGCCATTATCCTTCTTTCGCGGTGCTCCACTGGCCCAACGCGTTCAACCCCCGTATCGTCCAAGTCGTCGTCGGACGTCTCCGCGTCGTTGACACTCGAGTCGCGGCAACTTCGTTATCTGCAGGCGCGTCCGTCAACCCCCGTCGAACGTTTCCGCCGCTTTGTGCCCGTCCGCGAGCGTCTCGGCCCGCGTCAGGTTCGCCGGCGTCGACGTCGACGTCCTCTCGCAGCCGCGACGCGGCTTATCCGTTTAATTAACGGGACAATGCCGGGGCTGCGACGCAGATTGCACGCTGGCGGGCCCGCCAGGGATTCGACGCGAACAATATCGTTATTGTTTTACCATCCCCGATGCTACGGCTACCAGCGTCGGTTTCGCCACTCGACGAGGGTGCGAGGGACTTGGAAAAGGTGCGACAACCGTGCCAGCGGCTGTTGAACCGTGCGTTTTCTTCGTTGGTTCGATCTCGTTGCAAGCTGTTCGAATAACGAACTCGAGATTGTCAGAAAAAATTTGGAGATGTAGAACGATTCGTTTTGGGGGTGGTTTCTTATTGTCGTTCGACGGTTTCTTGGAGAACGTGGGCGCAGCTGGCAAGACAGGGAGGAATTAAAACTCCCTACGCAGGCATCGAAGCATAAATAAGACAGTAAAGCGTTACGTGCTCGTGAACCAACGAATATACTGTTCCTCAAAACGTGCGAACAATACGAAACGGTGAATCCCCCGCGCGGAATACGTACGGCCGTTCCAGCGATCTCTGAATTTATGTAACAGATAGCAGAAGGCTGAAGACATCGCTCGACGCCGTGGCCCTTTCTACCCTTGCATAAACGGCACCCTTATTCTCGTCGAGCGTTCGTACGCGCGTGTATTACAAATGTTTCCACTTCTCCCCTATAGCAGCCCGATAGATCCGCGAGGATCGAAAAACTTGCCAACAGCGATTGATCGAATAAATTCTCAGCTACCCCCTGCGCGACATGAATCACTGGACGCTCTAACTTCGTCGAGAGAGAAAAAAAGGCGCGGAAGAATCGAGGAAGCTGCCAGCAGCGATTAATCGAGTATATTTTATGCTACGTCTGCGAAGCATAAATTATACGACGTACAAAGTCTACCAAAAAAAAAAAAGAAGAATTGAGAACGCTCGAGAAAGTTGACAAAAGCGATTAATCGAACGCTGGTAAAGCTCGATCTAAGTTTTCCGCTGCGAATTACAGAACAGGAGGCTGTAGCCTGACGAAAAAGAGGGATGGAGAAGAAAAAATCGTAAGCGAAGCGAGCGGAAACACAACGATCGACGATCGCGAGGGATCTCCAACTACGGGGGTAGTTCAGCGGTCGGTTTTTGTCGCGGGGCGGCGGTTAGAGCCGATGGCCGCGTTTTTACGCGACCCGTGCACCAGGTTCGGGGTCTCGCATCCAGTCCGCAATTTGCATTCCACCGGCAAAAAGGGTTGGAACGGCGAGCTACGATTTCGCGCGGGGGCGCTAATGTATGCGGCCCTGCCGCGCGGCGGGCATCTTTTTCAGGCGGGGGCGTTCAACGTTAAAGCCGGCTTCGTAATAACGTCGACGCTTGTAAATATGTCGCGCAGCGAGCCAACAGTCGGAACGGCGTGTCCCGCGGCTACGAAATTGGGATTAATTACTTGGGGAGAAGCTGACCCGTCCCTGGACCAGCTCTCATCCCCCTGTAAATACGCGGCCAGGCTCTTCCCCGAGCTCTTGCGCTAACGCCAACGTGACCAACTTCTTAATGGGATTAGCCGCGGTATCGGGTGGAACTCCTGAAAGGTGAAACGAATCGGATTAGCCTGAATCGCGGAGCAGCTCGGAGCCGGAAGCTGACGGAGTCCATCGCGTCGTTTTTCAACCCCCACGCGCTCTTCGCACGGAGGCACGCGCCTCTGCATGACCCGCGTGGAACGATCACCTTTTTTCCCGCGTGTTCCTCTTCCCTCGATATTGTACTTCGACTTCTCTTTGGACTTTCGAAATATCGAAACTTTAATTCTGAATGGTAGAAGAGGGAGGAAGTTTCGAGTGGAAAGATGATGGTTAAAAGGTCAGAGGCTACAGAAATTGCTTTCTTTCGAAACGATGGGATTTCTTTAGATTTACTTGGAACAGTCGGTAACAGGGTTATCGTTATCGTTGTTATTATATTTATTAAATCTGGCATCGGAACTGGAGCGTTTCAGCGACGTAGATTCGGAGAATCGAGGGTGCTCTCGAGCCCCGGCCCGGTTATCGACGAATCGTTCGAGGATACAATTTTGCTATCAATTTACCAGCCCCCAAACGAAATATTTGATCTCCGCCGATATAAATTTCCCCGATCATTTGCCTCGTTATCGTTACGATCGCTGTGGGAATACGCCGCCTTCAGCTGGTCGAGTGGAATTTCATAATTCACAAATCCCGCAAGATCCGCGCGCACGCCGGGCGTAATCGTTCGCCAGAAAGGGATTCAATTAACGTGATCCGATTACGCCGCTGTAACGAAGTCTCTGCCGGTTGTTACGCAATTAACAGCAGCCGACGATGCGACGCGAGACGCGACATTTTTACGCGATCCACCTACCGTTCGATCTCGTTAGAGGCTCTCCTCGTAATGGACGCCATTAAAGCCCACCCCCTTTTCCCGTCGCGCGATACTTTCTTAGCTTCGATTCTATTTAAACGTGCCACCGGAGACCCATAATAACTGTTCGATTAACATGAAGAGGAGCCGATTAAGTTCCCACGGATGAACTCGCCGACGTCGTGCCGTTTTATTTATCTATTCCGTTTTTTTCCCGTCCCGTTCCTACGGGGATACGAGGAGAGATCGATAATGTAATTCGCGAGATGGCTAATCGTAACGATCGTGCCGACCGTGCGAAAGTGGCAACTATTTTTGCAGATTTTTCCGATACGTCCGATCTGTTCAATTTGCTGCGTGGCGAGAAAAAAATCGGAGACTCGATCGAGTTATTACCAGTGCGCGCATAAATCGTGTACACGAAACGTGTTTTGGATCTATTTCCGCTTGATACGCTGACGGTTGATACGATATTATTTTCTCTCTTTGGCGAGCGTAGCCGGGGGATGGTCGCGCGGGTGGATTAAAGTGTTTCTCTTCTAATTTTCCCGCGCTAACGAAAGATTCCCCGCCGCAAAGTGTTATTCGATAGATTTGCCTCGCTCTACCGTAAGCGCGATTAAAATTTAATCAACAGCGCGCTTTTATTTGCGAATTTACAGGAGAAACTACGTCCAGCCTGTGCTTAATTTTTCAATTCCCCGTTCTGGTTAATTTTTACGCTCGCAGCGGGAAAATTCGCGCCGTTCACGAGCACGAGTTCTCGCTCTTTCGTTCGCGTCGTCTGATAAATTTCACGCGATCGAGCAAAACTACGAGCGGTCATAAGTTACGACGCGGTTGATCGACAGCCCGATATTACGACCCTTTATCTCGTCTTTATTGAGTCTTTAATGCGAACCTTCGACCGAGAATCGTTCGTCAAAACGATCGATCCGACGATAATTCACTAAATCGACGGACATTTTTCCAACGCGACGCGAAAGGGACATCCCTCCCGGTGAGGAACCTCGTTACGAGGCGTCTCGACGCGTCTCTAGTTCCCTTCTCAGGTGTCGTGCTCCTCGTTTTACAAACGAACGGATTCTAATTAATTTTTACAACGTCGAGAGCACCCCTCGTTGCGGAGATTGTCTTTTGTAAACAAGAAATCGTTCGTTAGCGTTCCGCCAGCGAGTCCATCGTCGAAATTAATTTCCGGTTCGGCTTGTAGAAGCATTTGTGCAGTGGTAACAGAGCAGCCGATCGATAGCTCGATCCGCTCGCCAGTGGACGATGATTTCAGCAACTCTCGCGTAAGTCGAAACGCCCTCTCCGACGGCCCCGATTTCGCTTAGAACGCTCGAGGGCGAGTTTCGAGGGCGAATTTTTATCAGCACCGTTTCTCGCCGACTCGGTGCTTCGTCATCGTTCGAACCTTCCGAGGAATCTGTTAACACCCTCCCGCTGTTTTCCTCCGCGGGACATAAATCCTCAACTTCCTCTCGGAACCGATGGAAATTTAAACAGCTCGACAGGCACGGATTACTCCGACTGCTTTCTGGGCCACTTGAAGGCGCGTGCACACACAGCGGCCACTTCGATTCTGTTTGAAATTGAAAACTAAACAACCCTCGCGACGGTCCGTTCGACTGGCACTCTCGCGTCCCACGATCGAATCTTTTTTCGAGAAAGACGATTTCCAAACAACGTCGCAACGGGAAAATCGATGGTCGAAGAAAACCTAACAGACCTTAAAGAGCTCGCTCCATAAATACTCCTCGGTACAGAGACACCTTCTACGTTTTCCGATTTAGCGAACGGATGTCCCTTTTGCCCGTTATTGTCCGCCAAAACGGGGAACCACCGTCGAAAAGGGCCGCGGTGATAAAAGGCAGAAAAAGGGGCGCACGGGGCCGGAATAACACAGAAACGGGCGCATGCCAACGAAAGGACACGTGAAATCGGGGAATGCCAATATCAGAGGGTTCGCCGGCAAGGCATTCCTGTACCGGCTAACGAACCATGCCTCAATTCGGAACGAATTCGCGCTTTTATCGACGTTCCTTTGTCCGAGTCTCGCGACGGCTGGAAACGGGATCGGCACGCGTGTTTCCCGCCTTCAGCGCCCAACCCCCCGGTGCGTCGGTGGATTTCTCCGTCAGGCGCTAACACTGGCAATGGCCCGGGCTTTAATTACATCGATTCGTAGCTGGTATATCGTGCGCCATTGGCAGAGAGCGCGAGCAGCATGCAAAGCGCGCCCATTATCGGCTGGCCGGCGTTGTAACGCATTCGGGTTATAGGGGCGCGCCGTATATACACCGTGTACCCGCGATACTCGGTTCGTAGGTGAAACAAACGGGCTTCAGGGGTGGGAGGGACGCTAACCAGGGTGTAGCTTGTACGTGTGCGAGCTACGCTTTGTGCAAGGCTCCGGGCATCCGACACCGCGTCATTGCGAGCTAGGAATTCCGTCGAAAACAAGACGCCGGAATCCGTTTGTTGCGTCGAAGAATGCCACCCCCTCCGGGGTGAACCGTAGGGGGCGGCGTTTTCGCCAACGGCCAAGTTTAATTTGTGTTTTCATCGTCGCTGGGAGGGCGCGTGATTTTCGACGTTGCAAAAACAGCCGGAAGCCCTTCAAAGATCGGAATTCGGTTCTTGTCCGTGGCCTCTCGGCTCGTTTCCAACCCCTCGCGCGTAACCACGGCACCGAGAGGCGGATGTTAGGTCTTAATCTCGCGATCGAATCATCTTGTAGCGTGAGGCAGAAATAGAGACGGTTTACGTAACGCGTTCTTTGGTATCGTTCGAGTTAACGCGATGCGAGCAACCCTTATCGACGAGCTTCGTTTTCTCGTCTAGGAAACGTTTCGAGAATTCCCATCCCGGGACGACGAGGCTCTTCTCTACGCGCTGGAAAGTATTTCGAATGAAATATTAAATAGAACTGACGCGTCTCTTTTTTTTTTCCACCCCCGGGACCGTTCTGGGACGCGTCCCCGTTGAAATTTACGCGCGCACCGGGTAGTTCCTCGTGGAAAGAGGAGGCATTAATCATTCAAGCAACGCGAAAAATCGTTCGACCCTTAAACGAGTATTTTTTCTTTTAAACATTCGTCGACCCTCCGCGCTGGTTTCGCTTCTTTTTTTTTTTGCTCGTCGAAGGTAGAATAAACACGCTCTGGCCCGCCGGCGCGTTTTCATTGCGACTCCCCCGCAGTCTGGTTTCCTTCGAGCCGCGTATTTTTATTCCCGCGTTTTAAAACCGAATCTGTGTCCGTCGACGAAAGAAAGCGCCGGTGGGCGATGATAAATAATTTCCCCGCCGCGCGTCGCGTACCAACCCCCTTTCCTCGACTGTCCCGTGATCCTCTCTTCAACTAAGGAGAGCGTCCGCTGTAAAATCGAGCTTCCTCTTTATCCACCCTTTCTTCCGTATTTATTCACCGGATAAATACGAATTCTTTTCCTTCCGGTGGTCCACTCGACGAGCGGCTTCGCTCGATCACGCAAATTAGTGACACACGATCGAGCACGTTTAACTGATCTTAACGTGCACGACGGTTCCTCTTTTTTTGTTTCTCGTCTGCTTTCGACGCGCGATAAGAAGATCTTGCAAACGGATCACGTCTAGGCTGGAAATGACGTTTGTACGAAATTCCAGAGCACTTTTCATTCGACTAGATCCCCGTAGTAAACGTTCGATTAGCTCTGCCTTCTAAGAACGACAGAAGTCCACGGCTAAGACTCCAACGACGTTTTCTCGCAGCGTGCAACAAGCCTTTAGAAATCTTTTCAAGGTTTGGCGAAGAACCGGCGCCACGGATAACGACGCCTCCATCTTCTTTTCATTCTGGACAGTTTGTCGGGAGGTAACAAAGTCCGGCTACCGGGCAAGACGCGCGAAATACCAGCGGAAGCCTTGTCGCGACACCTTTTGCGAGGGATCGAGCTAACAAGCTCTCGTCGAAGTGAAAAGTTCCAGGGGCTCTCGCCTCGTAACCTTTGATGAAAAGCTTGCTCGTGTCCCCCGAACAACACCGCTCGTACGCTCGAAATGTGTCCCGTAATGGCCGTGAGGGTGGCCACACGCATCGATGACCAAAACCGGCCTGCCGCTCTGCCGTTTATTTACTTATTTATTTATTCTCCAACGGTCGCAAAGTCAATTCAACCGGCGCATTAATACAGACGATATTTGCAGTTAATTAGTGTCGTTCAACCGACGAATGTTGATTGCTGTTTGCCTCTTTACGCATTCCTGGCTGGGTGTGCGCGCTGCCTGACAAGGGCTTTTCATTCCTCTGACGGCCGCTGAATTTATTAACGCGACAACTAACTGTTTCCCGACTTTATTCGACCGGCAAAAGGGGCTGGATGCTCGGCTCGTTCAATGCGCCCCTCTAATAACCGCCGCGCGTATAAACGGGTTTATCTCCCATCCGTTTCGTTGATATTTTACCACGCCACGGTGTACCAAGAATTTGTACAGCGGGTAAAAACGACAAGCGGAAGGGTGGATCGTGTTATCGCGTGTACAACGCGCACACCCCCGCGATCGCACGGACGGTTATCCTCGGCCATCGGCCACACGATTTTCCAGAACGTGGTAATTCCTCGCCAACCACTTCATCGCGACCCCGATTTTACGACGACAACGCGATTCCATCTGCTGGATAGGATCGTCCTTACGTATTCACGGTGGAGATACATGTCTCGCACGCAGTCACAAATGAAACTAAAAACGAGAAACGGATTACAGCGATTCACCGCGCTCATTGACTCCCCCAAACGTGATCCGCCTTCGAGATACCCGACGCCATCTTCGAGTCCCCGCATCCTCGACGTCTCGCAATTCTCGTCTCGTTTCGCGTGGAATCCTTTTTTCCGCCACGCGAACGGCGAAGATTCCTCCCTTCTGCTCGAGGCACGTAACGCGGAAAGTTGGTAACTGCAGGGTGAGTGGCTTTAAATTAGCTCGTAATCGGGTCACCCTAAAAGCGAGCCAGCGGCGGTGGGTGGTACGACGGGGGTGGAACAAGAGGAGGATATCAGATATCGGCGTCGATGGTCAGAACGCCCCGTCGCTCTTCCTTGCCACGCTAATTACCGAAACGATCGGCTCAGAAACGGTCTACGAACGAATCTCCAGCGAAAGGCAGAGCGGCCTGTCCGATCGTCCGAGAGGCATCGGGACTTCGTTTGACGCGGGCAACAATCGAGAACCGTCATGCATTAAACATCCGGTCGGATCGAAGGGATTTAATAATGCAGAACCGTCGGAGCCAGCTTTGGGTCGGTCGATTATATGGATACCTGTTCGCGATCGAACGCTGGTGACGCCATCGCGGGGGACGGCCCCTTCGCTCGCATAAATTTTACTATGACGCCTTATAACGCCTGATGCGGAGAAACTCAGAAGAATGTAATATACGCGGAGATGTAAACGTCTGGAAAGCAAACATGAATCCATCTGCTAAATATATTGTTTCCTACGTCAAAGAGACGACAGTGTAACGTTGCACAGTTTCAGTGAAATTAAGGTAGCAAAAAAAGGTCCTCCAGCACGATAAAACATATCGTTCACCAGTGAAAAGCGTCGATTATCATCAACGCTGTAAACGTAACCCAGTTCTAGTTTAAAAAACGTACGCACCACTCCGCATTTTCTCCCCGTTTCTGCCAGTGTCGACGAGGTGGAACGACAAAAGGGGGATGGAACGCGAACAGCGCGCAAGGGGAAAAGCCGGCGGGTTTAAGCTCCGTTCTTCGTGGCCGCGAGGGGAGCATATAACAGTGCGAGTCTTTCAGCGAGCACCGTCAATATTTTACAAAGTTTTTTTTTCCACCTGCCAGCGCCGTGGTCCCACGCGTCGCTTAGCGGCCGCTCAAACCACCCCCTAACGTTCTCGCTCGACGACCTCGAAGACGCGCCAGGCCAGTTCACGATTCTTCGATCGCGCCAGCTCGCCCCTTCGAATTATCGGTTTTTTACATTGATATCGATGGCGTGTTGGGTTCAGACAAAGTATTTTCAAGACGCGAATGGCCATTTGCGAAGACTTGCGCGAGTTTGGACTCTTCCAGTGGAGAAGATCGAAAAGGCGTGTCCCGTGTCATCGTAAGAGGCCTCGACTGGAACGGTCCCCCAGATATTGGGTCGGGAGAAATTCGTAAAGTTTATCAAAGGGAAGTTTTACGAGCCACTTCGATCTCCCGCTTGTTTAGCCGCGCCTCGAGTTTAGGGCCATCGACGAACAGTTTTACAGCTCGCGTTAGGGGCCACCGTGGAACGGCGTTCAGTTTTCCCGCGTATCTATTAAGCTTTATCTTGGCAAACGTTTCTCGCAGCGACGACAAACATTCTTCGTCCACGAATTTACGGCTATCGAGACGAGGCTGTTATTCGCTTTTTACGTACTACTTCGCGAACTCGCGAGAGATCCTCGCCGGGGTGATAATAAAATTTGCACGAGCGCCCCGCGCGTTCACGTTTCCATCGACAAATCACTCCTCCGACCGTGTATGAATTTCTATATTCTTCCTCTCATATTTTTACACGGGTATGCAATTTTGACGAAGTTCGTCGAAAGTTTAATTAAACCCATCCGGAAGGACGGCCGTACTACCGTCGCGTTCGTAAAGTATACCGGCCATCCGTCGTATCTGCCGTGGATCCAACGCGGAAAGGCGGCGCATTCTTTATTTGTTCGTCTCCAGCTCCTTGGAAGCCGCCACTCGGATCCGCCGTTGAAAGCTGCCAGCCCAAACGAACGGCCGTCCCTGCGCTCGTAACGCTCCTCGGTACCTCGCTGACTTTGCATTTAAATGAAAAAGTAGTTTTCGAGCGGCGCATCCTGCCCTCCGTCTACTGATGGCGCGGAACCTTACCGTGTATATACACCTTAATTAAAATTACGGATTCCGGCAGCGAAGCCCTCGCGCCGCGCCCGCGGCCCGTTCGACCCGCGGTTTATCGTTTCATCGACTGGCCCCGGTCCACTTCCGCCGCGCTGCGCCCTCGAAAATTCAAGGATCAGATGCCTCGCCTACGTCGAACCGGAAATACCGCGAGTAAAGTTTATTGCAAATTGCGTGCGCGCCGGTGAGACCGTAATTCCGCCCCGCCGTTGGAACGCGATCCGACGCGGTGGCGCGCAGTAAAAAAGCTCGACAACGCCGACGAGATACGCCGCGGCGTTTCAAGGAGAACCACTCCTGCTGCTAGAGAGGAGCCTGGTGGCGTTCACGAAAAAGAGACGACGGAAACGGGGACGCGGTTAAAGGGCGCGACCGTGATTCTTATCCGGCAGCCGACATATAGGTCAGACCCGCTGATTTGCATAGCTCCCATACCAGGGCCTCTTGCAGGCGAACTTCGTCCGGATTTATGACGGTAATGAGATTTACATATTAAATTATCCGCGGGAGATAGCCGCGGCCGGCGATTCTCACGCGTATAATAACGTTTCCACGCGGCTAATTAAAAGGTAGTTCCGCGACGGGTCGCGAGACGGGACGCGCGGACGGTGGAGAACGCGAGGCGTCTCCCAGGTCGATGGAGAACGCACCGCCGCTGCCCGTCCAATCTCCGTCGCGTTTATTAATTCAACGAAGATTCCGGCGCCCGATCGGGCGGCTGCGACGCCTTTGACAGCGCTGCGGCTTAAAGCCTCGCAAACTTCGCTACAGGAAGATCGCCCCGTCGCGCAACCCCCTCGCTCGCCGACCTAGCGGAGGGTTGAATGGAAATTGAAGTGGCATCTCGGATGCACCGCTAAGCTCCGCGTGCATTCTCGATAAGGTGTACCCTCTTGTCCGTCCCCTGTACACCGAACTTCCCTTCGTTTATACCGCGTGTAATACATATACTCTCATATTTTCCAAAGTTTCTCGACGTGCACGAGTATCAGGCAGACAGATTGGAGAATTCTGCACAAGTTCAAAGCTCGAGCTGCCCTGGGAGATTTAATGAGACAGCTCTGCGAGATACACTACGAGGAACCGTGGCCGATTCACTGGTCTAGCTTTGGTTATTGTTTCATCCCCCGTCGGTCGTTGCGAACGATCCCAAGTTCGCCTACCCCACGAGCGTAGTTCGACGAAAAAGACAGTCCTCTGATTACAGCCCGCAAGATCCGCAGAGTCGAGATACGAAAGGGCTAAGAAACAGCTGAGAGAGAGAGAGAGAGAGAGAGCCTTCGAGGACCAGGGGTGGCGGATGGGTAATGACGACCAGGCGCGGCGAACGCGCGTTTGTCGACACCGGATACCCTCTCTCCAGTAACCGACAATTAAGTCTAATTTCCGTGAGACCGACCCAAAGGGCCGTTCCACGGCTGGCTCTCGCGACATCGTGCCCCGAATCGCTTCGAATCGCCACCCTGTCGGCCACTTCTCTTCTGTCCGCCCCCTCTTCTCCCCATCCCCATTCTCGAGGGCGAGGAACCGAGTGTAACTTCTCACAATTACCATGATACACCCCGAGCACGGTAATTCGATCAGAACTGCCTAGGCAAGTTCCTGGAGGAACTGCACGGCAACTGCGCGACCCGCACCACTGATCTTTCCCACTCCTAGCGAACACAGGTTTCTTGCGGTCGTTCTCCGCGGAAACGGCGAGGATCGGTAAGGAGAAACCGGCTGGCTGCGGGGGGGTGGATGCCAGACGGCTCCAGGCAATTTGTAGAATCGCGGCGGTAACGAACGGGAGCTAGCGGGGGATGCTTCGTGAATGGGGAACAACGAGGACGAGTTTTGGCTAGGGGTGGTCTCGGTGTTATCAATTGATAGACGCTTTCGATGGTGGTTGTAAGGATTATTGTCTGGCGAGTCTTCGATTGTTGTCTACCAGTGGTTTGCGTTTAACGACTGCGAGACGAAGACTAGAGAGAAGCTGAAAAGTTGCAAGGGTTGCGCGTATTTTCGTGGTCCTTACGAACGTCCTGGTCTAGTTCCTTTTTAGTGGAGCACGTTTCGCAAACCGCGGAAGAACAGCGAACGAGCTGGTAGCTGACAATCAGTCCCATTCGTCGATCAATTTCCGCGGTTCGCGGTCTCTGTGGTCAGAGTAACGATGAACGTCGGTATAGATTATGAGCTGTCGCTGACTGTTAAAGCGGTACCAGCGAGCGACACGACGCCTGAGGATCGTCGGATGCACGCTCGCGACATTTGTCAGTCGCAGCGCTCCGGAGACACCGATCGTTCTGGCTTCTTATCGACTCTAATACCGCGTGCTCGTCGTTCATCCGATTTGCCTATCGATTTTGCAATTACCCGAGCTGACGCCTCTTTCTCGCGTCCCCAACCGCGTTCATCGTACATCGGTTACGAACGCTCGCGCCCGTGTACAGTTCGTAATCTCGGGAATCGCAACACCGCCGGCGCTGAATTCAATTTTCTTCTCGAACGATTCGAGCGCGAGACGCGGTTCGAATTCTCTCACGAGCGATTGTAATCCCTCGCTTCGAGGAATTCCATCGAGCGCTGGGGGTGGCTGGCGTTCAACGGGACACCCAGTCGGAAAGTCAGTTTTCTGTTTGTCACGGTAGGGTGAGATTGGCCCGATTACCCTTTGCCTTTTCCATTTCTTCGTCTCCGGCGAAGCGTGTCGACCGCCAGAGGCAATCGATTCTCGATTCGATCGGCCGCGATGGTGGAACCGCGACGTCCGCGACGGGGACGGGTCAACGGAGAGAGGGTCTGTGCGAGAGACTCCGTGGACCAGAAAGACAGCGCGCTGAATCCGGTCTCAGAGGTTTCTCCGTGGTAAATTCGTTTCGTCGAGAGGCCTCAGGCGAAGAGGGATCAATTTCGAGACGTAAATGCGACGTGGGAGAAGGGAGACTGCAGATGGGCGTGGGTCGACTTTTGGAGAACCCGTGGATCTCGTTACTCGAACGGTCAACCCGATTTATAGGGTGTCTCGTGCCCAGATACTCGTTTAAATTAACCACCCAATGTATCGTCTGGGAGATGCACGAGCTGGACGAACTTGCGAGACTTATTACACCGCTTGTAAATTAGCTACCGGAAGCAGTGCGAACTTTTTCTAAGTCCGCTTGCTTAAACTAATTCTCTCGGATGTTGGAGGATCGTTCGTGTTATACCGCGTGGACTATTTAAGTCGCTTTTAGTAAACAACCTGGTTAGTGATATTCGACTGAACACCAACTACACGTTCCAACGATAATAACGAATAGCTGAGGACGTGTTTCAAAGAAAATGGCAGCCGTGTTCGAGGAGTACGTCGCTTGGACTAGACGCTTGCCATCGATGTTCTCTCTTGAATTTAGAGAACCTTCGCGCTGGCGAATTTGGCAAATTGAAAAGTTCCGCTGCTGATTAGCTATCGATAAAAGTGCCAGCCAATTCGACGAACGATCCTCCATCTCTTCCTCTCCTCTCCCTGCCAGCGTCGTTTGTTTAAACATTCCCCGTTAAGAAAGTTGGGTTATTAAATCGATCCGGGGCTGCGAATGGGGAAGTTCCCGGAAACTCCTCGCAGCCGTAGCAGACGGCTCGCGTTCGTTGAAAGGTATAAGAAGCTTTAGCCGAAGAGAAATTTCCGGGTTTCCCAGCCAGCCAGGAACTTAGACGGTGCTGATAAATTTCAACGCCGCCGCTGCCGAAATTTCAACCCCTGGCCGGGATTAATAGGGACTGGTCAAAGGTGATTCGAGCACGACGAAAGCGATGTCGCTCGTTAACGCGACGAGGGGAAAATTCGTACAACCGGTATCCTCTGTTACTGCCCTCGAAAAGAAACGATCAGCCTGGCTCCGGGCGATTTCTCTTTCCAAAACTTTCCCTCTGTTTCTCCCTCTCGCTCTGGTATTTGCTTACATTTTCCGTCGCGAAGACAGCCGCCTGTTCGCGCTCGAGAAAAGTTTTCCGGGCGACAACCACTGTTTCTGGCTCCCGCGAAACGGATGGGACCTCGATGGCGTTACCTTAATACGATCTCCTTTGTCACGTAAAGAGACGACGCGCGTCGTAAAAATAGATAAAAGACAGAGTCGATTATCGTGGATAACCCTTGTGCAACCCCTGCAGAAGTTTGCAACAGAAACAGGGATAAATGATTAAACGACACGAGCACTCTGCGGCACGAATCGACGGTACGGCGAAAAATATGTAATCGCGACGACGACGTGCAATTAGACGCGTTAGCGTCGGTTGGGAGATAATCGAGCGGTACAAGCCAACCCGTAACGCGACTGAAAACTAGGGCTCGAATTGCGAGCCCCGGGACGGTGATTGTTCCCGCTCTATCTGATAAATGTTACTGCCATACTTGTTCGCCCAATGTATTGTGTATAATCCAGTTTAATCTCGGATTAGAAGCATAAGCTATGGCTTAATCCAACGCGGCGTAGAACGTGTTGGTCATTTGCATACGCAGCCGCGTCTTCGGGGCTGAACATCGTCCGCGGAAGACGCCATCGTAACCGTGGCGCTCGTAACCGGAGGATCGAACCGGTGTACCAGGCGCGCGACGGTCCAATCTCCGCGTTTTAATCGACAGATTTAATTCGAGAGCCGCGCGGATACACGGCTGTATCGATATGGAACGTGTAAATGCTCGGGTCGAGCGCGGAGATCGCTTTACGGTCGACGTAAGATCCATTTAACTCGGGTGAAAGCGTTACCGAGGTAACTCCGTGGGAACATTGTAACAGTTAACGAGGAAGAGCGAAGCTTATGATCCGGACGGTGTAATTCATGGCGGATTTATCCATGAAACGTGCGCGTTCTCGACCCCTCTAACTTCCTAGTGCACCCTTACGACTCTTTCGGTGGCCGCTTAACGCTCGTCGCATTGATCGTCTCGCTGTTTCGATGCGTAACGAAACGTCGATGCTGTTGCTATAAAAAAAAGAAGACAAAGCGCCATCGCGTGAGGCAGAGGAAATCGTAGATTTTTCAAATAATTACCGTTCCCACTAATGGCGACGCTGAACGACGATAAAAGCTACTCTGGCTGATTCCAAGCGGACAGAAAATGATCGCGCCGGGGGTGAGCTCCGTGTTGCGTCTGGCTGTTAAAGCGGAAGGGCGCGTGATTACGAGCGACGAATCGTCTCGAGGGGCCGGGAAGAAGGATATCGCGAGCCATGGGAAGGGAGGAACCTTTCGCAGAGACGGATAGCACCTGGCCTGCTCTGGGACCAGCTGCGACTGTCGACGACGCTTCCACTGGAACATCGAAATGATTTCTAATGTACGAGGGTGGCCGAGATCCTGCCTGGTTAGTGGTCGAAAGGGTCCGTCCACGGTGTCGCACGACCCTCTCGGTCCGTCTGTGTTTGGTGCTCGTTTTTTAGCGCCAGTTAAGAAGCGCTTCTGTGAAAGAGGATTTCCAGACGTCGTCTTCGTTGGAGCATACACTTGTGAAGGGGAAACCATTCGGAAAAATGATTCGACGATCTCGAAAATAGGCTTAAATGCTACTTCTGTACGCATTACGTCTCACGATAATTGTTCTCAGGGGCGCAGACTAAGTTTTCCCTACCAAAAAATTGTCCACGCCACGCAGACGAGGTTTCGATCGAACTGCGATCCTTGAAACGTTCGCTGGAAGTTTTTAATGAATTTCGCGGCGCGCACTTCGCGAGGGGCGCTCCCCCTCGTTGGGAATCGCGATTCGCCATTAAACCAGAATGCTCGACGGAAATATCGTTCCCATCCAAGCTGTTCGGTGTCTAAATTTTTCAACGCTCCCGGGCCGAGTATATAGAGGAGCGTAATGTCTTTTTGGGTCAGCCTCGGGGTGGCGAGGAGGGGGTCGAGGGTGGAGCGGTTTAAAAATCAGCGGAACTATTTCACGGCTGACGGGCCATTAAGGTGATAAACGTTTAATGAAGTTTCAGAGGAGATACCACTCCAAGATTCGCGATGGGATTTTCAACTTTCGCCCGTCGGCTATTTATCTCGCGGGCTTTTCGGATTGTTATGAACGCTCGCATGCAGATCCGCGGCGTTCCTTTTCTTTTTTTTTTAATCCCCGTTATATCTCGCTGATCCCGCGTTTATGCGCGATCCGGGGGTTTAATTAAATCGAAAGAGCGACGTGATCGTCGTTACGTGACTTCCGTCGTCCCCCGACGGAAGCCACTCGCGGTGCAATCAAATGAACAGCTCCTTAAAAATCTCGTTCGTTGTGATACTTGAGAGAAGTTGTTGCTGAAATTCTCAGGAGTTGGGTCGCGCACAGAGCTAGAGAAGTCTCGTTCAGCAATGGCGGACGACAGTTTCGTACTCGCTCGAAGACGGTGCTTACCGATAAGGCCAGTTCGCAAATTTTACCGTCCAAGTTTCCTCGAAGATAGCCAAGCTTATGGAAAGACAATACAGCGGCGGTCAAATTGAAGACCTTACACTCTCTCTCTCTCTCTTCCTCTCTGTATACCTGGCATGGATAAGCCATGGTAGCCGCGGGCTGAGTTCCGTAAGCCGATCAAACTGTACCGAGTTTATATCGAGAGGTGGGGGCGTTACACCAGGCTATCTTCCTTCAATCTCACTCCGATAACTTGTTAGCGGTGTTAACTGCTTCGTAAAATTGCTGTCGGAAAGTACTTCGAGGGTATCCAGGCTCCAAAGATACCAATGTTCAAGATCCACGATCCTGCGTGCCTTTTAACGCGATCGAACCTGGTACCGATCGTCGATCGCTTCGCTTCCCGACGTTGCGCTCGACGCGTCTCGATTTCGCTTCACAACCTTCACCTTCCACTCGTCCAGTTTATAATGTAGAGTAGCAGCTTCATACAGATGCGAGAGGGTAATTAAAACGTAACTGTTTCTGTTTCAGGTACGAGCGCATCGATACTCGTCGCAGCGGCGCGCGTGTCGGTGAGCTATTAAACAATTTAAGGGATGCACGCATAGGGTGCGACAGAGTACGATGGCTACTTTCGTCGAAAAGCTTCCACGAGACGCTGCGAATGGTTATCGTTAATTTCTGTAATGTTCGCGAGAGTTTTGAAATACCGGGCCCGCGGAAAATCGAAACCGTTCACGCAGCAGCTTCCAGCTCGCGAAATGGGGTAGTACGGAAATTCACGCGGAAAATTCTCATTAAACGCGGACCCACGCTCGGCTGGAAGCTCGACTGCTACTCTCGAAAAACTAATGAGTTCGTACGGGGTAACGGGCACGCACGATGCGCATCGGGACGGAATATCAGCTGGTCGCATCGACGGTGGTCGCTTCGTTAACGCGCGATTTTCAATTTGCTCTCCTTTTTCCCCCTTTTCTTCGTCTTCCTCTATTATCGTGCGATACACGGTTGATAACGAACGGTGAAAAAAATTGTGAAACACCCGCGCGGTTATAGGGGACGATACGTAATACTCGCGAGAGGGGAAAAATGATGTGTAGATTACAGGGGAATGTCTTTTCGCCGTGGCAAGATAAATGGACTGTCTTCCTTTTACGGACCGCAGTCACGAACCGCTATGAAAAATGGCCGCTGCTCGCGGTCGCCTTAAATGAATTAGGCGAGCGCGTGAAGTGGGCCACGCGTCGTACACGCAGACGTGAGGTACGCGAGCTGAGATCTGTTTGTAGCCTCTCAGGCTACTACAAGCTTATCGCGATAACGAATAGAATGGAAAGCACGCCAAGGAGGGGGCGAGGGAATTTACGGGAAGAGTCGTTGGAAAAAACTGTGTAATTTTTTGAATGCGCCGAATAAAGGGCGCAAAAATGTGAACGCGACGGAACGTCAGATGGGGCTGATTTATAATCTACCCAGATGGCAATTAATCGAGCATGACTGGTACCATCAATATCCGCTGGTTGCTCGACGTCGTCGTAACTTCCGTAAAAATGTTAATTCGACGTTAACCCGGTGTCGTTTATCACCTGCCATCGCGCGAAGTAGCTCAAATTGAGATTTAACCCTCCCGTTTTCATCCCCTCGACAACCACCGCGTTACCGCACCAAGTTCCTCGAACGCAACGTTCGAACTCTTTAATTGATATTTATAGAGACAGCGGGTGGCTGACGGGTATAATCGACGATTCAGTCGCGACGAATCTTTGGACCAGCTGGTACCACGACGACCACCCCCTTCGCGACTTTCCAGCGGCCATTAGCTCGCATTTACGAAACGAGACGACAATCGCGGGACGACGGAATTTCACGGTAATGAGAATCGTGTTTCACAGCCGAGCCTTTCATCACGGAGGCCGTGTACATAATTTAAGAAAGCCACCGGGCAAATAATTCGATTTACCCCGGCTTTCTGATCGAAATTAAATTGGCTGTCGGCGACGGACACGGCCAGGCAATTTCTAGCTATTTATTTAGCGGTGCACGAGAAACGTGAGTCGCGATTGAATTAGATGCCGCTCTGTTTGTAATTGCACGACTATTTGCGCAATATTTTTAAAGCGCCGCGTATAAATCCACAGCAAGCCTCGGCGCTCTTCAGTCGAATCAAACGGTTCGCAATTAACTCGAAAGGGAGAGAATGGATTGAAAAAAAAAGAGGTCGATCGGTACCAATGGCCACCCTTCCGGCTCTGTACAACTTTTCGATGTCGCTGAACGGAACCAGAAATTTTCCAGTCCACTTTCTTTTTTCGCTTTTTCATTAATTCAGTTCGAATCAAAGACGATCAAACAGTAATCTCATATTCCGTGAAGTTCATCCTCGCCTCTCTTATCGCTCGTCTCTTCCCGTTGACGGGCGACGACGTTCGTCAGAGCGACGACCAGAGAGGGTGGCCCGCGATCCGCTCGATAAGAGGCTCGCAAACTCGATGGAAGGGAGGGAAAAAATTTCGAGCTCATTACAGGAACTTAAAGTTTCTTCGTTTTCCAGGCGAACTTCTTAAGATGCTCTCTCGTCCTCCCCCCTCAGCGGCAGCCACTTAAGCATTTATGTAAATTCTTCCCCCTTTACGGTTCGACTCTCGATCCATCTCGTTCCTGTCCCATTCGCGTCTGAATGGCTGACCCAGATTCCCACCCAACACTTTGGCCGATTAATTTTTCCCGATTGTACCAGCGCCTCCCCCTCCCTCTGAGCGTAGACGAGCTAAAAGGAATTTTACAAGCGACTCATGCGTGCGATCCTATCTCCCCGCTATAGGCGAAGAGGGACGTTTCTCAGAGGGCTTTTTGTTCTCCCTCGAGCGTTCAAGGCGGAACCCTGTCCGGCCAGTTATTTCGTCCTCCATTTTCTCTAATGGCCCGAAACTCGTAACTCATTGTCAGCGCTCGAAACGGCGTGAGAGAAGAATCCGTGGAACTTTTAAGGAACCGGGGAAAGCCTTCCTTTAATTGCGCCGGAGACTCCTCGAGGGCGCTTCCCGGAGATTCGAGACTCCCCGTTCGAGCCAGCGCGCCCTTTCGCCGCTAATTTCCCGAGCAGGGCGCCCCAACAATTCCCAGGATCCCGTCTGGTCGGGGCAACTCGAAAGACGAGCCAAGTTTCTCCAGCGAACTTCGCGCTCGCCTCGATTATTCCCGCCGAAAATTCCGGGTTCTTCGCGCGCTGGAATTTCCGGTGCGCTCTCGCTTATTAGGTCGCCGCGGGTACCTTCGGATCCTCGATCTCGAGCGTTTCCTCGGAGCTTTTTCGAGTGGATGTTGCGGCGAGTTCGAGGGGCAGAGGGGCGGCTTATCAATATGGATGCGTCTCGCTTCTGACGCGATCCAGGCGGCGGCAGTGGCGGTGGCGGACGTTTCTGGGATCGCTCGAGTGGCAGACGTCCGAGAGGGAAGCTCCATTATTCCGAAGCCTCGAAGCTCGAGGAATTAATTGGAAAGAACCCTTTCGCTCGCTTTCGCCTCGAGTTCGTCGAGAGTTACGGAACAGTCTCGCTTTTAACTGCACGGAGTTTCGAAAGGTAAGGGTGAACTAATTGTCTTCGGAAATTTCACATGCCTCCCCTGGTAGATCGATGATCTTCCTCGCGAGGTGCTTCTTCGTCGAGTGACAGCCTTGCGTCACCGGTGAAACTAAGTTGATCCGTGGCGCAGCTTTTTCGTTCGAGACCTCTCGTAACTGTAACAACCCTTTCGGTGTTAGTGGTATTAGTCTGACAGAGGAAAGTGGGAGTCGTTGGTCGAAACCCTAAGAGAACTCTGGTCCGGAACTACGATCGCAGGGAAGGTTGAATGGAATTAAGCTAATCATTGTTGGTCGGCAAATATTTGGCAAACAGTCCATCCCGCTCCCATCCGACATCTCTAATTTGCCTTCTCCTCGAGCTGCCGTAATTGGGGGATAGTCCGACTAATTAGTAGCCGAGATATACTAGCTGTGATCAGCGGCTCGCTAACCCTTCGTTGCTCCCAACGAATCGCAAACCCCGTTTCCGCTGTTTGTTCCTCCTCAAGGCGGATGTTGCACCGCTCGAGTACGCTCCCGCGAGTCCTGCACGCGTACGCGTAAGCACCGTGCCAAGAAACGCATCCACTACCGGGAACTTCCGTTCAAACATCGCGTTTCACTCGCTTTGTGGTATCCCGCGTTTACGGAGCGACTTGCATACATTTCTCTCGAATCTTGCCACTATTTCTTGTACTCTGAATAAGCTACTGACGCGAGGCTCTTTTTATCGACAATCGGATCGAGGTTCTGATGCAATAATAAAATTACGATACACGTGGTATAGGTACGCGACAGACTTGACATTTCCCCGTGCGTTTAAGTATTCCAATGCTATCGATCTCTCCGCTATTATCCGTAATAATAGACAGACTGTCTACCCCCGCGTTTTAACAATCGCGAAATAAAAGAAGACACCATCGAGCGAGCAGCGTCACCCTCGACAACGTCAGCTGTTTCCGCCATAGAGCGGCTTATTTATGCGCGAGCGTCCTTCTCGCGACGAGATTAATCGTGGACAATTCGCAACGTCCACAACTGGAACACCCGTGAACGATCTTCCGCGCATTCTCGCGAATTGCGAGCGTCCATCCGGTTCTTCTCGCGGCGCCACGTTGAAGCGTCCATCCGGTTCTCCTGACGAGTAAGGAATGAAAAAAAAACGGTTCGACATTTTATTCTCTCGACGATATCGTGCGTCCACGTTCCGTATTGTAGCTCGCTGCTTTATTCAGCGATGGAATTCAAAAATGAACGGCAGCGAGACGCGTGGGGGTGAGTGTCGTCGGGGAAGCGAGAGCGATGGGCGAATCGTCGCTCTTCGATGACGTCACTGGCGAACTAGGTTTCGAGGCGGTCGGTCATTTATACACGCTTGTCGACGGGAAATCGAGATGTCAATGCGAATTTAATCCCACTTTACACAACCGTGAATCTACGATTTGTTACACGGAACTTCGAAACTCGGCTCCACTTCGGTGGACTTTGGAACGGTTTATCAGTTACATTGACAATAAATTGAATCGCGCGCACGAGCGTGTCCATAGAGAAGCCTCGGAGCCCTGCGCGGCGCTGGTCGACCAATTACAACGGCGACGAGAATTAAAACGTCAGCATAAATTTCGTTTATTCCATATCTCCGTATCGCGCGCGCTGTTCGTTCGGACGATCGAAACTTCGCGAGCTCGCTCGTCCCACCTTTTTTGTTTTCTATCAATTCCATCGATAATAAATCGAAACGACGGTATAAAAATTCGACGCATCTTGTAACGAGCGCGTTCTGTTTCGAGCGGGCGAAAGTTTGCCCGTTCAATCGGAACGAAAAATCCCACGACCGGTGGTAACCCGCGGCGACCAGCGGCCCGAAATAAATCCGAAAGAGGAAATCGATGCTCGAAACGGAGAACGCGCGCCCCTGGCCGCGGCGAATGTTGACTCTGCGCCTCAACTTTTCTAATAAAACTGCGTTTCATCAAGTTTTTCCAAGCCCCCTTTCGCTCTCCTTCCACCCGCGTCAAATAGTTTCCGATACGCCACCCCTTCTTTCGCCCCTCGTTTAATTAATATCTCGATTAATACCGAGCTCGCGGTGCTCGGCGATGAAAAAAATTGGCAACGATCCGCAAATATAAATCGCCCCGCTATCGACGTCAATTTTTATCGACCGATCTTTATGACGTTCGAGCGTCCCGTAACTCTTTCGCGGCGGTTTATCACCGTCAGAATTTAAATGGTCACGGGCTGCGACGTCGGCCGCGTCGATTTCTAACTGGCGAACGTTATTCGCGTTCGACTTTAAAATATGGGTCGCTTTACCGCCGGCGTTCGTCGCGAACGCGATAAACAGAGGGACGTTGGCCACTGTGGCCGGACGTTCGTCAATCCGACCTGAGTTTGGAACAATGGTCACGCTCAAATTCACGACGAACTTCGTCGCAACCCTCCCTCAACTTCTTTCCTTCCTATTTCTGTTTTTAAAGGACTCGAGAGGGTAGTTATTTATCAGCGATTACAAGTCGGACGAAATATTCCCAGTTTCAATATCAAAGTCACCCCTATGCGGGACGCGAGCTAGCAAGTGTCGTCTCCCGCGATACCTCGTGGCTGTTGAAACGTAATTTCCCAGAGAATCCACCCCCATCGTACCCGCTCGCCTGGCGTAGACGTGCAGAACACAGGGCTGTTCGTTTTCGGTCAGAATATACCGCGACGAGGCGACGGTCTGGCGGTTCGCCGGCGTAATCCTTGAAGGAGGACCTCTCCGCAGGGTTGCAACCCCTCTCCGTTCTCTTCGCTCTAGATTACAGGGACAGGCTGTCGCTCGACGAATTATAAACAACGGAATCGGGGACTGCGTTTGACAGACGCATGGTTTGCTCGCAGCGACGCATCCCTGCAGGTCCTTGGAACTGGAGGAACGAGGGCGGTTCGAGGAACCGTGGAAATGAAGCTTCTAATCGTGGAATTAGAAACACGGTTGTCTCTCTGCAGAGAAACGCGTTATCCGCGAGAGACAATTACAGAACAAATTCGAGTTTCGACTGTTTCGATGGGGGGGAGAGAGAGAGAAAGGGGTGGAGACGTTGTTTCCCCGAATTTGGCCGTTTCTTACCCGGGTTAATTAGGAAATCGGGCGATCCGTGGGCGCGGGGACGCGAAATCGAGTGCGCGCAGACTCGCGAGCCGAACTAGGTTAACAGGGAATTTGGAAAGGCGGGCAGGGCAGTAATGGAGTCGTGAAAATTCGGACAACGGGGCTGGGACTGTTTATAGGAGGCGCCTTTGAGAGCTCTGCGCCAAAGGGATCCTCGCCGGAGGATTTAAAGGCTCGCGCGAGAGAGACCCGCTCGATTGAACCTCCACCTTAGTGGCCCCCTTCCCCCCCTACGTCTTCCTCGCGCTCCTCTATTTATCCACCTTTTTTCCCCTGTCACGTTGCAGTCGGTGGCCTTGTTATCTCCCTTTGAAACGGGTTGATATACGAGGGACGACGACTTAATACAGAGAGACTCGCTGGACTAATGCTCGAGATCCAACCCCCACGCCCCCGTCATTATTCGAAGTATCTCGAGTAACTTCGCGCTGGTATCTTGCCCTCTTTGGAACTCGGCATACATTTCGCCGCGAGAAATTCAACCGTTCGGATTAAACGACGCGTCGTTCGTTCTATGTACTGCCGCTTGTATCAGCGCGCGACGTTATCCTTAACGCGTTATCTCCAGTCAGACTTTTCCTCGAGCTGCGTCTACTGGCTTCCTCGTCTCGAAGACGAGACGGTTCGTGAAAGAACGAGAGACGGACGCACCCTCGTCGCGAGTATCTCGGTTACTGATCGCAGAGACGTTCCATTCGCGATCCTCATAGACGATCGAGATTAACGACCGGTTGATCCAAGATTTCCGCTACCGGCGCGATTTCCGGCTGGGTATTCGATTAACGGCTACCGGATATTTTACGCCTCCGCGACGAACCATTTTCTAACCCCGCGAAACTGAACGTTTCGACGCTTACTCTGTTCGTCTCTGATGGGATTTTTTAATTTTCATCGTTCCGTTTAATCGAGTGAGCTCCTCTTTCGCGCGTTCGAGGGTAGTCGAGCGGAAACGCGAGGTTTGGCAATCCTCTCGGGCGACCAGTATTAATTTCTGAACGGAAAACATCGCGAAGTCGCGTGGGCTAGACTCGCGCGATGAAATATTCAAACATCCCCCGGTCCCTTCTCGAGGACTGCGAACTCTCGCCCCCGCGTAAGCGACGCGTAACTTTCGGGTACGGTTACACGGCGACACCCCGATTCCCACCGACGCCAGGCTCTTGCGCCGCGTCTCGTTAAATTTCCCGGTCAAATTTCCGCGTGGGAACCCTTCTATCCGTGCCGTTTAGCGAACGTCTCGCCCGTCCCGAGGCGGCGGCACTTTACTTAACGCAATTAACGACTCCCGCTTAAACGTCTTGGCTGCGCCGCGGGTCCCCTTTAAATTCTGCATACCACCCTCGCCGCTTCCGCCCTCGACCCCCGAATTTCCGTCCGAATCGATAAGTAACGGGCGGTCCTTTTAGTTTCGTTGTTAACGCGAGAGGGTAAGAAAGGCGAGTCGAAAGAATACGCGGAGTAATTAGCGATTCATGAATTGCAAAACTGGCCGCTTCCCACCTCGCGCCTCGTGTCTTTCGTACCGCGAGGTCGAGTGATCCAGGAAATGCCGGGGTAAGACAGAAAATAATGTGAACGATTAACTCGATTTGTAAGAGAGGGTAAAGAACGAGCTGTTCTCCATTGCAGAGCCGTCGATTTTCTTGCCGCTCTTTGAGAGAAGCAACGACTCGCGCGATATTATCGCGGCAAGAAGCAGCCTGTCGAGAACTCGAGCGAATTTCAAACGAAGCCCTGCTCAGCTTCCTGTTCCTGGTAATACCTCATCCCTTCCACGACGCTGCGCTCGATCATTCGACGAAACATTCGCTCTCCATGCGCTTCTTCGTACGATAACAGCTTACCCCGCTATTTCTGTCTCTCGTTCCCGTCGATCCTCAACGACGACCACTGCTAATGGAACGATCGTTCGAACCGTCGACGCTCGAACGGTCAATTCATCGAGCTATTAATCAAACTATCCGTCCCGTCAGTCGTTCGCTATCAATCATTGAAAATTAATCCAAAGGCATTACAACTGCGAGAAATCGTAACTGTGTACACTGAACATCGCGATCTCTCCAACGTTCCAGTTTCTACACCCCCACGTTACGAATCCCGCGACAGCACATCTTGGATTGATGGTGGACCACCCATCGCGCCACCCTCTATCCAATAACACACCATGTTCATCAAACAAGCAAAACCATTCGCATCTGCAACACAATTCTTCATTCTCATTTCTAATCTCGAGTTAACTGAAAGCACTCTCGATCTGTCCTCTCTCACAGTCAGTCAGGCTGCGAAGAATGCATCGCATCGGGTAGAAACAACGCGATGAGACAAGTCGCGTGCATCGCCGCGGATATTCATCGTCGTGGTTCGACGAGGATCTGGTTATCGAGAGCGGGGTGGAACGCGGGGAATCCGGGCGGGTACAAGTTGTCAAAGCGCGGATCTTCGGGACAGGCGGCCGTGGAAGTTCCGCGGAAGTTGCGGGACCGGTACATCTGACGGTAGCTGGGGCCGCCGCCGGGCAAAATAGTTAAAATTTATAAGCGAGCTCGCCGGATCGTTCGCGTTCCACGGCCGTGCATTATCGAAATAACGATTCGCAACAACGCGGGGGAGGCGTCGCGCGAACGTTGCACCAGGAACGTCGTTTCTATTTTACTACACTCAGCGAGCGAACCGTATCGAGGATTTGAAGCGAATTCCGTCCGTAAACAATCATCGTCGATCGTCGAGGGTACGGGAATGGGCGTCCCCGAGGCGAAAATTATATTTCCCGCGGTATATACTCGAGGAAGGAGGATCGCGTCGAAGTGAAGTTTGACTGGATTTTTAAATTCAGTGCCGCCTCCCAGGGGCTTTTATGGAATCGCTAGAAATGTCAACATAGAGAGAGAACGTCTAACTCGATCGGTCGGTCCGCGGGAACTTGTGCAAATACGATCGTCTCGAGTGTCTTCGAGCTCGTCGATGCGCCTGCAGCGATAGAAGAACGCGTGTCCGCTTAAAATAATGGAACCCCGCTGTCGTGTAGGTCTCGAAGTTGAAATGTCTAGACACGATCGCGTACCAGCGAGGGAAGTACTAACGCGAAATGGCGCGAGTCGAGGATAAGTCGGACTACTGGTGGATTTTTAACGAAACTCGAAATCGACGATGAAGAGGAGGGAGTTAAAATGGGACGAGTGCGTTAAAATTAAGCTTATTGAAGGTGCACAGGATTCGACTCGAGAGACGAGTGGCTGAACTTTCACATAACCTGGGACGCGGAACGAACGGTCCTCCTAAATGATCGCGAACGACTCGCGGTCGTCGGCCAGCGTTTCGTCTCTTCGTCGCCAGCCAGTTGTACGTCGCTGGCACGGTTCTCGTTTCGCCATCCTCGCGTTATTTCCGGCACGTCGTCCGTGCCGCGGTTGTTGGGATGGTCGGGAAAGATCGCGTTGCAAAATAGAGAAAAAAAAAGCAGCGAGCCCGTAGGCCTAGGCACGTCTCTGCTGTATTTTCCTCCGCTTCTTTCTCTCCTCGCGGATGCTCGAGAAACTGGGTCGAATATTCGCGGCGAGGTTTTTTAAAGCTGCCGTTCCGAGGCGTTCCTCGCCACTCGCCGGAAAAAGCTGTTCGAGCACTAATTAAAGGGACTGCCTCGTTACGGGCGCGAGTTTCTCGCGACACGTCCTCTGATCTCGACTCTCTACGTCTACACGAAAATCTCGCGACATTTCAACCAACCCTTCATTCTTTCCTCGATGCTTCCACTGGGAGAATCGTCGAAATAGGATCTCTCCAAGTATCGTTTCCTCGCGAAACCTTTCTCAAATATTTCCCTCGATCTCGTCGATGATCAATGAGATCGCGACGCTTCGCGCGAAAGCAACCCCTCTCGCGCGATACGACGCAGTCTCGAGCCGCGGGTAATCGCGTTGCGTCGCGTCGAGGGGAAAAATCCAGCGGCGAAGGACGTCGTGGCAAACGAGATTCGCTGGAGAACCCCCGCCACGAGCGGACTCAAAGTTCGTCTCATCCCCCTGACTCCTTCGACTAAGACGCAACGCAACGTCGTCTGTACGTCCGCCACTATTAATTACTCGGCTGTTCCCTTGACTCGACTGTATTATCCGCGCGCGTCTGCCTCTCGAAATACGAACGGGGACGCGCGCGGAACGGCGGGTGGAAGGAAAAATCGGGCAGAGCGGAGAGTGGCAGAGATAAATAGGAAGATACTGCCGGCGAACGGTCGAGCGGACAGATAAATTGTATAGGTCGCGCGCGGACGGGGGTGGGACGGAGGGGCGAGGTAGAGAGAATGGGGTAGGAAATAGGTCCGGTCGATTCCGACTGTAATTGGAAGAATCGATTTGTTGCGATGTCGAGCGTCGTCGTTCTAGATTCTCGCGTGCCTTCTAATGAATTTTCACTGAAACGCGGCCCGACCCCAGGTCCGCGTACCCTGTATTTCATACCTGGGACCGCAGAGGGTTGTTTCGTGTCCCTCTCGAAAATAGAAAAACGCCTGGAAGCTCTTCTACCTAGCGTGTGCCGTTGGATCGTTAGATCGTTTCTATACAGTTGCAACGATAATGGTGAAAGCAGCCTTTATTCTTTCTTTTTTTTTATCAGTTACTCTCTTTCCTCGTACATTTTCCAGCCAGACACTCGTGCAACCCTCTTCACCTCTCACGTCCGTCGTGCTAATTCAATCAAGCTTCCATCGCACGAAAAATTCCACCGCCCCCTCGATTGCTCTCCAATCTAATCGACCGAGTAACACCACCCTTTACCAGAGGCTCATGAACGCCCAGAGTGGCTGCTCGTTCGCGAAGGAACGCGTCGCGCGAGCACGGAGGCGCGGCAATTTTCCATGGGACGCGCGGCGTCGTGCGAAATTAAGGAAATAAAGGGACGATAGCGTCGAAAGGGGTGGGACCATCTGCCAGCTGGGGCGCTCGTTCGCCGCTGCGTAATCACGTTCTCCGCTTTGGCCGCGCTGCAACCCCCTCGTTTTGTTCCTCCTCGATGAGATCGGAACGCGACACGGGGGTAGGTTGCGCGCGTGCGATGAACCCACGCTCGACGAACGGGGTGGGACTCGCGGAGCGTGCCGCTCGCAGTTTTCCAGACTTCCCGTGAACGGAGCCGACCACTTGCCCTATCAATGAACCGACGCGTGCAGCCGGGTGATTCGTAATAAAAGCTCCTCGCGTCGCGCTTAATTAAACGTTGCCGCGTGCGCCTAGTCCTGGCCGAAATCGCCGCTTTTAACGGTACCCGGCTTTTAGCGGCGACCCTCTCTGCGGGCCTTTGCGAGCTTACCGCGGTAAAAGCCCTCGCGACTCCCTGTTTCATCGCGGAACTCCCGTCCGGGCTGAAACATCGCCCCAAATTGTCCTTCCGCGTTTCACCGCGTCCATTACGTTCCACATAAGAGATACATCCATCGACGGTGGATTCGGTGGAAAGAAATAATTCCACTGGTGTCTGCGCGCGGTCTACAACTTCCGTCTCGAGTAGTGGCTTCTGTCTGACCATACGCGTCGAGAGCAACCGTCGCCATTTCGACCATCGTACACGACCATACTTTTTCGTATTAACTCTGCGAATTTTGCTTCTCGCGTGTACAGCAATTCCTTCTGATATCACGGTAGTAATAGAAAATGATGGGATAGAATCGGAGATTCGTCGATCGGTCTTACCAGCTCGGCTATTAACGTCCCAGTAGATCCATAGCCATGGGCAGCTGTGGAAATGAAGAGATACTCGTGTACCAGTGGCTACTTGACAACTCTCACTGGCCATCGCGCACCCCCGAGGCCTCGTATCTCTTCCTGTTTTTCCTGGCTCCCGCACGGGGACCTCCTCCTCTCCTTTCCAACGCGAGCCACTTCGGGTAAAGCCAGTAAATCCTCGTAAGGACTATTTACGCCGTCGGCCAGGTGGATCGATCGCGGTCAGATCGATGGTTCGTTAGGTCCCTCGCGTTGAATGCGACGGTGTACCTCGAATCGACGCGTTGCATGCGGGTCTCACGGGGGCGAGACGCGGCCATCGGACGTGTCAGCGTTCGGGCCACTTGCGACAAAGCGGTGCCGATGGCGCACAACGGCTGTCAACGACAGTGGTCCGCGGATATCGCTCGTGTCCGATTCCGTTCGATTAGCGTTCGAATAACCATCAAACCTAACCTAAATCAGCGAGCGCTTTCTCGAGCTTCTCGAATCGTCCCACAGGTTAATCCTCCTCGAGCGCGAATAAATTCGAAACGCGAAACTTGACGAAAGGCTGCAAGACTGAGAGACGACCCTCCTCGAGCGTACTCAGCGAGGTCTGCGGTGGACGTGGATAGGCGGAGGAAAAATCCGCGAGGGTCGCCTGGTCCCCATCTGTCGCCGTTGTAGTTTGGAAAGTTCCGCAGTCTGCATCCGCGGCACGTAACGAAGTTTCGGATACGAGTGTACCACGGTTGCCGGGACAAATATTCGGTACATGGCAGGTGCTACATTGCGCTCGAGGGGCGGCGGAGAGGGTGGCTCGCGCGGCTAAAGAGCTTGCGGGCAACGCCACGCGGACCGGACATCCCGAGCACGCTCCATTTCGGATGGTTAGGATTATATCCTGTATTTATTGCGCGGCTCCCCAGCTCGTCCGAACTTCGTCCGCGAGTTCTTCGGTTTCGGCTCGCGTGCCGCTTCCGAAAGCGGCTTAACCATTCTGCCCGCGATCCGTCGTTCGACCGGATTCAAATCTTTCGCGAGCTGTTCGGAACTGTTGGCCCGTTCGGGAAGTTAACCCCTTCGGACCTGACTCGTGTACGCGATTGCTTCGATTAAATTTACTTAGCAACTCTTCCCTTTTCCCCCTTCGAAATGAAGATGACAGTTACGATTACGTTATCGATGCTCGATTTTACCAATCTCGTTGAAGCACAATGGAGAAATTGATCCATAGAGATTTGTAAAGGGTTCGATATGGGGATCGCGAAACTTTCCATCGTTTCACCAACGAAGAATCAAAGGAGAGACCCATCCGTTCTTTATAGCTCCATCAGTGAATTTAGATTCGCGACGCGCAAAGCGTCCACGGGAAGTTTCCGGTAGCGGCGACCGGAAGCTCTCTTCGAGGGGGATAGATCCCAGCTGTAGGGACTCGTGTTATTGCGCGACTGTTGGGACGATAAAAAACAGCCGGTCGGACGTAGTTGGGCGTTATTGCAGATTTTCCAGCGGACGACACCGAAGGTGGATCGTTTCGCGGAAGGGGGTGGCGGAGGGACGCGGTCTGTATCGTATCGACTGTGTTTCCTATTCGTTTGACGTACCGCGGGCATTCGATGCGGATGACGGTGCGCTGGCCCCGCGAGAGGGCGACTGGACGACGTCCCTTATCTTCTCTCACGCAGCCGCTGTCCTGGAATCCAATCAGGGTAAACGAGTCGCGTGCGCGGGCTGCTGAAACAAGGCGGATTCGGCCTGGAAATGAATTCAAAGCGCGGCTAATTTCATCTGCTCCACGTATTCACCGCCGGCTGGATCGAATTGCTTTTTCTCGCCAAGTTACAACGGGGTTACTTTTTCACCCTCGCCCGCCCCCTCGACAGACCATTTCAGTTCTTCTCTCGTGTCTGGCGCGCATCGAGTCGCCAGGTGACGATCGTCCTCGATAAAATAATTATCGTGGCGCGCGCGAACGCTAATGGCGATAATAAACGCCGGAGTAAACGGCTGGACCGTAAAACGAGTTATCAACCGGGAGGAGGGTACGCGTACGTATCGCGTCGAGGGCGTCACAGGTTAATGGGCAATCTGGGTCGGCGTACCCGGGCCGCGTGCGATAGCGTCGTTTCGAGAGCTGATAACCGTTCGAACCCGCGACGGAGGGATGAAAAATACGCGCGGCGAGACGTTACGCGATGGGTGCGTCGGTTGGTGCCCGATTAATCACCCGCCTGGGAGAGATCGCCGCTGTAACTCGTATCCCAGCGATGGATCACCGCGAGTGGAGTATCGCGACGCTTGAAACGCGCATTAGCGTCGCGACATAATTTCCTCAAGGACCATCGACGAAGGGGGTTGACGGACGATTTTATCGCGCCCCTTTTCGTCGACGTCCTGGGAGTCGTTTGTCAAGCGGTTTCATTTTACATCGATCCCCTTGCTCTTCGCGTGGAGTACGCGCGAGACGTTAAACCAGCCGCGAAATGGAGCGTGGAGGAATAATTTTAGGCAACCACGGGCGAGCCGCGTGTTTCGTTCGAAAAACAAACACGCCATCGGGGTTTTAACGGTAGCCCAGGCTGTTCGATCGTCTTGCCAGGGATACAGGGCCACTCTGTTCCTTCGCAAAAACGTGAGAAAAGAAACGTGAGCGCCGTGAGTTTATGCTCGCGAAGTACGCGCCTGGAAATTCCTTTTTCTTCAGCCAGCACCCCAGAGAGCGAACTTTCCGACGATAGTTTAATCGTCTCCAACGATGACTCGAAGCTTACGCCTGTTCATGTATTTTCCGTGCACACCGGGACCAAGAAGCGTTCCTTGGTGCACTGGTTTTTCAGAATTTAACGATCGTCAGATGCAGTCCACGATGAACAGCCTACATCCGCCTTGGATCGATTAAAATAATATCCAGGCAAGATTTACGAGCCTCCAATAACGGGTGTACAGCAGGCTGAAGTGTCTGGCAGCACTAATTTACGATCAAAAGCGTGTATCCCGGAATGGGAGGGCTGAGAGACGCGTCCCAGGAGTAGGTCAGTAGTGTGTCTCAAGCATTAACGCGACGGAGGTAAACGCGACCGCACATAGGGCCGATCCTCCGGCCCTATCGGCCAGTTTATCGTCGTTCCTCGAGCTGCACAATGGCGCATACATCAGCCGGCGAGGAATCCGCAATCTCGCCCGCCCAGCTGAGGACAAACTGGCTTTGACTGCGTACGCCAGCCGCAACTACCCCTTCTGTTAAATTAGAAATCGATAAGCCGTCAGTCGACGAGTCGACCTCGCAAAAATCGCCGATTTTATCGCCCCGTACGATGCGCGGGATTATCGTGGGAAATTGTGGGCGAAACAACGTTCCGCGTTACCAGCGGCTCCTGAAGCTACCCCTTTTATGCGCTGTAAACGCTTACCAGCGACGCTTTACACCGTTCTCGCCATCAAGCCCCGCGAACAATCGTGACTGCCGGTCGTACCAGCCGGGTGAAAGCCCGCGAATCGACGTTCTTACGCGCGTGCCCGTCGTTTACCCCTGCTGGTACGCGACAAAGTTTTTTCTCCCGCAACGATCGTCTTCTTTCGTCGATCGATCGATCGACGGTGGGTTTTTCTCTTTCTGCGTCGTTGTCGGCTGGTTTACGACGAGGACGCTTCGTTACATATTTAAGGGAGTCAGGCTCGATCGTACGGGGTGCTGTAAGTGTATACAACGATCGGGAAATAATCGTGGAATGCTCGAGGAAAAGCGTAAAAGCAGCCAGTTCGATGGAGAAGCCTGCTGGATACTTCATCTTGATAGGAGCGTTCGATGACTGGCAGGTTGGTTTTTGCACGCCACGGACCTTTTTCATCCCTCCGGACGGTTTCTATTCCGCCGACTTACCGATCTTTAGACGGGCAAAGCCTCGGCCGCTGAAAGGAGAGACGCGGCTCAAAGAGTCGTCTCTCCTATCGATCGCCCCGAGGAAAGAATGCCCCGCGACCGTCTTTCGAGGATCCCAGCCCTGCATTTGACTCGGGGATGCCTACCCGTGACTATCTGTTTCTCTTTTTTTTTCTTCTCTCTCCATTTTCTATGCCTACCGGGAGGACCAAAGCTCGCGAGAGCTTTGAGAGGGACCAGTCGAAACCAGTCTCGACTCCATCTTCGACGAACGATAACGAACTCGCACGAATTCGATGCTCTTCGCAGAGCATTTCAAAATTGTACCACGAAACTATCTTATTTCTTCTCGAAATTACTCGATGAATTTCACTAGCTTCGATGAAACGTGCAATTTTAGTTGAATAAAAAACCACCCCTCTGATGACCAGTGTAATAGTTTTGAACGAAACTGTAGTGGTCGATGCAGCGAACGAGCAGCGAAATCTGTGCACTTTCCCCGGCAGGAGTCATCGGTTTTTATCGGTCATCGAGAATATCCGGGAAACTGCTGCATTAAGGGGGTGGAAACAAAGGGCGATTCGCGATGCTCCGTTTCCACGTCGTCGAGGGGTCCCCCTGGCCCCGGGCTCGGAACTATTCCAATTATTAAGAGCCATCCGGCCGCGCAAATGTCCCGGCAACTGTGATTGCCAATCCTGGGCTCCTCGAGGTTACCAGGCAGGCGAATAGCGCCGCTTGAAACGTACGCGAGAATGGGTACCTTCGACCCATCGGGGAAACTTTCGACGGCGTTTATTCGCTCGCGCGGCCTGGCGAACCTTTCCGGTCCCTTTGCTTCCTCCACCTGGAATCCACCGTCCGCCTCGTATCGTCCCGCGTACTCGACGAGCATCGCTGGATCTCGTCGGACGTCTTGTCTATCGAAAATTCATTGCGTTACAGTTTGCTCTTCGATGCTCACGATTCGTCAAGTTCGGAACTAACAGCCCCTCAAATATTTACCTGCAGACTGTGTACTGTTCGCGTGCGTCCGCGAGGGAATACAGGCAGTGATAAAAAGAGGGCAAAGATAAAGAGGAGGCCTCCCTTAGGGGGTCTCTTATTTATTTCTGCTCTCTTATTGACTCCCACGCGATTCTGTTCCCGCTGGCTCTCAGCGAATTCCGAACTTCGCTCTATGTACGCCTCCCGTCGAGTTGGATAAATTTCGTTAGCTTGAAATTTGCGACTTCCCTCTTCAGCGGGTATTCTCGAGGAACTCGAAGGCTGTGGAATTAGAATACTGCTGCGTAATGCTCCGTCGAGGTCTATCGAGCATCGCGGGCGGAGGAGTAACGTGGAATGTATCCGACGAGTGTCGAAACGCGTATAAAACGATGATCGATTCGTATGTAGGAGGGCCACGAGAGAAAGGGGTGGCGGGATCGAGGAGCACTCAGCCCAATGAAACTTCGACGGGCCGTCATTACACGGCGAGCCTCTTCCTGGCTACCGAGACGCCACTTTCCGGTCCCGCGGACTTTCCAACGGTGGAAAAGCGTCCTCCTCGTCGTTGCTCGGCCGCGATAAAACCTGACGTCGAATTACGCCGACGAACCTCTCGACTTTTCTCGTCGAAAGGTTCTTTTCTTCTTTGAGAAGCACCATTTAGAGAGGTTACTTTGGCCCTTGACATTTTTTTCCGCGATCGCGCGACAGTTGCGACAACGCGGATCGTTCTGCGCGACGATCAACCCCTTCGCTGTGAACGTCGACGAAGGTGCAGGCTGATGCATGCGATCCGTTTCATTTGATGGATGTCGATACTGCGCTGGACGAGCCATCAGCGAGGCTCAATGAATTATGGAGCGAATTGTTTCTCGTTCGCTATGGACGCATCTATCACGTTTGGTAATTTATTTATCTTTTTCTTTCTCGTTTTTTAAACAGCCCGCGATAAACTCGTTAAAAATTGCTCACGGAAACACGGAGCTACCGGAACGAGGAGCTTCCGTTCACCAGCCACGCGGCGGAAGGGTTGAAAAATCCACGGAGTTCTCCTCGCGAAATCCAGACGCTCGCGTAGCTCAGGAGGACCGTGAAAAATTCATCGCGGCATCTGCCGTTCGCCTAATAATTTATAATAGAAATAATTCATTGGCCGATCTATAATTCAATCGGCGAACGAGCGTCACGCCGGCGAACGTCACCGGGTGCCGCTTAATTTGAATTTTATGCAGAGTCGGCCGATAAAATTGGGAAATAATGCCGTCCGCCTGTTCGGCGCGCTTAATTTATGTCCGGAGAAATTCGAAGCGGCAATTAACTAGTCGCCAGTGGCGCACTTGTTACCCGATCGACCGTGATCGAGCGATAATGCGCTACTTTTCGAGCCTTTAATCCATCGCGCAGTGAGTTCGTCCAATTCTAGTAAACGTGGCGAAGGAAATCCTTCCTACGAGAAAAATCGCGTACATCTAACCACTCGATCCACAACTTCCTTCGCCTCTTTTCGAATAATCCACTGTTCGCTCTATACGATTCGTTACATCGTCGAATATTTTTATTACTCTCGCGTTACGCGTCGCAGAGCGAAGCGTTTAATTAACAAAACCGAACTAAACTCCGTGACACTTGTCGGGTCGTGCAGACCTGGTGCTATTGCCACGGTTCCGCAAATACCCGCGCGTTTATCCGGGTCAGATAACTGCCGCGTGGCTCGCGGTGTAATTAAAACGCAGTAATACCCGATAAAGCCCATTAATTTCGACGAAATTATCGGCGGACGTCGCCCCGGAATACTTTCATCTACGATACGCGTGGATATCTTCACCTGGAAGTTTCCCACGGGCCTTAATGACTTGGTAACGACTCGGATCGCGGTAAGGTGCGTCGCCTTAACGATTCGGGTCAATTAATGCCCACGGCGATATTAAACCGTGGCCGCTTAATTGAAAGGGCTTGGTCTTCGGCGTTAATACCCGCGCCGCGATCCCCCAGCGAAACTTCGATGATAACGAACCCTTTTAACTGTTCCACCCCGTTGACGCGACTCAGTGATTCCAAGGTACCCTTTCGTACGCTCGATTCGCCGCGAGTAGCGAGTCGCGCGACCAAATGATCGTCTCAGCCAACTTCACGGGTTACCAGGGGTGGGTTGCGTTAGGTTGGGATCGTTTCGATTCCCAGAGGATCCGGAGCTGGACGTTAATTGCATCGATAACGCAAGGCACTAGCTACCCGCCCTTGCTCAGTGTCAGTGGATACAAGGTTCACGTCGGAGTTCGTCAGCCAAAATTCGCGGCGAACTTCTTCTGAGAGAGGAATAATCGACGTCCTAAGCGTCTTCCCTTGTACGTGGAAGCGAGGGCGAGCTTCCTCCGGGGAGCTTTAACGATCGCGAACATTCTCCTGGAGTAATAACTGTAAACAAAGAGAAGCGGGCTCGTTCGCCAGGTATCTCGGCAACGCGTCCACGGCGAGGCGCGTCTGAATTCGTGGCACGCGACCCACCCTCTGCTACCCTCTTCCGAGCGGGGCGCTCGCGAAAGAAATCCCGTGGGTAATTCATAAACAGAGGTATCCAGCGTCGCTGGTCTGGCTCGGTTCTGGCTCGTACCAGCGAATTAAAGCACCGTCGAGAATGATAATTCGCTCTCCACGGGCGAACCGTGGAGGGAGCGCCGCCGTGGACTTCGAAATTCCCCAGGCCGGAAGGGAAAGAAAACGACTGGTCGCGTCCGGTTGCAACGGCTGGCTCATTGTTAGCGCGGAACCTTTCTCTCTCTCTCTCCGCGGATACGAATTATGTCTGGATAGAGCCTCGACGGCGGACAATCGCTTTTGTCCAGTCTCTCCTTCTGGTTTCTACCTCGTGGAACAGGGGCTATGGAATATGGCTAATTTTCAGTTTGTTGCGCAGAGATCGCGGGTGTTCCGACGTATCCACGTTCGTAATCGAGGAGTGGCGAGTTCTTAACGGACTTGGTAATTAATATCTCCTTTACTCCGACTGTAGACGGGCGTTGAAAGCGCTGGATCCCAGATTCGGATTTCAAGACACCCGGGTGCCGTTCCAGACGTCCCTATCGGGGCTGCGGGATCGGTCTCATTTAAAGGCATTATCCTCCACCTGGTTCTCTGCTCGCCCTCTTCCTCCCGTCGCGCTTTTAATCGCCGCCATTCGAAGAACACACCGCGGATCTTTAATTCTCCAAAGCCTTCTTCGTCCTCGTCGGCAATTTTTTCCGCCTCTTCTTCAGCTCGTTACCATCCCACGGGGGAACGATTAATCCGTGCGCGAGGGGTGAGCGCCACCGTCAGCCAGCAAAAAGGAAAGCCCCGTTCTTCGTCTCCTGTTCGTTATCGGTCGCGACACTGGTGCTCTCGCCGCGTTCCACGGCTGGCTAATTGAACTTTAACCGGAAGAACCCAGCTCCACGGTCCCACTTCCATCCTGTCCCCTGAGGGATCCTCGTCTGGCCGTCGCGATGTTGTCGTCTCGCGCCGCTGAACGTCTCGGGACCCTCGCGCGACTCGATCGTCCCCAACAGCCGGAAGTGGACGGCGTGTTTAACGGGCGTTCGATCGTGGAACAGTTGCCGCGTCGAACTCCATCGGTTGGTCGTTAAACCGGCCGCAGTGGATCAAGCGAATTGCCATCGATTGCTTCTAGATAGAGTCCAATTCTGTGCGCTCCGATGTTTCGTCGACAGCGTGTAACGTGTCGCTTCCACCGACACGATACCACGGTCCTACGTCCCCTTCGACATCCACGACAACCATGGGTTGGGGTAGTTTTCGGTTAATCCTCGTGACGATGAGTAGTAGAATCGTGTGAATAATTAAAGGAGGGATTTAATCGTCGAATAGTGCTGCGAGGTAGTCGTGAAACAGTATGTTTCTTAACCCCTTTTCAGTGGCGAGTAACGACGCCTCTGTTATCCAGCCTTCCTCCACTTTTACGGTCCAATTTCGCGAGCTCCACCTCTAACGAAGAGCAAGACTCTTCGGTTTTCTTCCGTCGATGACTACTGGCGGTTCGACCAATCGACTGTCCAGGCTTCCTTCGTCGACACTCGAGCGCATTGGAAAGAAGGAGAGTCTGGCGTTCGCTAATGGCTGCCTTTGGTAACAAGCCCAATTATCCGGTGGAAGTCGATGCTGATTTCAGTAATTCGTTCGTTACCGTAAATCCTGACGCGTCTCTCTTGATGTACAGCTACTGGATAAGCTACCTCGAGAGCTGCGTTGTTGCCAGGGGTTAGGTTTTGTTCGAAATTTGTATTAAATCGAGACCAGCGTTCGCGAGAGTTCACGGTAACAATGTTATCGCGTACAACGCGTTTCCTGAAAGAGTAGAGGAAACGGAGGAAACGGTTGGCTCATTTTCGCTGGCTCGACTGAAATCTCAATACACGGAGGACACGGTAACGTTCGAAAAATGCGGCACGAATGCCTGGAAACGGAGCCACTCCGCAACGGACTACGGTTATCGATCCGTAGAGATCTCGAGATCGAGGAGAGATTCGGTCGCGGCGTTATTACAGGCCGCGTTGTTTACTCGCATCTCGTAGTTGCATTTCCCCGTGAATGCCTTTTGTTCGCCGTTCGTTTCCGTCCCGAAGCCCTTCCGCCGGAACTTTGTTATTCCATCGATTCCATCGACGCTCCCTTTTTACTCTCTCTCTCTCTCTATCACCGTCCCATCCCCCTTCTCTTCCTCCTCCTCCACGAATTTCGAATCTATTTCCACGCGACGACCTCTAGACGAATTAAAATATCCGCGACGTCGAACATCGACTCGCGAAACGATTAAATTTATTCGCAGCGAACATCCCCTCGCGTGAAACAGACGCAATTGTCAAAGATCATCGCAAATTTCCGAAGATCACCCCAACGATCGAACCGGTCAACAGTCTCGTCTACCACGGGACCAGAGGCTCTCGAACACGCTCGTTTCCCGGTTACGAGGCAACGAAACACTCGCAATCAGTGGTAGCAGACATTGGCCCTGCGAGAGTCCACGAAACGTTTCGTTTCCCGCGCAGGGGCCATTCAATCGTGGCCCCTTTCAGCGTCCGCAGGAATCGTCCCGGATAACATTCTTTCTGACCTCCATTCCCCGACATCAGACGACTCTCATTCGCGTAATGCGGCGCGGCAACCTCGTCGCGAGCGATACGCACGCCCACCCTCGTCGAGGGGGTGAAATATTCGGTAAGCTTTCCCAACGAACGAACTCGTGTCCCGAGACGAGGGTGATTTTATCGCGTAGGCTCGCGTCCTCGCGACGAATCGCTTATGCAGGCGCCAGCCATTCGGAATATTAGCCCTGGGGAGGGATCTGGAACGGACCATCGATTCCAGCCCGAGAAATTGCCTCCCTCTAACCGAGACTCGCGTCCCCTTCCCTCGTCTGGTGTACGTTTTATCCGTGAATAAAACGAGTCGCGGGGATATCCTCTCGCGGGTAGCTGTAATACGAGGTTGTTGTACACCCCACGTTTTACGATTACGACTGCGAGGATTTGCATAGAGGGTGGCACGCGCTCGTTGGTTCCCGCGGTAGACCGCGGTGCGCGGGACATTATGCTAATGTTTCATCGGCGGGTAGCCGCGACCGAGTTTCAATTTCACCTAGTGTACATTAGCGGAACGGATGACTTCTGCGATTCGCGGATCGCAGACTTTGACGCTCGAAATTGTCGCTGGAAAAGTGGCACCCGCGAGAGGCTCGATGGGGCGGGGGTGGTCGAGCGCGGTGCCACGCGAGAACAATAATACCAAGTTGGAAAAGTAACTCGTGCAACGCGAGCACGAGCCCGATATTAATAGCCCATTCGTTCAAACGCGACTCTCTGGCCCAGTTGTAATTCTCTCGCGTAATTGTAATTTCCTCCGTCGATTGCGCAACCGTATCCACCTCTGGTAATTAACGTTGGACGTTGGGGCGCGTGGACGTTCCTTGCGCGAACGATCTTCGCGTGAATCTAATTGCAACGCGATCAATCACGACGGTAATGGAAGGAGTCGATCGCGTGGACGGTCTCACTCACCCTGTCCCTAAGTCTCGCCGCCCTTATTTCACTGACGACGTTGCGGCGCGCTGAAAGAGTTGGTCCAGACGTTGGTCCAAGCTGCAGGATCACCTGGAATGGCAATTATCGTGCTCGTTACTCGATCGTGGACGAGATCCAGTCGCGAAACGAGCGGCCGCTGGATTTTACGAGCGGCGCGCCGATCGAATTTATCGGCGCAACCCCGAGACGCCACCTTGCGCGGTCCGCCATCTGGTTCGAATGTAAACCTTTCGACGCTGCAACACGCCTTACGTAAGTGGCGCGGAGAATTATTAGCGCAGTCGCTGTTTGCCCTCGGATCGCTAATTACGATCTCGAGGGCAAACAATTTCGCCAGGGCTCGCTCGTTAATAAAGCTCGATTAAGCTTTCGAGAAAGCATCGTTCGCCGTGGACCGCGCGCTAATCAACCAGCCGCGAGCAACTTTCATCGCACCCAGAAAATAATCGTCCGCGATATCGTTTGTACGTTTCATCGTTCGATCGCATCGCGTCGTCGCTTTATTACATATCCGTTCGATCAAATTTTTATTTACCAAAAAAAAATAGTACAATCGACGATAAAGCAGTATCCTCAGGTAAATAAAAACGACCAGCGAATTTACGAGCGTTCCAGGTTCTAATTAAACGTTCCCACGCGTCCAATGGCGCGGGCAAATTTCATCCCCTGGAATGGACTGCAACCTCGAAAGCGTCTCGCGTCACGTCTCGGACAAACGCGATTAAATCCTCAGATCAGTCAGTGGGATTGCTCGTTTCTGACCGCAGGACGTTTCATTTGTCCAGGGGAGATTAAACATTTTTTTTTATCACCCTCTGGTCCCATACGCGCGCACCCTCGTCACGGTACCGTGGGAACCAGCCAGCCCGCGTGAGATCAGTCGAAGATACGAGTCGTAAAGTCGAAGAACCGTCCGCCTTTCGCCTCTCTGCCGAGGAACGCTCGCGTTTCCGTTCTCCCTTCACGCGCCAGACGGAAAGTATTCTCCAAGTCGCGTAACTCCGCGCCCTCCCCCCGTTTTCGACGTTTATTACGATCGCCCAGCGAAACTTTCGAATTTACGCCCATTCTCGAAATGATTATTTACGCCGCCGCGTTCGGGTCTCCCGACAACCCGGTTACCCCATTCTCGCTGTTTTACGACCAGGTAACTTTCCGTGGGCTACGGGGGAAGAGAGAGTGCGCGGAGATTCGTGCGTTTTAAACGACGTTAAAAAGTTCGCGACGATCCAGTGGAGAGTAGAGATACTTGTCGCTGGCGGAGAGAATAAATCGTGGATATAGCCGGGTGCTCGCGAGGAACGTGACGATGTTGTCAAGCTTGAATCAGGTATGCGTGCTGCGTCGCGTTCTCCAGGCTGTTGCGTTTCTCCCGTGTCTTCCGTGTGTCTCGCGATCTTTATACTTTATTCTCCGACGTACGTTCGTTTCGCGAAGCAATTTACAGGCCAATCGCAGTGGACTCGAATTTGTAACGCGTACGAATGACAGATGCGGGTTCGATTAAGTGTTTCGCGATTGGATCGGTTCCGCGGACGCGGGGATGGGGATCCACGGTATCGATTGCACGGTGGTAGGGCAAAGATTTTCAATTGGCTGCCGCGAATTGAAAGGTCGGCCTGTCAGCTGGAATGACAGAGGAAGAGAAGACAGAGGAAGCACCGCGCGGTCGGCTACCGTTGAATATTTTAACGTCCCGTTCGTTTATTCGCGGTGCCTGCTAAAGGTCCGCCTCGGTCCGCTTGTCGGAAGTCCGCCGCGCGTGCAGTGACTGTCAACCGTTCTGACAGTTCAGCTGCACGGATTTCACGTGTCGCCTCTGACGCGCGATAGCTCGAAAAACGGCGAACAAAAGTTGCCCGGCTCGATCGGTCCGACCGACGAGATAATCGCGAGCCAAGCGAAACGGAACGTGGACGTGCTTGTGCAGTCGTCCAATCGGTGATACCAGTCAATAATTGAGCGGACTTTGAATGAAACATGCTTCAGGCTTAATGTTAAAAGCTCGCAAAAATTGTCGCGGAACGAGTCGCGGATCGATCGAACGGCTGTTGGTCCCGTAATAGCAGCGAGAGTTCAGAGTCAGTGATGTAGATCAATAATAAGTCAGATTTTCGAACGAATAAATATAATCCTCCAAGGATTGTTTTAGAAAGATATACAAATCGATCGAACGATTATAAAGCCCTCTGTGCAAGCAGAACTTCAGAATCAGTGGTATAGATCAATAATAAATCAGACTTTCAGTTCTGCCAAGTGTGTCGATCAAAAATTAGTCAGACTCAAAGATAATCTTCTAAACGTTGTTCCAAACAGATTTTCGCCTCAATCGGATTAGTAAAGACTTCTCGATGGAAGTGCATCCACGAATTCAATAGTACAGATCGATAATAAATCAGATTTTCGGTTCCACAAGGAAAGCAGCGTAAAGGATATCGAGCGGGTCGATCTTCCAAGGATTGCTGGAAGAGGATTCAAGGTTGGGGACCCCTGGCCGGGAGCAAAACTACAGTCAGTGCCAGTTAAACAGAGGCGAACAAGCCAAGCGCCACGGGACGAGGAGGGATGCCGTGACTTGGACTAGCACCGCGTATCGATCCCCTCTATTATTAGTTCGTCGTCGACCCCCATTAGAATCGTCAGAAACGCCGCTCGTAACTCTTTTCAGACTTCGTTATCGGACGTTTCACGTTGGATAACGCGTTTGACGTGACCGCTGGCAATAGCCTCGCCGCCTATGGCCACGGTGTTTCCTTCAACGGGGCGATTTCGCGACCGATGAAAAAACCACCCTGTCCGCTGGCATACCCCATCGTCGAGATGGCGACGTGTCGTCGCGCGTCCAGGAAGATCGACTCGATGTCCGTTTCGAAAAATCGCACGACGAAAAAGAACGACGGCTTCGATTCCCTCGCGTCTGTTCTCATCTTGTTTCTCAAGCTCGTTTTCCATCCCCCAACCCTCGTCGGTGAATCGCACCCTACGGCACGTGTGCTGTTTAGAAAACGCTGTACGCTCGCAGACACAGTGCGCGGAAAAATATTTAGCGTTTAATCGAGACGCGAACTCGCGAGGCAGAAAAGCAAACACGAGGAGGAAGACTGCCGCGTAGACGTCCAGCAACCCTCTTGGAAACCGCAAACGGTCCCGTGGAAAGGAATAAAGAGACGAAGGGCGAGCTGAGGGTACGGCTCTATAACACGGTGCAGTTCGAAACGGTATTGATCGCTCTCCGTAGCTCTACGTGTTTTCTTCTCCCCGTCGAATCGTTCTTCGATGCATCCTGTAGTTAATGTGTCCATCCGAGTTACCATCGTCGAGTACCACGACGAATCCAATTACTTTCAGACCCAACTAACCACCGCGTGGAGCAACTTCGCGGGAATTCAGCTCTCTAATTTTCATGCAACGACAGGCTCGCGCGATCGATCGTCTCGTCGCGATAAATAATACGAAGACCGTTGCGAAGGTTCGCAGTCTGCAGACGTTGTTAGAACGAAGCCAGCCGCGATATCGACCGAATCGCACGTGCTTCCGCGTTCAGCTTAGTCGCGAGCGAACCCGCTGAATCAGTGCATCCCGTTGCATCGTAGGCGTGTACGAGTGTGCATCGTGCCCTCCTCGCTGGCACTCGAAGTACACGACGAATCGATAACCGCGCGGTACGGACGACGAGGTCACCCTGAAAAATAAGAGGAGAAAAAACGGGACCACGGTTTTCTGTTCGAACAGTTTTTTTCTCCTCGCGTTTCTCGATCCATAAACATGGGGACTCTGGCGGGTAAACGGGAGCAGGGAACAAAAGAATCGGAAGGAAGACGCGCGATAACGTTTACGCCCGGAAACGAGCTGAAATTTCGCGCTAAGCGGCAGCCATTCCTGTCACGACTCGCGAGGGGATATTTACGCGGAGTATCTCGCGACGCGGAAGCGGACGTGGCTCGCTTTGACGCGAGTTTCCTGCTAGCCGCGGTGGCTTTGACTGGTTAACGGAGCCTTTTATGCTGAGAAAAAAAGAGAATCGAGGCTGGGAGCAGCAATCAGGGACGCTTTGAATCCGCCGATCCGACGCTGGGACGCGAGGAGAGACGCCTCGGGGGCCAAGGATACGTCGAACGCGCGTTGAATTTAAATAACGAACCGCGAGAGTGCTCGGGAATAATCATTTCCCTCTGCAAGTAACTCGAGAGAATCATTAAATCCCGGCGCAGACATTTTTAAGTAAACGGATCAGCGAGTGGCTCCGAGTGTAACGAATTTCAAGGTAGACTCTGGCGTAACCTGCACACCTTCAATCGGAAACGAGCACAGGATCGAGAGAACTCCCTTTCATGCCGCGGTGATTCCGGTTCTAATTAAAAACTTTGCCCAGCGATGTTCGACGGGGTAGAACGCAACAGTGGGTGAATTACTCGGTATTACGTCGACTGGTCGGTAGTTAGCCAGCGCGACGCGACGCTGAGAAAAAGCTCGACGCGCGTCCCACAAAGGTGAAGTTTATTCCCGCATCAAGAGCCGTACATCCCGCCTCTCCAAGGTGGCGCAAACTTTTCGTTATCGAGCCACTTGCCGCGACATTGTCCCGCGAAGACAACCTCGCCTCGCCCTCTGTTCCCAGGCTACTCTTTTGTACCTACTCGCATTATGAAGCGGCTACACGACCATGAATTTAACCCTCTCTCGCGAGCTTTTGTACGTCCAGCTTAAACCGGAGGCTGGTTACGCGTGGTAACGAGCGTGACAGG